>NC_088403.1:19695365-19922865 GCF_034236695.1 Oncorhynchus nerka
TTCCAACAATGTGTATGCAGGTTGCTTAGGATTCAAACCTTCTCAAACAGCCTAATTCAGATTTTTAGAGGAGGTGCTTCCACAATAATGTGATTATTGGATTCTTCACACATCACACTAATCCCAATTCATTCCTTTTTCAAACGTATTTTTAATTATATGAAAACAAGCTTTGCTTTTATACTTACAAGACCATCATGTTTGATTGATTGAGCTGTTTTGTCTTGCAGTAATGTGGTGCCTGCCTGTATTTCCTTAAACCTTTATTTTAGCAATACTTATCACTTTCTTTGGTCAGTAGGTGTCCAACATAACAACAGGTGGATGTGTGTTGGACACAGTCACTCATATATAGAGGTATATGGATATATAGAGGTCTATAGGTCTATAGAGCCTGTTTTCATTCCTGATCTATATAACCGTTAGCTTACCTGTGTAATATTGACCAGCTCAGAAACACTTGTTTTGCCAACATGGTCCTGTTATATCAATGGGCAGTTCATTACCTCTGTCAGATGAATATGTAGCTTAAAGTCATGTGTGTATTTGTATTTATTTTACTATAAAGATGGTGACTCTGCAATTATACACAATATACAATACACAATATACAATATACAATAGGCCTATATCTAAAAATACATTTGTCCTAATGATATACAGTTGAAGTCGGAAGTTTACATACACCTTAGCCAAATATATTTAAACTCAGTTTTTCACAATTCCTGACATTTAATCCTAGTAAATATTCCTAGCTTAGGTCAGTTAGGATCACCAATTTATTTAAAAAATGTGAAATGTCAGAATAATAGTAGAGAGAATGATTTATTTCAGCTTTTATTTATTTCATCACATTCCCAGTGGGTCAGATGTTTACATACACTCAATGAGTATTTGGTAGCATTGCCTTGGGTCAAACGTTTCGGGTAGCCTTCCACAAGCTTACCACAATAAGTTGGGTGTATTTTGGCCCATTCCTCCTGACAGAGCTGGTGTAACTGAGTCAGGTTTGTAGGCCTTCTTGCTCGCACAGGCTTTTTCAGTTCTGTCCACACATTTTCTATGGGATTGAGGTCAGGGCTTTGTGATGACCACTCCAATACCTTGACTTTGTTGTCCTTAAGCCATTTTGCCACAACTTTGGAAGTATGCTTGGGATCATTGTCCATTTGGAACACCCATTTGCGATCAAGCTTTAACTTCCTGACTAATGTCTGAGATGTTGCTTCAATATATCCGCATCATTTTCCTTCCTCATGAAGCCATCTATTTTGTGAAGTGCACCAGTCTCTCCTGCAGCAAAGCACCCCACAACATGATGCTGCCAACCCCATGCTTCAGGGTTGGGATGGTGTTCTTCAGCTTGCAAGCCTCCCCCCTTTTCCTCCAAACATAATGGAGGAAAAGGGGGCCAAAAAGTTATATTTTTGTTTCATCAGACCAGAGGACATTTCTCCAAAAAGTACGATCTTTGTCCCCATGTGCAGTTACAAACCGTAGTCTGGCTATATCTGGCGGTGTTGGAGCAGTGACTTCTACCTTGCTGTGTGGCCTTTCAGGTTATGTTGATATAGGACTCGTTTTACTGTGGATTTAGACACTTTTGTACCTGTTTCCTCCAGCATCTTCACAAGGTCCTTTGCTGTTATTCCGGGACTGATTTGCACTTTTCGCACCAAAGTACGTTCATCTCTAGGAGACAGAACGCGTCTCCTTCCTGAGCGGGATGACGGCTGTGTGGTCCCATAGTGTTTATACTTTCGTACTGTTGTTTGTGCAGATGAACGTGGTATCTTCAGGCGTTTGGAAATTGCTCCCAAGGATTATCCAGACTTGTGGAGGTCTACAATTTTCTTTCTGAGGTCTTGGCTGATTTCTTTTGATTTTCCTATGATGTCAAGCAAAGAGACACTGAGTTTGAAGGTAGGCCTTAAAATACATCACCATGTACACCTCCAATTGACTCAAATTATGTAAATTCAGAAGCTTCTAAAGCCATGACATAATTTTCTGGAATTTTCCAAGCTGTTTATAAGCACAGTCAACTTAGTGTATGTAAACCTCTGACTGTGAGCCAGCCCACTGGAATTGTGATACAGTGAATTTTAAGTGAATTTTAAGTGAATAATCTGTCTGTAAACAATTGTCGGAAAAATTACTTGCGTAATGCACAAAGTAGATGTTCTAACCGACTTGCCAAAACTATAGTTTGTTAACAAGACATTTGTGGGTGGTTGAAAAACAAGTTTTAATAAGTGTATGTAAACTTCCGACTTCAACTGTATAGGCTTTATATACAGTTGAAGTCAGAAGTTTACATACACTGTTCGTCAAACATCTCATTCCAAAATCATTGGCATTAATATGGAGTTGGTCCCCTCTTTGCTGCTATAACAGTCTCCACTCTTCTGGGAAGGCTTTCTAATAGATGTTGGAACATTGCTACGAGGACTTGCTTCCATTCAGCCACAAGAGCATTAGTGAGGTTGGGCACTGATGTTGGGCGATTAGGGCTGGCTCACAGTCGGCATTCCAATTCATCTCAAAGGTGTTTTATTAGGTTGAGGGCTGGGCTCTGTGCAGGTCAGTCAAGTTCTTCCACACCTATCTCGATAAACCCTTTCTGTATGTATGTAACGTTGGAAGCATAGAAATGCTCAGAATGTCATTGTTTACTGTAGCAGTAAGATTTCCCTTCACTGGAACTAAGGGGCCGTTTCATGAAACCCATTTCATGAAGCTCCCGGCGAACAATTATTGTGCTAACGTTGCTTCCAGAGGAAGTTTGGAACTCGGTCGTGTGTGTTACAACCGAGGACAGACAATGTTTACGCACTACGCGCTTCTGCACTTGGTGGTCCCGTTCTGTGAGCTTGTGTGGCCTACCACTTCGTGGCTCCTAGACGTTTCCACTTTAAAATAACAGCACTTACAGTTGGCCAGGGCAGCTCTAGCAAGGCAGAAATTTGACGAACTGACTTGTTGGAAAGGTGGCATTCTAGTCACTGAGCAGGGGCGCTAGAGAGCGTGCTATGGAGTAGACGTGCTTCGCTAGAGCTCCGCTCCATTTTGAAACAAATTAGTATTTATCTGAACCTCTCATGACCTATATCTTCAAACAAATATGACAAAGGGAAAAGGCACCAGAAAAGGGAGCGCTAAACAAGATAATTTGAATGAGATAGACAACTAACCAATTTCAACGTCGCCAACCCACGAGGAGTTAGCTGAAGAGACTAGCTTCCAAGAGATCCCCACAGAGCCTACGCAAAGTGACATACTGACTGCCATAAACTCACTAAGCAAGAAGGTGGACACAAGGTTGGCTGATATCTCAAAGAGTATTGGGACTTTGGCCGAAACTGTGAAGGCAACTCAGAGAAGGGTGCATGAGGTTGAGCAAATGACAGTCGATCACGAGGCCAGGCTACAGGACATAGAGAAACAGTGCGCAACGTTCAAAAATGACAACAAAACCCTGAAAGCCGACTGGAAATGGTTGAGTCGCATTCAAGACGCCAGAACATCCGAATATGTGGCATCCAGGAGGACACTGAGAAAGGGAAACCCACTGAATTTGCCTCGGAGCTGATACCGGCCCTGCTGGGGAGTGAACACTTCAAAACGGCCATCCTGATCGACCGCGCACACAGATCTCAGGCAACGAAACCGGCAAAGGGCGGGCCACCAAGGCCATTCATTGTACGGATGCACTATCCTCAGACCAGGGATCTCATCCTCAAGCTGGCTAGTCAAAAGTTCCCCCTTAACTTCAACGGAGCCAGGGTGTCTTTCTACCCAGATCTTACCTTGGAGGTGAGGAACCAACGGAAAGAGTATGATGAGGTACGCAACAAATGCAGGGCGGCCAACATCCGATATGGATTCCTCTTCCCAGCCCGGTTTAAGGTGACAGTCGAAGGATCAACACGTACGTTTGACAACCCAAAAGAGGCCGATCTGTTCTTGACAAGCAAGCTCCCTGGCTGAGGACACAGAACGGCTGTCAGCCGGCTAAATGACCAAATACAGGCCAGGAATGTGTTTGGATTTCCGGACTATGGCTTTTCGATTAGAAGATCAGAATTTGGGACTTATGATTGGTGAGATGTTGTGGCTAATATAGCATTGTTTGGCACATCATGTTTTAGCGCCACTCACCCCCTAACGTGAGAGTTAAGTGTTATTTAATATTAGCGTATATGCGGAGCATCTATAGACGACGAGTTAGTTCAAGTTGTATGTCTAGACACCCTAAGGTTTGTGTGTTAGCCAAGGAGTGCTTCGTTTGGGGAAGTCACTCAGTAAAGGGACGGGAGGGGGGATGGGGTATGTGTTTTATGTTCACGTTTATTATTAGTACAGGTGACATGACAAGCTCCCGCACGGCGGGACGTTTCTCTTCTGAGTTTTGTATGACAGCAACAATTTGCTCTAAAATAAGAAATGCCACATAGTGACAGAGCACAGCGTAGACCAGATGGAATAAAGATAGTTAGCTGGAACTGTAATGGCTTAGGGCATGTTGTGAAACGAGCTAAGGTTTTTTCTCATCTTAAATCACTGGGTGCTCGGGCCAAGCTATGAGTCGGCTGGATCGGTCAGATATACCAGTCTAACTTTGATGCAAAAGCGAGAGGGGTAGCAATCCTGATAAGGAAAAACATTCCGTTTGTTTACTCATCCTCGATTTCAGATCCTAATGGTCGGTATATTATTGTGGCTGGTACACTGAATTCGAAACCAGTAACCTTGGTCAATTTATATGGACCCAACTTCGATGATCCATTATTTTTTCAAAGGGTATTTCAGGACATACCAAATATCTTGGATACAAGTGTTATTGTTGGAGGGGACTTTAACTGTACGTTAGATCCTCTTTTAGATAAACGGCTATCAAGGTCACTTCAACAATCAAATGCCAGTGTATGTCTAAATACATTGATGACAAACCTTAACATTGTCGATATTTGGAGACTGACACACCCAACAGACAGGGATTACTCTTTCTTTTCATCAGTTCATAAGTCATATTCCAGAATTGACTATTTTTTGTTGGACTCCCAACTAATTTCAGCAGCTGAGTCGGTTACCTATCACCCTATTCTAATTACGGACCACTCTCCTGTGTCCATGGTGCTGAAACTCGACAATATGTCGACAGGTCGGCGACCGTGGCGCTTAGACGCATACCTGCTGAAAGATGAGGCTTTTTGTCAGTATTTGAAGGAACAGATTGCCTTTTTCCTCGGAACTAACGACACGGGGGATGTTGACGACTCCACCCTTTGGGAATCTCTAAAGGCTGTGATTAGAGGTTACATTATTTCTTATACATCAGAGAGGAAGAAACGCGCCAATACTAGGCTAAGAGAAATTGAAAGAGAGTTAGGGGAACAGGAGAACGTTTTTAGGACGAATTCCTCGTATACAGTCTTTGAGAAGATCACAAAGTTAAAATATGAATACAATACCATCCTTTCGAAACGGGTGGGCTCTTTACTTGCTAGAACGCAACAAAGTTATTTTGAACTGGGAGACAAACCACATAAATTATTAGCAAGACAGCTAAGGCATGTACAGGCATCTAGAGCTATTCACAAAATAAAAGACAAGAAGGGTAAAATAGTAACAGATCCGCAGGATATTAATAAATGCTTTGCACAGTTTTACTCAGAGCTATACCAATCAAAATGCGATGCTACTGATCCACAAACTATGGAACGCTTTCTCACTGAATGTGAACTTCCTAAACTAGACAGGGGGGCAGCTTCTGCACTCGATGCAGGGATAACTTTGGAGGAAATTAACACAGCGATAGCACCATTTCCAAACAGCAAGGCCCCTGGGCCCGATGGATATGTAATAGAAATCTATAAGAAGTACCGCGCCAGTCTATCTCCACTTATGTTGCGAATGTTTAAACAACCCAAAGAAAATGCCAAACTCCCGCAAACACTGTATGAACACTGATCTTGAAAAAAGATAGAGATACCATGGAGATGTCGTCTTATCGCCCCGTGTCGTTACTCCCCATAGAAAACAAGGTGTTGACAAAGATATTGGCAAACCGATTGAAAACATATATTTCTGACATCATACACCCTGACCAGACAGGTTTTATCCCGGGCCGACATATACACTACAATTTGAGACGTCTTTTCAACGTAATGTATCACGATCATAAGGTTGAGGCAGTGGTAATAGCTCTTGATGCAGAGAAGGCGTTTGACCAGATTGAGTGGAAATATATGATGTCGGTTCTGGAGCCCTTCGGGTTCGGAAAGGAATTTATTAATTGGATAAGAATTATTTATGCACACCCAATGGCGTCCGTGGTAACCAATCAAGAAATGTCGCAGTCATTCCGCTTGTTCAAGGGGTGCCGACAGGGGTGCCCTATTTCGCCTGCTCTCTTCGCTATAGCCCCTTGCTACTCGCATTCGGGCATGTGCCGATATAGCTTCTGTTAAAATAAAGGACACACAGCACAAAATGTCCCTATATGCAGACGATGTTCTTTTGTTTTTGTTCAAGCCTAAAACTTCTATTCCACCCTTACTTAACTTGATAAACACATTTGGCTCCTTCTCTGGCTACAAGATAAACTGGCAAAAAAGTGAGTTGATGCCAATATCACGGCCTGTGGATATGCAATTTCTGCAATCTACCCCGTTTAGAACAGTGATGGACAAGTTCACAAGCCTTGGCATTGTAGTGACAAGAGACCTTGATCAGCTATTGAACGCGAATTGGGACATGAAAATATATCAGCTTAAACAAAATATAGATTTTTGGAAAACTCTGCCTATCTCCTTGGTTGGTCGTATAAACGCTATTAAAATGGTTGTCCTACCCAGGTTTCTTTACCTCTTCCAATGTCTACCCAATTTCATACCACAAAGCTATTTTAAGAAACTGGATTCAATAGTAACTCAATTTTTATGGGATAACAAGGCAGCCAGAATTTCAAAGAAGCATTTATGCAAGTACAAGATAGAGGGGGGCTTTGGCCTTCCTCACTTTAAACTGTATTATTGGGCTGCTAATCTGAACATTGTGTCTTTCTGGAGGGAAAGCTTACCTGCGATGAGACAGAAGGATATGCCTGCATGGCTTTTGATTGAGCAGGCCTCCTGTCAAACGTTCCTCACTCCCTGCACTTGTTAATAGCCCATCATATGTGAAAAAATCCACTTATGACTCTAACCCAGTCATTTGTCATACGCTTAGGATCTGGAAACAGATGAGGTATTTTCTTAACATACCCACTGTATACATTGACAGCCCGATTTGCCTGAATCATGCTTTCCACCCCACATTGGATGATGTGGTGTTTTCACAGTGGAGGGTGAAGGGGCTCACAACAATTGGTAATCTATACATAGATGGTCAGTTAGCTTCATTTCAACAATTACAGGGAAAGTTCAACATGCCAACAACAATTTTTTTCAGATACCTCCAAATTAGGAATTTTTTAAGGACACATATCCCACAGTATGGCATGAAGCCAAATAGTCCTACATTAGATAGCTTGATCCTTGTCAAACCCCATTCAAAAGGGTCGGTCTCTAGACTGTATGATGTGCTACAGGCCCACATAGAGGTATCCACAGACACCATTAAAAGGGCTTGGGAACAAGAACTTGGGTCAGAAATCTCAGATGAGGACTGGGTAGAAGCTCTCAGGAATATAAACCACAGTTCAGTGAATGCCAGACCCAACCTTGTACAGTTTAAGGTGATACACAGGTTACATTACTCAAAAGTAAAACTGCATAAAATATTTCCGGACACCTCACCACTGTGTGAGAGGTGCAAGCAGGATGAGGGGACGTTGACCTACTTATTCTGGACATGTCCTAAATTACATGTTTACTGGGCTCTCATTTTTGATTATTTATCTAGAGCCTTTGATAGAGTTCTAGCCCCAGACCCATTGACCGCTCTGTTTGGTACAGTTAATGGTTATAACCACGAAGGGAAAGCTGTCTCTCTTTGTACTCTATTAGCCAAAAGACTCATGTTGCAATTTTGGAAACTGGAGACTACCTACCTTTGAAATGTGGTTACGGGATTTAGGGAATGTAATACATATGGAAAAGATTCGATACAATACCTCCAATAGAAGTCCAATGTTTTACAAAATATGTCAGCCGATACTGGATAAATGGTCTAGTCCCGCTTCATAACTGGGTTGATGATCTGCTGCTACTCTGTGCTGGACTCCACTCAATATCTATTTTTGACTTAACTACACTGCTTGTAATGACTATATGCTGTCTTCTTATACATGTACCACCTAATAGGATTTTTTTTTATTTTGTGTATGTGTGAGTTAAGTTTTGTTTTGTCCTCTAAATTGGCCATCCCATTCAACAGTACAATGAATGTCATTGTTAGTATTGCTGTCTTTTTTATTTGATTTTTTATTGTAAAATAATAAACATATAAAAAAAAAGAAAGTCACTGAGCTCTTCAAAATGGCTATTTTACTGCCAATGTTCATCTATCTATTTTATACACCGACGGGTGTGGCTGAAATAGCTGAATCCACTAATTTGAAGGGATGGCCACATATTTTTGTATATAGTGTAGAGTGGCAAGAAAAAGTATGTGAACCCTTTGGAATTACCTGGATTTCTGCATAAATTGGTCATCAAATTTGATTCGATCTTCATCGAAGTCACAACAATAGACAAACATAGTGTGCTTAAACTAATAACACACAAATTATCGTATTTTTCTTGTCTATATTGAATACATCATTTAAACATTCACAGTGTAGGTTGGAAAAAGTATGTGAACCCCCTAGGCTAATGACTTCTCCAAATGCTAATTGGAGTCAGAAGCTATCCTGGAGTCCAATCAATGAGATGAGATTGGAGATGTTGGTTAGCACTACCTTGCCCTATAAAAACACTCACAAAATTTGAGTTTGCTATTCACAAGAAGCATTGCCTAATGTGAACCATGCCTCGAACAAAAGAGATCTCAGAAGACCTAAGATTAAGAATTGTTGACGTGCATAAAGCTGGAAAGGCTTACCAAAGTATCTCTAAAAGCCTTGATGTTCATCAGTCCACGGTAAGACAAATTGTCTATAAATGGAGAAAGTTCATCACTGTTGCTACTCTCCCTAGAAGTGGCCATCCTGCAAAGATGACTGCAAGAGCACAGCAAAGAATGCTCAATGAGGTTAAGAAGAATCCTGTGAGAGCTGAGTGTCAGCTAAAGTCTTACAGAAATTGAACATGCATGGAACATGCTAACATCTCTGTTGACGAGTCTACGATACGTAAAACACTAAACAAGAATGGTGTTCATGGGAGGACACCACAGATGAAGCCACTGCTGTCCAAAAAAAGTCTGAAGTTTGCAAAAGTGAACCTGGATGTTCCACAGCGCTACTGGCACAATATTCTGTGGACAGAGGAAACTACAGTTGAGTTGTTTGGAAGGAACACACAACACTCTGTGTGGAGAAAAAAAGGCACAGCACACCAACATCAAAACCTCATCCCAACTGTAAAGTATGGTGGAGGGAGCATCATGGTTTGGGGCTGCTTTACTGCCTCAGGGCCTCGACAGCTTGCTATCATCAACGGAAAAATGTATTCCCATGTTTATCAAGACATTTTGCAGGAATGGCTTCAACAGAATGGCTTCAACAGAAGAAAATATACCTTCTGGAGTGGCCTAGTCAGAGTCCTGACCTCAACCTGATTGAGATGCTGTGGCATGACCTCAAGAGAGCGGTTCACACCAGACATTCCAAGAATATTGCTGAACTGAAACAGGTTTGTAAAGAGGAACGGTCCAAAATTCAACAGAAGTCATTTGAAAGCACAGGGAAGCACAGCTGCGAGCTGCCCACTGACACGAGCCTACCAGACGAGCTAAATCACTTCTATGCTCGCTTCGAGAGGCATGCATGAGAGATGAGGCACTGAGGCATGCATGAGAGCATCAGTTGTTCCGGACAACTGTGTGATCACGCTCTCCGTAGCCGACATGAGTAAGACGTTTAAACAGGTCAACATACACAAGGCTGCGGGGCCAGACGGATTACCAGGACGTGTGCTCCGGGCATGTGCTGACCAACTGGCAGGTGTCTTCACTGACATTTTCAACATGTCCCTGATTGAGTCTGTAATACCAACATGTTTCAATCAGACCACCATAGTCTCTGTGCCCAAGAAAACAAAGGCAACCTGCCTAAATGACTACAGACCCGTAGCACTCACGTCCATAGCCATGAAGTGCTTTGAAAGGCTAGTAACGGCTCACATCAACACCATTATCCCAGAAACCCTAGACCCACTCCAATTTGCATACCGCCCAAACAGATCCACAGATGATGCAATCTCTATTGCACTCCACACTGCCCTTTCCCACCTGGACAAAAGGGACACTTATGTGAGAATGCTATTAATTTATTACAGCTCAGCGTTCGAGACCATAGTACCCTCAAAGTTCATCATTAAGCTAACGATCCTGGGACTTAACACCTCCCTCCGCAACTGCATCCTGGACTTCCTGACGGGCTGCCCCCAGGTGGTGAGGGTAGGTAGCAACATATCTGCCACGCTGATCCTCAAATCAAATCAAATCAAATGTATTTATATAGCCCTTCGTACATCAGCTGATATCTCAAAGTGCTGTACAGAAACCCAGCCTAAAACCCCAAACAGCAAACAATGCAGGTGTAAAAGCACGGTGGCTAGGAAAAACTCCCTAGAAAGGCCAAAACCTAGGAAGAAACCTAGAGAGGAACCAGGCTATGTGGGGTGGCCAGTCCTCTTCTGGCTGTGCCGGGTAGAGATTATAACAGAACATGACCAAGATGTTCAAATGTTCATAAATGACCAGCATGGTCGAATAATAATAAGGCAGAACAGTTGAAACTGGAGCAGCAGCACAGTCAGGTGGACTGGGGACAGCAAGGAGTCATCATGTCAGGTAGTCCTGGGGCACGGTCCTAGGGCTCAGGTCCTCCGAGAGAGAGAGAAAGAAAGAGAGAATTAGAGAGAGCATATGTGGGGTGGCCAGTCCTCTTCTGGCTGTGCCGGGTGGAGATTATAACAGAACGTGGCCAAGATGTTTAAATGTTCATAAATGACCAGCATGGTTGAATAATAGTAAGGCAGAACAGTTGAAACTGGAGCAGCAGCATGGCCAGGTGGACTGGGGACAGCAAGGAGTCATCATGTCAGGTAGTCCTGGGACATGGTCCTAGGGCCCAGGCCAGTTGAAACTGGAGCAGCAGCATGGCCAGGTGGACTGGGGACAGCAAGGAGTCATCATGTCAGGTAGTCCTGGGGCATGGTCCTAGGGCTCAGGTCCTCCGAGAGAGAGAAAGAAAGAGAGAAGGAGAGAATTAGAGAACGCACACTTAGATTCACACAGGACACCGAATAGGACAGGAGAAGTACTCCAGATATAACAAACTGACCCTAGCCCCCCGACACATAAACTACTGCAGCATAAATACTGGAGGCTGAGACAGGAGGGGTCAGGAGACACTGTGGCCCCATCCGAGGACACCCCCGGACAGGGCCAAACAGGAAGGATGTAACCCCACCCACTTTGCCAAAGCACAGCCCCCACACCACTAGAGGGATATCTTCAACCACCAACTTACCATCCTGAGACACTGGAGCCCCCCAGGGGTGCATGCTCAGTCCCCTCCTGTACTCCTTGTTCACCCACGACTGCATGGCCAGGCACGACTCCAACACCATCATTAAGTTTGCAGACGACACAACAGTGGTAGGCTTGATCACCGACAACGACGAGACAGCCTATAGGGAGGAGGTCAGAGACCTGGCCGGATGGTGCCAGAATAACAACCTATCCCTCAATGTAACCAAGACTAAGGAGATGATTGTGGACTACAGGAAAAGGAGGACCGAGCACGCCCCCATTCTCATCGATGAGGCTGTAGTGGAGCAGGTTGAGAGCTTCAAGTTCCTTGGTGTCCACATCACCAACAAACTAAAATGGTCCAAACACACCAAGACAAAGTCTATTCCCCCTCAGGAAACTAAAAAGATTTGGCATGGGTCCTGAGATCCTCAAAAGGTTCTACAGCTGCAACATCGAGAGCATCCTGACTGGTTGCATCACTGCCTGGTACGGCAATTGCTCAGGCTCCGACCGCAAGGCACTACAGAGGGTATGCGTTTGGCCCAGTACATCACTTGGGCTAAGCTGCCTGTCATCCAGGACCTCTACACCCGGCGGTATCAGAGGAAGGCCCTAAAAATTGTCAAAGACTCCAGTCAAAGACTGTTCTCTCTACTATCGCATGGCAAGTGGTACCGGAGTGCCAGGTCTAGGACAAAAAGGCTTCTCAACAGTTTTTACCCCCAAGCCATGAGACTCCTGAACAGGTAACCAAATGGCTACTCTGACTATTTGCATTGTGAGACCCCCCAAAACCCCTGCACAGTGACTTTAACCATATCTACCATCATGGCCAAAAGTTTTGAGAATGACACAAATATTAATTTTCACAAAGTCTGCTGCCTCAGTGTCTATATATATTTTTGTCAGACGTTACTATGGTATACTGCAGTATAATTCCAAGCTTTTATTGACAATTACATGAAATTGATGCAAAGAGTCAATAGTTGCAGTGTTGACCCTTCTTTTTCAAGACCTCTGCAATCCACCCTGGCATGCTGTAAATTAACTTCTGGGCCACATCCTGATTGATGGCAGCCCATTCTTGCATAATCAATGCTTGAAGTTTGTCCGAATTTGTGCGTTTTTGTTTTCCCACCCACCTCTTGAGGATAGACCACACGTTCTCAATGGGATTAAGGTCTGGAGAGTTTCCTGGCCATGGACCCAAAATATCGATGTTTTGTTCCCCGAGCCACTTAGTTGTCACTTTTGCCTTATGGAAAGGTGCTCCATCATGCTGGAAAAGGCATTGTTCGTCACCAAACTGTTCCTGGATGGTTGAGAGAAGTTACTCTCTGAGGATGTTGTTGGTACCATTCTTTATTCATGGCCGTGTTCTTAGGCAAAATTGTGAGTGAGCCCACTCCCTTGGCTGAGAAGCAACCCCACACATTAATGGTCTCAGGATACTTTACTGTTGGCATGACACAAGACTGATGGTAGTGCTCACCTTGTCTTTTCCGGACAAACTTTTTTCCGGATGCCCCAAATAATCGGAAAGGGGATTCATCAGAGAAAATTACTTTACCCCAGTCCTCAGCAGTCCAATCCCTGTACCTTTTTCAGAATATCCGTCTGTCCCTGATGTTTTTCCTGGAGTGAAGTGGCTTCTTTGCTGCCCTTCTTGACACCAGACCATCCTCCAAAGTGCAGATGCACTCACACCTGCCTGCTGCCATTCCTGAGCAAGCTCTGTACTGGTGGTGCCCCGATCCCGCAGCTGAATCAACATTAGGAGACGGTCCTGGCGCTTGCTGGACTTTCTTGAGCGCCCTGAAGCCTTCTTCACAACAATTGAAGCGCTCTCCTTGAAGTTCTTGATGATCCGATAAATGGTTGATTTAGGTGCAATCTTACTGGCAGCAATAACCTTGCCTGTGAAGCCCTTTTTGTGCAAAGCAATGATGACGGCATGTGTTTCCTTGCAAGCACCACCCTCCTTTTGAAGCTTCCAGTCTGTTATTCAAACTCAATCAGCATGACAGAGTGATCTCCAGCCTTGTCCTCGTCAACACTCACACCTGTGTTAACGAGAGAATCACTGACATGATGTCAGCTGGTCCTTTTGTGGCAGGGCTGAAATGCAGTAGAAATGTTTTTGGGGGATTCAGTTCATTTGCATGGAAAAGAGGGACTTTGCAATTAATTGCAATTCATCTGATCACTCTTCATAACATTCTGGAGTATATGCAAATTGCCATTATACAAACTGAGGCAGCAGACCTTGTGAAAATTAATATTTGTGTCATTCTCAAAACTTTTGGCCATGACTGTACATGTTCATACTACCTCAATCAGCCGGACTAACCGGTGTCTTTATGTAGCCTCGCTACTTTTATAGCCTCTCTACTGTTTTACACGGTCTTTTTACTGTTGTTTTTATTTCTTTACTTACCTAGTGTTCATTTAATACCTTTTTGCACTATTGGTGAAAGCCTGTAAGTAAGCATTTCACCGTAAGGTCTACCTGTTGTATTCAGCGCACGTGACAAATAAACTTTGATTTGATTCGAAATTCCTCCTGACTACAGAACATGTTTGGTTGAGGTTATTGCTGCCAAAGGAGGGTCAACCAGTTATTAAATCCAGGAGTTCAAATCATTTTCCCACCCTGCACTGTGAATGTTTACACAGTGTGTTCAATAAAGACATGAAAACGTATAATTGTTTGTGTGTTATTAGTTTAAGGCTGTTTGAGGTCCGTCCATTCCTGTCTGTTGATCTTTCTCCCTGTGCTCATCCCACCTAGCCCCATTCTCTAACTTTCCCTCCATCTAATTCCCTCCTTCCTCTCCGTCCTGTCTCTTTCTTCATCTCTTACCCTCTCTATGCTCTTTGTTCTCCTCCCTCTCTCTCTCTCTCTCTCCCTATAGTGTTGTTTAGCATTCCATCTCAGGCCTGTCCACGTTGAGGACAAACTGTCAGACACTGCCTCATAATTATTCTGCAGGGCTTCAGTATCATGCTCCGTTTCCCCCTCTCAGTCCTGTGTGTTATAGCTTCAGAGCTGGCTTTGCTGAGAGACTTACACAACAGTGTGGTCGGGAAAGTGCTGACTACTTACTGGAGCCGACATGGGCTCTCTCTGTGTGTGTGTGTGTGTGTGTGTGTGTGTGTGTGTGTGTGTGCGTGTGTGTGTGTGTGTGTGTGTGTGTGTGTGTGTGTGTGTGTGTGTGTGTGTGTGTGTGTGTGAAGAACAGGGTTTAATGAAGCACTCTTAACTCAGCACATTTACTGTTGCATGGGAGACCAGGGGCAAGGCTGTCACAGTTTGCATGAATAACCCGGCAAAAGATTGCATTAGTTCCACAGCGAAATATAATAGCAGAGAAAAGAAAACTCCAATGAAATCCCCATTTTACCTCCTAATCCGCATTTTATTGCCGGTCTGAGACGAGGGGTGTGTGCTGGCGAGGGGTTGTGATCTCCAGACTTGCGTGCGCACATGCAAGAACACACGCACACAAACAGACACACACACACAGAAGCATAGACAAGGACACACGCACACACGCACACACACACACACACACACACACACACACACACACACACACACACACACACACACACACTGATCCTCAGGGCTCAGTCAGACATCTCGACAGAGGCCCAGTTCATATTTCACTGCACAGGATCAATGAGTGAGTTATCTAACTTTTAACTTAATTATGGAAACGGGAAATATCTTGTTTCAGAAGATAGAGAGAGCAAGCGAGAAGGCGAGAGAGAGAGAAAATGAGAGAGGGGGAGAAAAAGTGAGATGGAGTGAGGGAGAGGAGGAGGGTGTGTTAGAGCAGATCAAAGGCAGACCACAGGCTGTCTCTGTGAGCTGATTAGTAAAGCACGCAGATTGTGACACAGAATATGTGTGTGCATATGCATAAGCATGTCTTGGTAATCTGTCTTTATGAGCACTCCTTATCCCCTCTAGCGTATGTCACCGAGCGCCCGCTGCCCAGAGGTGGTCCAGATGGTATGACGGTGCCAATGTAACATCTAACGACAGGACTTAATCATAATTTTTTGGGGAATATCTTTGCCTAGCCTTAGTTTTCCATTTCACTCAAATTGGTCCATTTTATAATTAGTCATAGAGCAGTAAACTGGCTAGTCATTTCTGGAGTAGGTGAAGTCAGGTGTCTTGGACGAGTGATTAGGAGGTTAGTCAGTTGTCTTGGACTAGTCATTAGGAGGTTAAGTCAGTTGTCCTGGACTAGTCATTAGGAGTTTAGTCAGTTGTCTTGGACTAGTCATTAGGACGTTTAGTCAGTTGCTTGGATTAGTCATTAGGACGTTTAGTCAGGTGTCTTGGACTAGTCATTTGGAGGTTAGTCAGGTGTGTTGGATTAGTCATTAGGAGGTTTAGTCAGGTGTCTTGGACTAGTCATTAGGAGAATAGTCAGGTGTCTTGGACTAGTCATTAGGAGGTTAAGTAAGTTGTCTTGGACAAGTCATTAGGAGGTTAGTCAGGTGTCTTGGACTAGTCATTAGGAGGTTAGTCAGGTGTCTTGGACTAGTCATTAGGAGGTTTAGTCAAGTGTCTTGGACTAGTCATTAGGAGGTTTAGTCAGGTGTCTTGGACTAGTCATTAGGAGGTTAGTCAGGTGTCTTGGACTAGTCATTAGGAGGTTTAGTCAGGTGTCTTGGACTAGTCATTAGGATATTTAGTCAGGTGTCTTGGACTAGTCATTAGGAGGTTAGTCGGGTGTCTTGGACTAGTCATTAGGAGGGTAAGTCTTGGACTAGTCGTTAGGAGGTTTAGTCAGGTGTATTGGACTAGTCATTAGGAGGTTAGTCAGGTGTCTTGGACTAGCCATTAGGAGGTTAGTCAGGTGTGTTGGACTAGTCATTAGGAGGTTTAGTCAGGTGTCTTGGAGTAGTCATTAGGAGTTTTAGTCAGGTGTCTTGGACTAGTCATCAGGAGGTTATTCAGGTGTATTGGACTAGTCATTAGTAGGTTAGTCAGGTGTCTTGGACTAGTCATTAGGAGGTTAAGTCTTGGACGAGTCGTTAGGGCGTTTAGTCAGGTGTCTTGGACTAGTCATTAGGAGATTAGTCAGGTGTCTTGGACTAGTCATTAGGAGGTTAGTCAGGTGTCTTGGACTAGTCATTAGGAGGTTAGTCAGGTGTCTTGGACTAGTCATTAGGAGGGTAAGTCTTGGACTAGTCGTTAGGAGGTTTAGTCAGTTGTATTGGACTAGTCATTTGGAGGTTAGTCAGGTGTCTTGGACTAGCCATTAGGAGGTTAGTCAGGTGCTTGGACTAGTCATTAGGAGGTTTAGTCAGGTGTCTTGGAGTAGTCATTAGGAGTTTTAGTCAGGTGTCTTGGACTAGTCATCAGGAGGTTATTCAGGTGTATTGGACTAGTCATTAGTAGGTTAGTCAGGTGTCTTGGACTAGTCATTAGGAGGTTAAGTCTTGGACGAGTCGTTAGGGCGTTTAGTCAGGTGTCTTGGACTAGTCATTAGGAGGTTAGTCAGGTGTCTTGGACTAGTCATTAGGAGGTTTAGTAAGGTGTCTTGGACTAGTCATTAGGAGGTTAGTCAGGTGTCTTGGACTAGTCATTAGGAGGTTAAGTCTTGGACTAGTCATTAGGAGGTTAAGTCTTGGACGAGTCGTTAGGAGGTTTAGTCAGGTGTCTTGGACTAGTCATTAGGAGGTTAGTCAGGTGTCTTGGACTAGCCATTAGGAGGTTAGTCAGGTGTGTTGGACTAGTCATTAGGAGGTTTAGTCAGGTGTCTTGGAGTAGTCATTAGGAGTTTTAGTCAGGTGTCTTGGACTAGTCATCAGGAGGTTATTCAGGTGTATTGGACTAGTCATTAGGAGGTTAGTCAGTTGTCTTGGACTAGTCATTAGGAGATTAAGTCAGTTGTCCTGGACTAGTCATTAGGATTTTAGTCAGTTGTCTTGGACTAGTCATTAGGAGGTTAAGTCAGTTGTCCTGGACTAGTCATTAGGAGTTTAGTCAGTTGCTTGGACTAGTCATTAGGAGGTTAGTCAGGTGTCTTGGACTAGTCATTAGGAGGTTTGTCAGGTGTCTTGGACTAGTCATTAGGAGGTTAGTCGGGTGTCTTGGACTAGTCATTAGGAGGTTATTCAGGTGTATTGGACTAGTCATTAGTAGGTTAGTCAGGTGTCTTGGACTAGTCATTAGGAGGTTAAGTCTTGGACGAGTCGTTAGGGCGTTTAGTCAGGTGTCTTGGACTAGTCATTAGGAGATTAGTCAGGTGTCTTAGACTAGTCATTAGGAGGTTAGTCAGGTGTCTTGGACTAGTCATTAGGAGGTTAAGTCTTAGACGAGTGGTTAGGAGGTTTAGTCAGGTGTCTTGGACTAGTCATTAGGAGGTTAGTCAGGTGTCTTGGACTAGTCATTAGGAGGTTTAGTCAGGTGTCTTGGACTAGTCATTAGGAGGTTAGTCAGGTGTCTTGGACTAGTCATTAGGAGGGTAAGTCTTGGACTAGTCGTTAGGAGGTTTAGTCAGTTGTATTGGACTAGTCATTAGGAGGTTAGTCAGGTGTCTTGGACTAGCCATTAGGAGGTTAGTCAGGTGCTTGGACTAGTCATTAGGAGGTTTAGTCAGGTGTCTTGGAGTAGTCATTAGGAGTTTTAGTCAGGTGTCTTGGACTAGTCATTAGGAGATTAGTCAGGTGTCTTGGACTAGTCATTAGGAGGTTAAGTCTTGGACGAGTCGTTAGGAGGTTTAGTCAGGTGTCTTGGACTAGTCATTAGGAGGTTAGTCAGGTGTCTTGGACTAGTCATTAGGAGGTTTAGTCAGGTGTCTTGGACTAGTCATTAGGAGGTTAGTCAGGTGTCTTGGACTAGTCATTAGGAGGGTAAGTCTTGGACTAGTCGTTAGGAGGTTTAGTCAGTTGTATTGGACTAGTCATTAGGAGGTTAGTCAGGTGTCTTGGACTAGCCATTAGGAGGTTAGTCAGGTGCTTGGACTAGTCATTAGGAGGTTTAGTCAGGTGTCTTGGAGTAGTCATTAGGAGTTTTAGTCAGGTGTCTTGGACTAGTCATCAGGAGGTTATTCAGGTGTATTGGACTAGTCATTAGTAGGTTAGTCAGGTGTCTTGGACTAGTCATTAGGAGGTTAAGTCTTGGACGAGTCGTTAGGGCGTTTAGTCAGGTGTCTTGGACTAGTCATTAGGAGGTTAGTCAGGTGTCTTGGACTAGCCATTAGGAGGTTTAGACAGGTGTCTTGGACTAGTCATTAGGAGGTTAGTCAGTTGTCTTGGACTAGTCATTAGGAGATTAAGTCAGTTGTCCTGGACTAGTCATTAGGATTTTAGTCAGTTGTCTTGGACTAGTCATTAGGAGGTTAAGTCAGTTGTCCTGGACTAGTCATTAGGAGTTTAGTCAGTTGTCTTGGACTAGTCATTAGGAGGTTAGTCAGTTGCTTGGACTAGTCATTAGGAGGTTAGTCAGGTGTCTTGGACTAGTCATTAGGAGGTTTGTCAGGTGTCTTGGACTAGTCATTAGGAGGTTAGTCGGGTGTCTTGGACTAGTCATTAGGAGGTTATTCAGGTGTATTGGACTAGTCATTAGTAGGTTAGTCAGGTGTCTTGGACTAGTCATTAGGAGGTTAAGTCTTGGACGAGTCGTTAGGGCGTTTAGTCAGGTGTCTTGGACTAGTCATTAGGAGATTAGTCAGGTGTCTTAGACTAGTCATTAGGAGGTTAGTCAGGTGTCTTGGACTAGTCATTAGGAGGTTAAGTCTTGGACGAGTCGTTAGGAGGTTTAGTCAGGTGTCTTGGACTAGTCATTAGGAGGTTAGTCAGGTGTCTTGGACTAGTCATTAGGAGGTTTAGTCAGGTGTCTTGGACTAGTCATTAGGAGGTTAGTCAGGTGTCTTGGACTAGTCATTAGGAGGGTAAGTCTTGGACTAGTCGTTAGGAGGTTTAGTCAGTTGTATTGGACTAGTCATTAGGAGGTTAGTCAGGTGTCTTGGACTAGCCATTAGGAGGTTAGTCAGGTGCTTGGACTAGTCATTAGGAGGTTTAGTCAGGTGTCTTGGAGTAGTCATTAGGAGTTTTAGTCAGGTGTCTTGGACTAGTCATTAGGAGATTAGTCAGGTGTCTTGGACTAGTCATTAGGAGGTTAGTCAGGTGTCTTGGACTAGTCATTAGGAGGTTAAGTCTTGGACGAGTCGTTAGGAGGTTTAGTCAGGTGTCTTGGACTAGTCATTAGGAGGTTAGTCAGGTGTCTTGGACTAGTCATTAGGAGGTTTAGTCAGGTGTCTTGGACTAGTCATTAGGAGGTTAGTCAGGTGTCTTGGACTAGTCATTAGGAGGGTAAGTCTTGGACTAGTCGTTAGGAGGTTTAGTCAGTTGTATTGGACTAGTCATTAGGAGGTTAGTCAGGTGTCTTGGACTAGCCATTAGGAGGTTAGTCAGGTGCTTGGACTAGTCATTAGGAGGTTTAGTCAGGTGTCTTGGAGTAGTCATTAGGAGTTTTAGTCAGGTGTCTTGGACTAGTCATCAGGAGGTTATTCAGGTGTATTGGACTAGTCATTAGTAGGTTAGTCAGGTGTCTTGGACTAGTCATTAGGAGGTTAAGTCTTGGACGAGTCGTTAGGGCGTTTAGTCAGGTGTCTTGGACTAGTCATTAGGAGGTTAGTCAGGGGTCTTGGACTAGTCATTAGGAGGTTAGTCAGGTGTCTTGGACTAGTCATTAGGAGGTTAAGTCTTGGACGAGTCGTTAGGAGGTTTAGTCAGGTGTCTTGGACTAGTCATTAGGAGGTTAGTCAGGTGTCTTGGACTAGTCATTCGGAGGTTTAGTCAGGTGTCTTGGACTAGTCATTAGGAGGTTTAGTCAGGTGTCTTGGACTAGTCATTAGGAGGTTAGTCAGGTGTCTTGGACTAGTCATTAGGAGGGTAAGTCTTGGACTAGTCGTTAGGAGGTTTAGTCAGTTGTATTGGACTAGTCATTAGGAGGTTAGTCAGGTGTCTTGGACTAGCCATTAGGAGGTTAGTCAGGTGCTTGGACTAGTCATTAGGAGGTTTAGTCAGGTGTCTTGGAGTAGTCATTAGGAGTTTTAGTCAGGTGTCTTGGACTAGTCATCAGGAGGTTATTCAGGTGTATTGGACTAGTCATTAGTAGGTTAGTCAGGTGTCTTGGACTAGTCATTAGGAGGTTAAGTCTTGGACGAGTCGTTAGGGCGTTTAGTCAGGTGTCTTGGACTAGTCATTAGGAGGTTAGTCAGGGGTCTTGGACTAGTCATTAGGAGGTTAGTCAGGTGTCTTGGACTAGTCATTAGGAGGTTAAGTCTTGGACGAGTCGTTAGGAGGTTTAGTCAGGTTTCTTGGACTAGTCATTAGGAGGTTAGTCAGGTGTCTTGGACTAGTCATTCGGAGGTTTAGTCAGGTGTCTTGGACTAGTCATTAGGAGGTTAAGTCTTGGACTAGTCATTAGGAGGTTAAGTCTTGGACGAGTCGTTAGGAGGTTTAGTCAGGTGTCTTGGACTAGTCATTAGGAGGTTAGTCAGGTGTCTTGGACTAGTCATTAGGAGGTTAAGTCTTGGACGAGTCGTTAGGAGGTTTAGTCAGGTGTATTGGACTAGTCATTAGGAGGTTAGTCAGGTGTCTTGGACTAGCCATTAGGAGGTTAGTCAGGTGTGTTGGACTAGTCATTAGGAGGTTTAGTCAGGTGTCATGGAGTAGTCATTAGGAGTTTTAGTCAGGTGTCTTGGACTAGTCATCAGGAGGTTATTCAGGTTTATTGGACTAGTAATTAGTAGGTTAGTCAGGTGTCTTGGACTAGTCATTAGGAGGTTTAGTCAGATGTCTTGGACTATTCATTAGGAGGTTTAGTCAGGTGTCTTGGACTAGCCATTAGGAGGTTTAGTCAGGTGTCTTGGACTAGTCATTAGGAGGTTAGTCAGTTGTCTTGGACTAGTCATTAGGAGATTAAGTCAGTTGTCCTGGACTAGTCATTAGGATTTTAGTCAGTTGTCTTGGACTAGTCATTAGGAGTTTAGTCAGTTGTCTTGGACTAGTCATTAGGAGGTTAGTCAGTTGCTTGGACTAGTCATTAGGAGATTTAGTCAGGTGTCTTGGACTAGTCATTAGGAGGTTAGTCGGGTGTCTTGGACTAGTCATTAGGAGGTTAAGTCTTGGACTAGTCGTTAGGAGGTTTAGTCAGGTGTATTGGACTAGTCATTAAAGGTTAGTCAGGTGTCTTGGACTAGCCATTAGGAGGTTAGTCAGGTGTGTTGGACTAGTCATTAGGAGGTTTAGTCAGGTGTCTTGGACTAGTCATTAGGAGGTTAGTCATGTGTCTTGGTCTAGTCATTAGGAGGTTTAGTCAGGTGTGTTGGACTAGTCATTGGGAGGTTAGTCAGGTGTCTTGGACTAGCCATTAGGAGGTTAGTCAGGTGTCTTGGACTAGCCATTGGGAGGTTAGTAAGGTGTTTTGGACTAGTCGTTAGGAGGTTTAGTCAGGTGTCTTGGACTAGCCATTGGGAGGTTAGTCAGGTGTCTTGGACTAGTCATTAGGAGGTTAGTCAGGTGTCTTTGACTAGTCATTAGGAGGTTTAGTCAGGGGTCTTGGACTAGTCATAAGGAGGTTTAGTCAGGTATCTTGGACTATTCATTAGGAGGTTTAGTCAGGTGTCTTGGACTAGTCATAAGGAGGTTTAGTCAGGTGTCTTGGACTAGTCATTAGGAGAATAGTCAGGTGTCTTGGACTAGTCATTAGGAGGTTAAGTAAGTTGTCTTGGACTAGTCATTAGGAGGTTAGTCAGGTGTCTTGGACTAGCCATTAGGAGGTTAGTCAGGTGTCTTGGACTAGTCATTAGGAGGTTAAGTCTTGGACGAGTCGTTAGGAGGTTTAGTCAGGTGTATTGGACGAGTCATTAGGAGGTTAGTCAGGTGTCTTGGACTAGCCATTAGGAGGTTAGTCAGGTGTGTTGGACTAGTCATTAGGAGGTTAGTCATGTGTCTTGGTCTAGTCATTAGGAGGTTTAGTCAGGTGTGTTGGACTAGTCATTGGGAGGTTAGTCAGGTGTCTTGGACTAGCCATTAGGAGGTTAGTCAGGTGTCTTGGACTAGCCATTAGGAGATTAAGTCAGTTGTCCTGGACTAGTCATTAGGATTTTAGTCAGTTGTCTTGGACTAGTCATTAGGAGGTTAAGTCAGTTGTCCTGGACTAGTCATTAGGAGTTTAGTCAGTTGTCTTGGACTAGTCATTAGGAGGTTAGTCAGTTGCTTGGACTAGTCATTAGGAGGTTAGTCAGGTGTCTTGGACTAGTCATTAGGAGGTTTGTCAGGTGTGTTGGACTAGTCATTAGGAGGTTTAGTAAGGTGTCTTGGACTAGTCATTAGGAGACTAGTCATGTGTCTTGGTCTAGTCATTAGGAGGTTTAGTCAGGTGTCGGACTAGTCATTAGGAGGTTAGTCGGGTGTCTTGGACTAGTCATTAGGAGGTTAGTCAGGTGTGTTGGACTAGTCATTAGGAGGTTTAGTCAGGTGTCTTGGACTAGTCATTAGGAGGTTAGTCATGTGTCTTGGTCTAGTCATTAGGAGGTTTAGTCAGGTGTGTTGGACTAGTCATTGGGAGGTTAGTCAGGTGTCTTGGACTAGTCATTAGGAGGTTAGTCAGGTGTGTTGGACTAGTCATTAGGAGTTTTAGTCTGTTGTCTTGGAGTAGTCATTAGGAGTTTTAGTCAGGTGTCTTGGACTAGCCATTAGGAGTTTTAGTCAGGTGTCTTGGACTAGTCATTGGGAGATTAGTCAGGTGTCTTGGACTAGTCATTAGGAGGTTAGTCAGGTGTCTTGGACTAGTCATTAGGAAGTTTAGTCATGTGTCTTGGTCTAGTCATTAGGAGGTTTAGTCAGGTGTCTTGGACTAGTCATTAGGAGGTTAGTCGGGTGTCTTGGACTAGTCATTAGGAGGTTAGTCAGGTGTGTTGGACTAGTCTTTAGGAGGTTTAGTCAGGTGTCTTGGACTAGTCATTAGGAGGTTAGTCATGTGTCTTGGTCTAGTCATTAGGAGGTTTAGTCAGGTGTGTTGGACTAGTCATTGGGAGGTTAGTCAGGTGTCTTGGACTAGTCATTAGGAGGTTAGTCAGGTGTGTTGGACTAGTCATTAGGAGTTTTAGTCTGTTGTCTTGGAGTAGTCATTAGGAGTTTTAGTCAGGTGTCTTGGACTAGCCATTAGGAGTTTTAGTCAGGTGTCTTGGACTAGTCATTGGGAGGT
The DNA here is from genome assembly GCF_034236695.1 of Oncorhynchus nerka. Classification (NCBI taxonomy): domain Eukaryota; kingdom Metazoa; phylum Chordata; class Actinopteri; order Salmoniformes; family Salmonidae; genus Oncorhynchus; species Oncorhynchus nerka. The sequence continues at coordinate 19,719,259 of NC_088403.1, forward strand.
TAGTCAGGTGTCTTGGACTAGTCATTAGGAGGTTAGTCAGGTGTCTTGGACTAGTCATTAGGAAGTTTAGTCAGGGGTCTTGGACTAGTCATAAGGAGGTTTAGTCAGGTATCTTGGACTAGTCATAAGGAGGTTTAGTCAGGTGTCTTGGACTAGTCATTGGGAGGTTAAGTCTTGGACTAGTCGTTAGGACGTTAAGTCAGGTGTCTTGGACTAGTCATTAGGAGGTTAAGTCAGGTGTCTTGGACTAGTCATTAGGAGGTTAGTCATGTGTCTTGGTCTAGTCATTAGGAGGTTTAGTCAGGTGTGTTGGACTAGTCATTGGGAGGTTAGTCAGGTGTCTTGGACTAGCCATTAGGAGGTTAGTCAGGTGTCTTGGACTAGCCATTGGGAGGTTAGTAAGGTGTTTTGGACTAGTCGTTAGGAGGTTTAGTCAGGTGTCTTGGACTAGCCATTGGGAGGTTAGTCAGGTGTCTTGGACTAGTCATTAGGAGGTTAGTCAGGTGTCTTTGACTAGTCATTAGGAGGTTTAGTCAGGGGTCTTGGACTAGTCATAAGGAGGTTTAGTCAGGTATCTTGGACTATTCATTAGGAGGTTAAGTAAGTTGTCTTGGACTAGTCATTAGGAGGTTAGTCAGGTGTCTTGGACTAGCCATTAGGAGGTTAGTCAGGTGTCTTGGACTAGTCATTAGGAGGTTAAGTCTTGGACGAGTCGTTAGGAGGTTTAGTCAGGTGTATTGGACGAGTCATTAGGAGGTTAGTCAGGTGTCTTGGACTAGCCATTAGGAGGTTAGTCAGGTGTGTTGGACTAGTCATTAGGAGGTTAGTCATGTGTCTTGGTCTAGTCATTAGGAGGTTTAGTCAGGTGTGTTGGACTAGTCATTGGGAGGTTAGTCAGGTGTCTTGGACTAGCCATTAGGAGGTTAGTCAGGTGTCTTGGACTAGCCATTAGGAGATTAAGTCAGTTGTCCTGGACTAGTCATTAGGATTTTAGTCAGTTGTCTTGGACTAGTCATTAGGAGGTTAAGTCAGTTGTCCTGGACTAGTCATTAGGAGTTTAGTCAGTTGTCTTGGACTAGTCATTAGGAGGTTAGTCAGTTGCTTGGACTAGTCATTAGGAGGTTAGTCAGGTGTCTTGGACTAGTCATTAGGAGGTTTGTCAGGTGTGTTGGACTAGTCATTAGGAGGTTTAGTAAGGTGTCTTGGACTAGTCATTAGGAGACTAGTCATGTGTCTTGGTCTAGTCATTAGGAGGTTTAGTCAGGTGTCGGACTAGTCATTAGGAGGTTAGTCGGGTGTCTTGGACTAGTCATTAGGAGGTTAGTCAGGTGTGTTGGACTAGTCATTAGGAGGTTTAGTCAGGTGTCTTGGACTAGTCATTAGGAGGTTAGTCATGTGTCTTGGTCTAGTCATTAGGAGGTTTAGTCAGGTGTGTTGGACTAGTCATTGGGAGGTTAGTCAGGTGTCTTGGACTAGTCATTAGGAGGTTAGTCAGGTGTGTTGGACTAGTCATTAGGAGTTTTAGTCTGTTGTCTTGGAGTAGTCATTAGGAGTTTTAGTCAGGTGTCTTGGACTAGCCATTAGGAGTTTTAGTCAGGTGTCTTGGACTAGTCATTGGGAGGTTAGTCAGGTGTCTTGGACTAGTCATTAGGAGGTTAGTCAGGTGTCTTGGACTAGTCATTAGGAAGGTTAGTCATGTGTCTTGGTCTAGTCATTAGGAGGTTTAGTCAGGTGTCTTGGACTAGTCATTAGGAGGTTAGTCGGGTGTCTTGGACTAGTCATTAGGAGGTTAGTCAGGTGTGTTGGACTAGTCTTTAGGAGGTTTAGTCAGGTGTCTTGGACTAGTCATTAGGAGGTTAGTCATGTGTCTTGGTCTAGTCATTAGGAGGTTTAGTCAGGTGTGTTGGACTAGTCATTGGGAGGTTAGTCAGGTGTCTTGGACTAGTCATTAGGAGGTTAGTCAGGTGTGTTGGACTAGTCATTAGGAGTTTTAGTCTGTTGTCTTGGAGTAGTCATTAGGAGTTTTAGTCAGGTGTCTTGGACTAGCCATTAGGAGTTTTAGTCAGGTGTCTTGGACTAGTCATTGGGAGGTTAGTCAGGTGTCTTGGACTAGTCATTAGGAGGTTAGTCAGGTGTCTTGGACTAGTCATTAGGAAGTTTAGTCAGGGGTCTTGGACTAGTCATAAGGAGGTTTAGTCAGGTATCTTGGACTAGTCATAAGGAGGTTTAGTCAGGTGTCTTGGACTAGTCATTGGGAGGTTAAGTCTTGGACTAGTCGTTAGGACGTTAAGTCAGGTGTCTTGGACTAGTCATTAGGAGGTTAAGTCAGTTGTCCTGGACTAGTCATTAGGAGTTTAGTCAGTTGTCTTGGACTAGTCATTAGGAGGTTTAGTCAGTTGCTTGGTCTAGTCATTAGGACGTTTAGTCAGGTGTCTTGGACTAGTAATTAGGAGGTTAAGTAAGTTGTCTTGGACTAGTCATTAGGAGGTTAGTCAGGTGTCTTGGACTAGCCATTAGGAGGTTAGTCAGGTGTCTTGGACTAGCCATTGGGAGGTTAGTCAGGTGTTTTGGACTAGTCGTTAGGAGGTTTAGTCAGGTGTCTTGGACTAGTCATTAGGAGGTTAGTCAGGTGTCTTGGACTAGTCAATAGAAGGTTAAGTATTGGACTAGTCATTAGGACGTTAGTCGGGTGTCTTGGACTAGTCATTAGGAGGGTAAGTCTTGGACTAGTCGTTAGGAGGTTTAGTCAGGTGTGTTGGACTAGTCATTAGGAGGTTTAGTCAGGTGTCTTGGAGTAGTCATTAGGAGTTTTAGTCAGGTGTCTTGGACTAGTCATCAGGAGGTTATTCAGGTGTATTGGACTAGTCATTAGTAGGTTAGTCAGGTGTCTTGGACTAGTCATTAGGAGGTTAGTCAGGTGTCTTGGACTAGTCATTAGGAGGTTAAGTCTTGGACGAGTCGTTAGGAGGTTAAGTCAGGTGTCTTGGACTAGTCATTAGGAGGTTAGTCAGGTGTCTTGGACTAGTCATTAGGAGGTTTAGTCATGTGTCTTGGACTAGTCATTAGGAAGTTAGTCAGGTGTCTTGGACGAGTCATTAGGAGGTTTAGTCAGGTGTCTTGGACTAGTCATTAGGAGGTTAAGTCTTGGACGAGTCGTTAGGAGGTTAAGTCAGGTGTCTTGGACTAGTCATTAGGAGGTTTAGTCAGGTGTCTTGGACGAGTCATTAGGAGGTTTAGTCAGGTGTGTTGGACTAGTCATTAGGAGGTTTAGTCAGGTGTCTTGGACGAGTCATTAGGAGGTTTAGTCAGGTGTGTTGCACTAGTCATTGGGAGGTTAGTCAGGTGTCTTGGACTAGCCATTAGGAGGTTAGTCAGGTGTCTTGGACTAGCCTTTGGGAGGTTAAGTCTTGGACTAGTCGTTAGGAGGTTTAGTCAGGTGTCTTGGACTTGTCATTAGGAGGTTAAGTCAGTTGTCCTGGACTCGTCATTAGGAGTTTAGTCAGTTGTCTTGGACTAGTCATTAGGAGGTTTAGTCAGTTGCTTGGACTAGTCATTAGGACGTTTAGTCAGGTGTCTTGGATTAGTCCTTAGGAGGTTTAGACAGGTGTCTTGGACTAGTCATTAGGATATTTAGTCAGGTGTCTTGGACTAGTCATTAGGAGGTTAGTCGGGTGTCTTGGACTAGTCATTAGGAGGGTAAGTCTTGGACTAGTCGTTAGGAGGTTTAGTCAGGTGTATTGGACTAGTCATTAGGAGGTTAGTCAGGTGTCTTGGACTAGCCATTAGGAGGTTAGTCAGGTGTGTTGGACTAGTCATTAGGAGGTTTAGTCAGGTGTCTTGGAGTAGTCATTAGGAGTTTTAGTCAGGTGTCTTGGACTAGTCATCAGGAGGTTATTCAGGTGTATTGAACTAGTCATTAGTAGGTTAGTCAGGTGTCTTGGACTAGTCATTAGGAGGTTAAGTCGTGGACGAGTCGTTAGGAGGTTTAGTCAGATGTCTTGGACTAGTCAGTAGGAGGTTAGTCAGGTGTCTTGGACTAGTCATGAGGAGGGTTAGTCACGTGTCTTGGACTAGTCATTAGGAGGTTTAGTCAGGTGTCTTAGACTAGTCATTAGGAGGTTAAGTCAGGTGTTTTGGACTAGTCATTAGGAGGTTAGTCAGTTGTCTTGGACTAGTCATTAGGAGGTTAAGTCAGTTGTCCTGGACTAGTCATTAGGAGTTTAGTCAGTTGTCTTGGACTAGTCATTAGGAGGTTAAGTCAGTTGTCCTGGACTAGTCATTAGGAGATTAGTCAGTTGCTTGGACTAGTCATTAGGAGGTTAGTCAGGTGTCTTGGACTAGTCATTAGGAGGTTTAGTCAGGTGTCTTGGACTAGTCATTAGGAGGTTAGTCATGTGTCTTGGTCTAGTCATTAGGAGGTTAGTCAGTTGCTTGGACTAGTCATTAGGAGGTTAGTCAGGTGTCTTGGACCAGTCATTAGGAGGTTTGTCAGGTGTGTTGGACTAGTCATTAGGAGGTTTAGTCAGGTGTCTTGGACTAGTCATTAGGAGGTTAGTCATGTGTCTTGGTCTAGTCATTAGGAGGTTTAGTCAGGTGTCTTGGAATAGTCATTAGGAGGTTTAGTCAGTTGCTTGGACTAGTCATTAGGACGTTTAGTCAGGTGTCTTGGACTAGTCATTAGGAGGTTAAGTAAGTTGTCTTGGACTAGTCATTAGGAGGTTAGTCAGGTGTCTTGGACTAGCCATTAGGAGGTTAGTCAGGTGTCTTGGACTAGCCATTGGGAGGTTAGTCAGGTGTTTTGGACTAGTCGTTAGGAGGTTTAGTCAGGTGTCTTGGACTAGTCATTAGGAGGTTAGTCAGGTGTCTTGGACTAGTCAATAGAAGGTTTAGTCAGGTGGCTTGGACTAGTCATTAGGATATTTATTCAGGTGTCTTGGACTAGTCATTAGGAGGTTATTCAGGTGTCTTGGACTAGACATTAGTAGGTTAAGTATTGGACTAGTCATTAGGAGGTTAGTCGGGTGTCTTGGACTAGTCATTAGGAGGGTAAGTCTTGGACTAGTCGTTAGGAGGTTTAGTCAGGTGTGTTGGACTAGTCATTAGGAGGTTTAGTCAGGTGTCTTGGAGTAGTCATTAGGAGTTTTAGTCAGGTGTCTTGGACTAGTCATCAGGAGGTTATTCAGGTGTATTGGACTAGTCATTAGTAGGTTAGTCAGGTGTCTTGGACTAGTCATTAGGAGGTTAAGTCTTGGACGAGTCGTTAGGAGGTTAAGTCAGGTGTCTTGGACTAGTCATTAGGAGGTTAGTCAGGTGTCTTGGACTAGTCATTAGGAGGTTTAGTCAGGTGTCTTGGACTAGTCATTAGGAAGTTAGTCAGGTGTCTTGGACGAGTCATTAGGAGGTTTAGTCAGGTGTCTTGGACTAGTCATTAGGAGGTTAAGTCTTGGACGAGTCGTTAGGAGGTTAAGTCAGGTGTCTTGGACTAGTCATTAGGAGGTTTAGTCAGGTGTCTTGGACGAGTCATTAGGAGGTTTAGTCAGGTGTGTTGGACTAGTCATTGGGAGGTTAGTCAGGTGTCTTGGACTAGCCATTAGGAGGTTAGTCAGGTGTCTTGGACTAGCCTTTGGGAGGTTAAGTCTTGGACTAGTCGTTAGGAGGTTTAGTCAGGTGTCTTGGACTTGTCATTAGGAGGTTAAGTCAGTTGTCCTGGACTCGTCATTAGGAGTTTAGTCAGTTGTCTTGGACTAGTCATTAGGAGGTTTAGTCAGTTGCTTGGACTAGTCATTAGGACGTTTAGTCAGGTGTCTTGGATTAGTCATTAGGAGGTTTAGACAGGTGTCTTGGACTAGTCATTAGGATATTTAGTCAGGTGTCTTGGACTAGTCATTAGGAGGTTAGTCGGGTGTCTTGGACTAGTCATTAGGAGGGTAAGTCTTGGACTAGTCGTTAGGAGGTTTAGTCAGGTGTATTGGACTAGTCATTAGGAGGTTAGTCAGGTGTCTTGGACTAGCCATTAGGAGGTTAGTCAGGTGTGTTGGACTAGTCATTAGGAGGTTTAGTCAGGTGTCTTGGAGTAGTCATTAGGAGTTTTAGTCAGGTGTCTTGGACTAGTCATCAGGAGGTTATTCAGGTGTATTGAACTAGTCATTAGTAGGTTAGTCAGGTGTCTTGGACTAGTCATTAGGAGGTTAAGTCGTGGACGAGTCGTTAGGAGGTTTAGTCAGATGTCTTGGACTAGTCAGTAGGAGGTTAGTCAGGTGTCTTGGACTAGTCATGAGGAGGGTTAGTCACGTGTCTTGGACTAGTCATTAGGAGGTTTAGTCAGGTGTCTTGGACTAGTCATTAGGAGGTTAAGTCAGGTGTCTTGGACTAGTCATTAGGAGGTTAGTCAGTTGTCTTGGACTAGTCATTAGGAGGTTAAGTCAGTTGTCCTGGACTAGTCATTAGGAGTTTAGTCAGTTGTCTTGGACTAGTCATTAGGAGGTTAAGTCAGTTGTCCTGGACTAGTCATTAGGAGGTTAGTCAGTTGCTTGGACTAGTCATTAGGAGGTTAGTCAGGTGTCTTGGACTAGTCATTAGGAGGTTTGTCAGGTGTGTTGGACTAGTCATTAGGAGGTTTAGTCAGGTGTCTTGGACTAGTCATTAGGAGGTTAGTCATGTGTCTTGGTCTAGTCATTAGGAGGTTAGTCAGTTGCTTGGACTAGTCATTAGGAGGTTAGTCAGGTGTCTTGGACCAGTCATTAGGAGGTTTGTCAGGTGTGTTGGACTAGTCATTAGGAGGTTTAGTCAGGTGTCTTGGACTAGTCATTAGGAGGTTAGTCATGTGTCTTGGTCTAGTCATTAGGAGGTTTAGTCAGGTGTCTTGGACTAGTCATTAGGAGGTTAGACGGGTGTCTTGGACTAGTCATTAGGAGGTTAAGTTTTGGACTAGTCGTTAGGAGGTTTAGTCAGGTGTATTGGACTAGTCATTAGGAGGTTAGTCAGGTGTCTTGGACTAGCCATTAGGAGGTTAGTCAGGTGTGTTGGACTAGTCATTAGGAGGTTTAGTCAGGTGTCTTGGACTAGTCATTGGGAGGTTAGTCAGGTGTCTTGGACTAGCCATTGGGAGGTTAGTCAGGTGTTTTGGACTAGTCGTTAGGAGGTTTAGTCAGGTGTCTTGGACTAGCCATTAGGAGGTTAGTCAGGTGTGTTGGACTAGTCATTAGGAGTTTTAGTCTGTTGTCTTGGAGTAGTCATTAGGAGTTTTAGTCAGGTGTCTTGGACTAGCCATTAGGAGGTTAGTCAGGTGTGTTGGACTAGTCATTAGGAGGTTTTAGTCAGGTGTCTTGGACTAGTCATTGGGAGGTTAGTCAGGTGTCTTGGACTAGCCATTGGGAGGTTAGTCAGGTGTTTTGGACTAGTCGTTAGGAGTTTTAGTCAGGTGTCTTGGACTAGTCATTGGGAGGTTAGTCAGGTGTCTTGGACTAGCCATTAGGAGGTTAGTCAGGTGTGTTGGACTAGTCATTAGGAGTTTTAGTCTGTTGTCTTGGAGTAGTCATTAGGAGTTTTAGTCAGGTGTCTTGGACTAGTCATCAGGAGGTTATTCAGGTGTAATGGACTAGTCAGTAGTAGGTTAGTCAGGTGTCTTGGACTAGTCATTAGGAGGTTAAGTCTTGGACGAGTCGTTAGGAGGTTTAGTCAGGTGTCTTGGACTAGTCATTAGGAGGTTAGTCAGGTGTCTTGGACTAGTCATGAGGAGGGTTAGTCACGTGTCTTGGACTAGTCATTAGGAGGTTTAGTCAGGTGTCTTGGACTAGTCATTAGGAGGTTTAGTCAGATGTCTTGGACTAGTCATTAGGAGGTTTAGTCAGGTGTCTTGGACTAGTCATTAGGAGGTTTAGTCAGGTGTCTTGGACTAGTCATTACGAGGTTAGTCAGTTGTCTTTGACTAGTCATTAGGAGGTTAAGTCAGTTGTCCTGGACTAGTCATTAGGAGTTTAGTCAGTTGTCTTGGACTAGTCATTAGGAGGTTAAGTCAGTTGTCCTGGACTAGTCATTAGGAGGTTAGTCAGGTGTCTTGGACTAGTCATTAGGAGGTTAGTCAGGTGTCTTGGACTAGTCATTAGGAGGTTTGTCAGGTGTGTTGGACTAGTCATTAGGAGGTTTAGTCAGGTGTCTTGGACTAGTCATTAGGAGGTTAGTCATGTGTCTTGATCTAGTCATTAGGAGGTTTAGTCAGGTGTCTTGGACTAGTAATTAGGAGGTTAAGTCTTGGACTAGTCGTTAGGAGGTTTAGTCAGATGTATTGGACTAGTCATTAGGCGGTTAGTCAGGTGTCTTGGACTAGCCATTAGGAGGTTAGTCAGGTGTGTTGGACTAGTCATTAGGAGGTTTAGTCAGGTGTCTTGGACTAGTCATTAGGAGGTTTAGTCAGGTGTCTTGGACTAGTCATTAGGAGGTTAGTCGCGTGTCTTGGACTAGTAATTAGGAGGTTAAGTCTTGGACTAGTCGTTAGGAGGTTTAGTCAGGTGTATTGGACTAGTCATTAGGAGGTTAGTCAGGTGTCTTGGACTAGTAATTAGGAGGTTAAGCCTTGGACTAGTCGTTAGGAGATTTAGTCAGGTGCCTTGGACTAGTCATTAGGAGGTTAGTCAGGTGTCTTGGTCTAGTCGTTAGGAGGTTTAGTCAGGTGTCTTGGTCTAGTCATTAGGAGGTTTAGTCAGGTGTCTTGGACTAGCCATTAGGAGGTTAGTCAGGTGTCTTGGACTATTCATTAGAAGGTTTAGTCAGGTGTCTTGGACTAGCCATTAGGAGGTTAGTCAGGTGTGTTGGACTAGTCAATAGAAGGTTTAGTCAGGTGTCTTGGACTAGTCATTAGGATATTTATTCAGGTGTCTTGGACTAGTCATTAGGAGGTTATTCAGGTGTCTTGGACTAGACATTAGTAGGTTAAGTATTGGACTAGTCATTAGGAGGTTAGTCGGGTGTCTTGGACTAGTCATTAGGAGGGTAAGTCTTGGACTAGTCGTTAGGAGGTTTAGTCAGGTGTGTTGGACTAGTCATTAGGAGGTTTAGTCAGGTGTCTTGGAGTAGTCATTAGGAGTTTTAGTCAGGTGTCTTGGACTAGTCATCAGGAGGTTATTCAGGTGTATTGGACTAGTCATTAGTAGGTTAGTCAGGTGTCTTGGACTAGTCATTAGGAGGTTAGTCAGGTGTCTTGGACTAGTCATTAGGAGGTTAAGTCTTGGACGAGTCGTTAGGAGGTTAAGTCAGGTGTCTTGGACTAGTCATTAGGAGGTTAGTCAGGTGTCTTGGACTAGTCATTAGGAGGTTTAGTCAGGTGTCTTGGACTAGTCATTAGGAAGTTAGTCAGGTGTCTTGGACGAGTCATTAGGAGGTTTAGTCAGGTGTCTTGGACTAGTCATTAGGAGGTTAAGTCTTGGACGAGTCGTTAGGAGGTTAAGTCAGGTGTCTTGGACTAGTCATTAGGAGGTTTAGTCAGGTGTCTTGGACGAGTCATTAGGAGGTTTAGTCAGGTGTGTTGGACTAGTCATTGGGAGGTTAGTCAGGTGTCTTGGACTAGCCATTAGGAGGTTAGTCAGGTGTCTTGGACTAGCCTTTGGGAGGTTAAGTCTTGGACTAGTCGTTAGGAGGTTTAGTCAGGTGTCTTGGACTTGTCATTAGGAGGATAAGTCAGTTGTCCTGGACTCGTCATTAGGAGTTTAGTCAGTTGTCTTGGACTAGTCATTAGGAGGTTTAGTCAGTTGCTTGGACTAGTCATTAGGACGTTTAGTCAGGTGTCTTGGATTAGTCATTAGGAGGTTTAGACAGGTGTCTTGGACTAGTCATTAGGATATTTAGTCAGGTGTCTTGGACTAGTCATTAGGAGGTTAGTCGGGTGTCTTGGACTAGTCATTAGGAGGGTAAGTCTTGGACTAGTCGTTAGGAGGTTTAGTCAGGTGTATTGGACTAGTCATTAGGAGGTTAGTCAGGTGTCTTGGACTAGCCATTAGGAGGTTAGTCAGGTGTGTTGGACTAGTCATTAGGAGGTTTAGTCAGGTGTCTTGGAGTAGTCATTAGGAGTTTTAGTCAGGTGTCTTGGACTAGTCATCAGGAGGTTATTCAGGTGTATTGAACTAGTCATTAGTAGGTTAGTCAGGTGTCTTGGACTAGTCATTAGGAGGTTAAGTCGTGGACGAGTCGTTAGGAGGTTTAGTCAGATGTCTTGGACTAGTCAGTAGGAGGTTAGTCAGGTGTCTTGGACTAGTCATGAGGAGGGTTAGTCACGTGTCTTGGACTAGTCATTAGGAGGTTTAGTCAGGTGTCTTGGACTAGTCATTAGGAGGTTAAGTCAGGTGTCTTGGACTAGTCATTAGGAGGTTAGTCAGTTGTCTTGGACTAGTCATTAGGAGGTTAAGTCAGTTGTCCTGGACTAGTCATTAGGAGTTTAGTCAGTTGTCTTGGACTAGTCATTAGGAGGTTAAGTCAGTTGTCCTGGACTAGTCATTAGGAGGTTAGTCAGTTGCTTGGACTAGTCATTAGGAGGTTAGTCAGGTGTCTTGGACTAGTCATTAGGAGGTTTGTCAGGTGTGTTGGACTAGTCATTAGGAGGTTTAGTCAGGTGTCTTGGACTAGTCATTAGGAGGTTAGTCATGTGTCTTGGTCTAGTCATTAGGAGGTTTAGTCAGGTGTCTTGGACTAGTCATTAGGAGGTTAGACGGGTGTCTTGGACTAGTCATTAGGAGGTTAAGTTTTGGACTAGTCCTTAGGAGGTTTAGTCAGGTGTATTGGACTAGTCATTAGGAGGTTAGTCAGGTGTCTTGGACTAGCCATTAGGAGGTTAGTCAGGTGTGTTGGACTAGTCATTAGGAGGTTTAGTCAGGTGTCTTGGACTAGTCATTGGGAGGTTAGTCAGGTGTCTTGGACTAGCCATTGGGAGGTTAGTCAGGTGTTTTGGACTAGTCGTTAGGAGTTTTAGTCAGGTGTCTTGGACTAGTCATTAGGAGTTTTAGTCAGGTGTCTTGGACTAGTCATCAGGAGGTTATTCAGGTGTAATGGACTAGTCAGTAGTAGGTTAGTCAGGTGTCTTGGACTAGTCATTAGGAGGTTAAGTCTTGGACGAGTCGTTAGGAGGTTTAGTCAGGTGTCTTGGACTAGTCATTAGGAGGTTAGTCAGGTGTCTTGGACTAGTCATGAGGAGGGTTAGTCACGTGTCTTGGACTAGTCATTAGGAGGTTTAGTCAGGTGTCTTGGACTAGTCATTAGGAGGTTTAGTCAGATGTCTTGGACTAGTCATTAGGAGGTTTAGTCAGGTGTCTTGGACTAGTCATTAGGAGGTTTAGTCAGGTGTCTTGGACTAGTCATTACGAGGTTAGTCAGTTGTCTTGGACTAGTCATTAGGAGGTTAAGTCAGTTGTCCTGGACTAGTCATTAGGAGTTTAGTCAGTTGTCTTGGACTAGTCATTAGGAGGTTAAGTCAGTTGTCCTGGACTAGTCATTAGGAGGTTAGTCAGGTGTCTTGGACTAGTCATTAGGAGGTTAGTCAGGTGTCTTGGACTAGTCATTAGGAGGTTTGTCAGGTGTGTTGGACTAGTCATTAGGAGGTTTAGTCAGGTGTCTTGGACTAGTCATTAGGAGGTTTAGTCAGGTGTCTTGGACTAGTCATTAGGAGGTTAGTCGGGTGTCTTGGACTAGTAATTAGGAGGTTAAGTCTTGGACTAGTCGTTAGGAGGTTTAGTCAGGTGTATTGGACTAGTCATTAGGAGGTTTAGTCAGGTGTCTTGGACTAGTCATTGGGAGGTTAGTCAGGTGTCTTGGACTAGCCATTGGGAGGTTAGTCAGGTGTTTTGGACTAGTCGTTAGGAGGTTTAGTCAGGTGTCTTGGACTAGCCATTAGGAGGTTAGTCAGGTGTGTTGGACTAGTCATTAGGAGTTTTAGTCTGTTGTCTTGGAGTAGTCATTAGGAGTTTTAGTCAGGTGTCTTGGACTAGCCATTAGGAGGTTAGTCAGGTGTGTTGGACTAGTCATTAGGAGGTTTAGTCAGGTGTCTTGGACTAGTCATTGGGAGGTTAGTCAGGTGTCTTGGACTAGCCATTGGGAGGTTAGTCAGGTGTTTTGGACTAGTCGTTAGGAGTTTTAGTCAGGTGTCTTGGACTAGTCATTGGGAGGTTAGTCAGGTGTCTTGGACTAGCCATTAGGAGGTTAGTCAGGTGTGTTGGACTAGTCATTAGGAGTTTTAGTCTGTTGTCTTGGAGTAGTCATTAGGAGTTTTAGTCAGGTGTCTTGGACTAGTCATCAGGAGGTTATTCAGGTGTAATGGACTAGTCAGTAGTAGGTTAGTCAGGTGTCTTGGACTAGTCATTAGGAGGTTAAGTCTTGGACGAGTTGTTAGGAGGTTTAGTCAGGTGTCTTGGACTAGTCATTAGGAGGTTAGTCAGGTGTCTTGGACTAGTCATGAGGAGGGTTAGTCACGTGTCTTGGACTAGTCATTAGGAGGTTTAGTCAGGTGTCTTGGACTAGTCATTAGGAGGTTTAGTCAGATGTCTTGGACTAGTCATTAGGAGGTTTAGTCAGGTGTCTTGGACTAGTCATTAGGAGGTTTAGTCAGGTGTCTTGGACTAGTCATTACGAGGTTAGTCAGTTGTCTTGGACTAGTCATTAGGAGGTTAAGTCAGTTGTCCTGGACTAGTCATTAGGAGTTTAGTCAGTTGTCTTGGACTAGTCATTAGGAGGTTAAGTCAGTTGTCCTGGACTAGTCATTAGGAGGTTAGTCAGGTGTCTTGGACTAGTCATTAGGAGGTTAGTCAGGTGTCTTGGACTAGTCATTAGGAGGTTTGTCAGGTGTGTTGGACTAGTCATTAGGAGGTTTAGTCAGGTGTCTTGGACTAGTCATTAGGAGGTTTAGTCAGGTGTCTTGGACTAGTCGTTAGGAGGTTTAGTCAGGTGTATTGGACTAGTCATTAGGAGGTTAGTCAGGTGTCTTGGACTAGTAATTAGGAGGTTAAGCCTTGGACTAGTCGTTAGGAGATTTAGTCAGGTGCCTTGGACTAGTCATTAGGAGGTTAGTCAGGTGTCTTGGTCTAGTCGTTAGGAGGTTTAGTCAGGTGTCTTGGTCTAGTCATTAGGAGGTTTAGTCAGGTGTCTTGGACTAGTCATTAGGAGGTTAGTCGGGTGTCTTGGACTAGTAATTAGGAGGTTAAGTCTTGGACTAGTCGTTAGGAGGTTTAGTCAGGTGTATTGGACTAGTCATTAGGAGGTTAGTCAGGTGTCTTGGACTAGTCGTTAGGAGGTTTAGTCAGGTGTCTTGGTCTAGGCATTAGGAGGTTTAGTCAGGTGTCTTGGACTAGTCATTAGGAGGTTAGTCGGGTGTCTTGGACTAGTAATTAGGAGGTTAAGTCTTGGACTAGTCGTTAGGAGGTTTAGTCAGGTGTATTGGACTAGTCATTAGGAGGTTAGTCAGGTGTCTTGGACTAGTCATGAGGAGGGTTAGTCACGTGTCTTGGACTAGTCATTAGGAGGTTTAGTCAGGTGTCTTGGACTAGTCATTAGGAGGTTTAGTCAGATGTCTTGGACTAGTCATTAGGAGGTTTAGTCAGGTGTCTTGGACTAGTCATTAGGAGGTTTAGTCAGGTGTCTTGGACTAGTCATTACGAGGTTAGTCAGTTGTCTTGGACTAGTCATTAGGAGGTTAAGTCAGTTGTCCTGGACTAGTCATTAGGAGTTTAGTCAGTTGTCTTGGACTAGTCATTAGGAGGTTAAGTCAGTTGTCCTGGACTAGTCATTAGGAGGTTAGTCAGGTGTCTTGGACTAGTCATTAGGAGGTTAGTCAGGTGTCTTGGACTAGTCATTAGGAGGTTTGTCAGGTGTGTTGGACTAGTCATTAGGACGTTTAGTCAGGTGTCTTGGACTAGTCATTAGGAGGTTAGTCGGGTGTCTTGGACTAGTAATTAGGAGGTTAAGTCTTGGACTAGTCGTTAGGAGGTTTAGTCAGGTGTATTGGACTAGTCATTAGGAGGTTAGTCAGGTGTCTTGGACTAGTAATTAGGAGGTTAAGCCTTGGACTAGTCGTTAGGAGATTTAGTCAGGTGTCTTGGACTAGTCATTAGGAGGTTTAGTCAGGTGTCTTGGACTAGTCATTAGGAGGTTAGTCGGGTGTCTTGGACTAGTAATTAGGAGGTTAAGTCTTGGACTAGTCGTTAGGAGGTTTAGTCAGGTGTATTGGACTAGTCATTAGGAGGTTAGTCAGGTGTCTTGGACTAGTAATTAGGAGGTTAAGCCTTGGACTAGTCGTTAGGAGATTTAGTCAGGTGCCTTGGACTAGTCATTAGGACGTTTAGTCAGGTGTCTTGGACTAGTCATTAGGAGGTTAGTCGGGTGTCTTGGACTAGTAATTAGGAGGTTAAGTCTTGGACTAGTCGTTAGGAGGTTTAGTCAGGTGTATTGGACTAGTCATTAGGAGGTTAGTCAGGTGTCTTGGACTAGTAATTAGGAGGTTAAGCCTTGGACTAGTCGTTAGGAGATTTAGTCAGGTGTCTTGGACTAGTCATTAGGAGGTTTAGTCAGGTGTCTTGGACTAGTCATTAGGAGGTTAGTCGGGTGTCTTGGACTAGTAATTAGGAGGTTAAGTCTTGGACTAGTCGTTAGGAGGTTTAGTCAGGTGTATTGGACTAGTCATTAGGAGGTTAGTCAGGTGTCTTGGACTAGTAATTAGGAGGTTAAGCCTTGGACTAGTCGTTAGGAGATTTAGTCAGGTGCCTTGGACTAGTCATTAGGAGGTTAGTCAGGTGTCTTGGTCTAGTCGTTAGGAGGTTTAGTCAGGTGTCTTGGTCTAGTCATTAGGAGGTTTAGTCAGGTGTCTTGGACTAGTCATTAGGAGGTTAGTCGGGTGTCTTGGACTAGTAATTAGGAGGTTAAGTCTTGGACTAGTCGTTAGGAGGTTTAGTCAGGTGTATTGGACTAGTCATTAGGAGGTTAGTCAGGTGTCTTGGACTAGTCGTTAGGAGGTTTAGTCAGGTGTCTTGGTCTAGGCATTAGGAGGTTTAGTCAGGTGTCTTGGACTAGTCATTAGGAGGTTAGTCGGGTGTCTTGGACTAGTAATTAGGAGGTTAAGTCTTGGACTAGTCGTTAGGAGGTTTAGTCAGGTGTATTGGACTAGTCATTAGGAGGTTAGTCATGTGTCTTGGACTAGTAATTAGGAGGTTAAGTCTTGGACTAGTCGTTAGGAGGTTTAGTCAGGTGTCTTGGACTAGTCATTAGGAGGTTAGTCAGGTGTCTTGGACTAGCCATTAGGAGGTTAGTCATGTGTGTTGGACTAGTCATTAGGAGGTTTAGTCAGGTGTCTTGGACTAGTCATTAGGAGGTTAGTCATGTGTCTTGGTCTAGTCATTAGGAGGTTTAGTCAGGTGTCTTGGACTAGTCATTAGGAGGTTTAGTCAGGTGTCTTGGACTAGCCATTAGGAGGTTAGTCAGGTGTCTTGGACTATTCATTAGAAGGTTTAGTCAGGTGTCTTGGACTAGCCATTAGGAGGTTAGTCAGGTGTCTTGGACTAGTCATTAGGAGGGTAAGTCAGGTGTCTTTGACTAGTCATTAGGAGGTTAGTCAGGTGTCTTGGACTAGTCATAAGGAGGTTTAGTCAGGTGTCTTGGACTTGTCATTAGGAGGTTTAGTCAGGTGTCTTGGACTATTCATTAGGAGGTTTAGTCAGGTGTGTTGGACTAGTCATTAGGAGGTTAGTCAGGTGTCTTGTACTAGTCATAAGGAGGTTTAGTCAGGTGTCTTGGACTAGTAATTGGGAGGTTAAGTCTTGGACTAGTCATTAGGAGGTTTAGTCAGGTGTCTTGGACTAAATCATTAGTCAGCTGGCCATGGTCACACCAGAGGTAAGGCCATCAGCTACTTGAACCATATGCCTTCTTGTTACTAAACTGCCCCTCTAAAGGGATAGTTCACTCAAAATACAAATAGATATATGATTTCCACTGGCCTCTATGGCTTTCATAGACTTTTGCTCCAGTGAAGCCAGTGATAGTCAGAGGCAGCTACAATGTTTATTTTGCAGTAAACTTTACCTTTGGTGCTTAATCCACATGTTCAAGTACTTGGTACTCAACTAGCACACTGATTGACAGGCATGTCCAAATGGGCCCCCTAGAGAGAGAATAAGTGTCAGGGCCCAGTTAGTTTGCGTTGTAAACACTGTGATTACAGTGAAGACGTCAACCCTTCATAAGTAATTGGACACATCATGAAGGGCAGTGATTCACAGAGTCAAACTGGGGGCATGATCTTTTTTGGGAGCGTGAGAAAAGAACAGAGGAGGAGATGTTTTCTCTTTTGACTAATTTGTAGAAGGGGAAATAGAGAGAGGGAAGTAGAGAGAGAGAGACAGGGATGGGGGAGAAGAGACGGGAAGGGAGATGGGGGAATGATGGGGATGGATGGAGTAAGAGAGAGAGATGAAGAAAGAGAGAAAAGAGGGGAGACAACATTAAGAGAGAGATGATGGAGAGGAGGAAACAGAGAGAGGGGAAAGATGTTGTGTAACGTTTGTGCTAGCCAGAGGAGAAGTCCGGGGGCCTGTGTTGTGTGTGTTAATAGATTCTCTCAGTGCTGTCTCCAGCTCCACTCTAAACCCCCTCTACTCCACTCTACCCCTGCCTCAGGGATTTTTGTGATGCCAGCAGAGTTCTATTTAAAAAGATTCTCAAAAACATCCAGATATCTGCAGGAATACACACGCACAAACGCACATGTACAAACACACACACGCACATGCACACACACACACACAAACAACACCTCTGACAGAATAGAAAATCAGCATCTTTTCTCACATCTCTTCAAGGGGTGTCCTTGTCACTGCCTAGGCCCAGTGTGTAGCCAAACAACATTTGAACAGCAGGAACATTGCTCCCTTGGTGTGAAGATATTGTGGCCATAAGGCAGAGCTGTGCCCTCTGCTCTCTTTTCAAGTCCTGACTGACTGAGTGATCTTGTTGCTGCTGGAGGTCTTGGTGGGTTCAGTAGTGTCTGCAGAGATGGGTCATACACAGTTGATGGGTGATTCTTAGATGTGTTGTTTTCTATTGGGAATCACCCACAGAATAGAAAGATTTTGGAAACACTGTTCTTGTGTACTCCCTATTTTCCTCAAATAGACTCGTTAAAAATGGCTGAAGATAAGGTTTCAATGCATTATACCCCATTCATTGATCCAGGGCCAGTTTGAGTTTTACACTTAATGTTATACAGATGGATGGACCGGCGTAAAAATAACTGATCCCACATCAGTTTTGTCAGAGCATCGGTGGAGTTTCTCCTTGGTTGTTGGAAGAAACAATATGTCTTTACTGTCTTTAGAGGGACGTTGATAGTGGTGAACGGGCTAACTTTGTTACTGTGCTCCCTTCTGGGAGGAAGTGACATAATTATGGTAGATGGTAGTAGAGAGAGGGTAAAGGGAGAGGGTAGTATAGAGAGGGTAAAGGGAGAGGGTAGTATAGAGACGTAGTAGAGAGGGGGTAAAGGGAGAGGGTAGTATAGAAAGGGTAAAGGGAGAGAGTAGTATAGAGAGGGTAAAGGGAGAAGGTAGTATAGAGAGGGTAAAGGGAGAGGGTAGTATAGAGACGTAGTAGAGAGGGGGTAAGGGAGAGGGTAGTATAGAGAGGGTAAAGGGAGAAGGTAGTATAGAGAGGGTAAAGAGAGATGGTAGTAGAGAGAGGGTAGGGAGAGATGGTAGTAGAGAGAGGGTAAAGGGAGAGGGTAGTATAGAGAGGGTAAAGGGAGAGGGTAGTATAGAGACGTAGTAGAGAGGGGGTAAAGGGAGAGGGTAGTATAGAGAGGGTAAAGGGAGAGGGTGGTATAGAAAGGGTAAAGGGAGAGGGTAGTATAGAGACGTAGTAGAGAGGGGGTAAAGGGAGAAGGTAGTATAGAAAGGGTAAAGGGAGAGGGTAGTATAGAGACGTAGTAGAGAGGGGGTAAGGGAGAGGGTAGTATAGAAAGGGTAAAGGGAGAGAGTAGTATAGAGAGGGTAAAGAGAGATGGTAGTAGAGAGAGGGTAAAGGGAGAGGGTAGTATAGAGAGGGTAAAGGGAGAGGGTAGTATAGAGAGGGTAAAGGGAGAGGGTAGTATAGAGAGGGTAAAGGGAGAGGGTAGTATAGAGAGGGTAAAGAGAGAGAGTAGTATAGAGAGGGTAAAGGGAGAGGGTAGTATAGAGAGGGTAAAGGGAGAAGGTAGTATAGAGAGGGTAAAGAGAGATGGTAGTAGAGAGAGGGTAAAGAGAGATGGTAGTAGAGAGAGGGTAAAGGGAGAGGGTAGTATAGAAAGGGTAAAGGGAGAGGGTAGTATAGAGACATAGTAGAGAGGAAGTAAAGGGAGAGGGTAGTATAGAGAGGGTAAAGGGAGAGGGTAGTATAGAGACGTAGTAGAGAGGGGGTAAAGGGAGAGGGTAGTATAGAGAGGGGGTAAAGGGAGAGGGTAGTATAGAGAGGGTAAAGGGAGAGAGTAGTATAGACAGGGTAAAGGGAGAGGGTAGTATAGAGAGGGTAAAGGGAGAAGGTAGTATAGAGAGGGTAAAGAGAGATGGTAGTAGAGAGAGGGTAAGGAGAGATGGTAGTAGAGAGAGGGTAGTATAGAAAGGGTAAAGGGAGAGGGTAGTATAGAGACATAGTAGAGAGGGGGTAAAGGGAGAGGGTCGTATAGAGAGAGTAAAGGGACATGGTAGTATAGAGACGTAGTAGAGAGGGGGTAAAGGGAGAGGGTAGTATAGAGAGGGTAAAGGGAGAGGGTAGTATAGAGACGTAGTAGAGAGGGGGTAAATGGAGAGGGTAGTATAGAGAGGGTAAAGGGAGAGGGTAGTATAGAAAGGGTAAAGGGAGAGGGTAGTATAGAGAGGGTAAAGGGAGAAGGTAGTATAGAGAGGGTAAAGAGAGATGGTAGTAGAGAGAGGGTAAGGAGAGATGGTAGTAGAGAGAGGGTAGTATAGAAAGGGTAAAGGGAGAGGGTAGTATAGAGACATAGTAGAGAGGGGGTAAAGGGAGAGGGTCGTATAGAGAGAGTAAAGGGACATGGTAGTATAGAGACGTAGTAGAGAGGGGGTAAAGGGAGAGGGTAGTATAGAGAGGGTAAAGGGAGAGGGTAGTATAGAAAGGGTAAAGGGAGAGGGTAGTATAGAGAGGGTAAAGAGAGATGGTAGTATAGAGAGGGTAAATGGAGAGGGTAGTATAGAGAGGGTAACGGGAGAGGGTAGTATAGAGAGGGTAAAGGGAGAGGGTAGTATAGAGAGGGTAAAGGGAGAGGGTAGTATAGAGAGGGTAAAGGGAGAGGGTAATATAGAGAGGGCAAAGGGAGAGGGTGGTATAGAGATGGTAGTATAGAGAGGGTAAAGGGAGAGGGTGGTATAGAGATGGTAGTAGAGAGAGGGTAAAGGAGAGGGTAGTATAGAGAGGGTAAAGGGAGAGGGTAGTATAGAGATGGTAAAGGGAGAGGGTAGTATGGAGAGGGTAAAGGGAGAGGGTAGTATAGAGAGGGTAAAGGGAGAGGGTAGTATAGAGAGGGTAAAGGGAGAGGGTAGTATAGAGAGGGTAAAGGGAGAGGGTAATATAGAGAGGGCAAAGGGAGAGGGTGGTATAGAGATGGTAGTATAGAGAGGGTAAAGGGAGAGGGTGGTATAGAGATGGTAGTAGAGAGAGGGTAAAGGGAGAGGGTAGTATAGAGAGGGTAAAGGGAGAGGGTAGTATAGAGATGGTAAAGGGAGAGGGTAGTATGGAGAGGGTAAAGGGAGAGGGTGGTATAGAGATGGTAATATAGAGAGGGTAAAGGAGAGGGTAGTATAGAGAGGGTAAAGGGAGAGGGTAGTATGGAGAGGGTAAAGGGAGAGGGTAGTATAGAGATGTAGTAGAGAGGGGTAAAGGGAGAGGGTAGTATAGAGAGGGGGTAAAGGGAGAGGATAGTATAGAGACGTAGTAGAGAGGGGGTAAAGGGAGAGGGTAGTATAGAGAGGGGGTAAAGGGAGAGGGTAGTATAGAGAGGGTAAAGGGAGAGAGTAGTATAGAGAGGGTAAAGGGAGAGGGTAGTATAGAGAGGGTAAAGGGAGAAGGTAGTATAGAGAGGGTAAAGAGAGAGGGTAGTATAGAGAGGGTAAAGGGAGAGGGTAGTATAGAGATGGTAAATGGAGAGGGTGGTATAGAGAGGGTAAAGGGAGAGGGTAGTATAGAGAGGGTAAAGGGAGAGGGTAGTATGGAGAGGGTAAAGGGAGAGGGTAGTATAGAGATGGTAAAGGGAGAGGGTAGTATAGAGAGGGTAAAGGGAGAGGGTAGTATAGAGAGGGTAAAGGGAGAGGGTAGTATAGAGAGGGTAAAGGGAGAGGGTAGTATGGAGATGGTAAAGGGAGAGGGTAGTATAGAGATGGTAAAGGGAGAGGGTGGTATAGAGATGGTAGTAGAGAGAGGGTAAAGGGAGTGGGTAGTATGGAGAGGGTAAATGGAGAGGGTAGTAGAGAGGGTAAAGAGAGAGGGTAGTATAGAGAGGATAAAGGGAGAGGGTAGTAGAGAGAGGGTAAAGGGAGAGGGTAGTATAGAGAGGGTAAATGGAGAGGGTAGTAGAGAGGGTAAAGAGAGAGGGTAGTATAGAGACGATAAAGGGAGAGGGTAGTAGAGAGAGGGTAAAGGGAGAGGATAGTATAGAGGGTAAATGGAGAGGGTAGTAGAGAGGGTAAAGAGAGATGGTAGTAGAGAGAGGGTAAAGGGAGAGGGTAGTATAGAGAGGGTAAAGGGAGAGGGTAGTATAGAGAGGGTAAAGAGAGATGGTAGTATAGAGAGGGTAAAGGGAGAGGGTAGTATAGAGAGGGTAAAGGGAGAGGGTAGTATAGAGAGGGTAAAGAGAGAGGGTAGTATAGAGAGGGTAAAGTGAGAGGGTAGTATAGAGAGGGTAAAGGGAGAGGGTATAGAGAGAGGGTAGTAGAGAGAGGGTAGTATAGAGAGGGTAGTAGAGAGAGGGTAAATAGAGAGGGTAGTAGAGAGAGGGTCGTAGAGAGAGGGTAAATAGAGAGAGTAGTAGAGAGAGGGTCGTAGAGAGAGGGTAAATAGAGAGGGTAGTAAAGAGAGTGCAGTAGAGAGGATAGAAGAGAGAGGGTAGAAAATGACGAGTAGTAGAGAGAGGGTAGTATAGAGGGTAGTAGAGGGAGAGAGTAGTAGAGAGAGGGTAGTATAGAGGGTAGTAGAGGGAGAGAGTAGTAGAGAGAGAGGGCAGTATAGAGAGGGTAGTAGAGAGTGTAAAGAGAGATTGTAGTAGAGAGAGGGTATAGAGAGAGGGTAGTAGAGAGAAGGTTGTAGAGAGAGGATATAGAGAGAGGGTAGTAGAGAGAGGGTAAATAGAGAGGGTAGTAGAGAGAGGGTAAATAGAGAGGGTAGTAGAGAGAGGGTCGTAGAGAGGGTAAATAGAGAGGGTAAAGAGAGAGGGTAGTAAAGAGAGTGCAGTAGAGAGGATAGAAGAGAGAGGGTAGAAAAGGAAGAGTAGTAGAGAGAGGGTAGTATAGAGGGAAGTAGAGGGAGAGAGTAGTAGAGATAGAGGGCAGTATAGAGAGGGTAGTAGAGAGTGTAAAGAGAGATTGTAGTAGAGAGAGGGTAGTAGAGAAAGGGTAAATAGAGAGGGTAGTAGAGAGAGGGTAAATAGAGAGGGTAGTAGAGTGAGGGTCGTAGAGAGAGGGTAAATAGAGAGGGTCGTAGAGAGAGGGTAAATAGAGAGGGTAGTAGAGAGAGGGTCATAGAGGGAGGGTACTAGAAAGAAGGTAGAAAAGAGAGGGTAGTGGAGAGAGGGTAAAGAAAGAGGATAGAAGAGAGAGGGTAGTAGAGTGAGGGTAGTGGAGAGAAAGTAGTGGAGAGAGGGTAGTAGAGAGGGTGTTTTAGAGAGAGGGTAGCAGAGAGGGTAGCAGAGAGAGTGTAGAGGATGGAAGAGACACATGGGTAAATTGAGAGATGAAAAACAGAGAGAAAGAGGAAGCAAAAGATGGAGAGTTTTGGAGTTGTCTTCTGCTGCAGAGTGAGCCGGATGTTGCCTAGCTGCAGGCTATCACAGTATGTGGGCCTGACTGATGGAGGTCCCACTGTCCTGTGCTAGACTGTCACACACACATAACAATTTAGGGCCCTCCTCTCCCTCAAAAGTTATCCCCCATCCCTAATATCTGAAGTCTGAGCTGCGTTTTAAAATCTCTGCCAACTAAACTGTGAAGTCTGTGTTGTCAACATTGTGGAGTTCTGTGTACAGTGTTGTTCTGTGTTTGTAAGGCTGCCGTGGTCTTTGGGTGCCGAGAGTATTGGAGATGTGTGGATCCCCTGTTGTGTTGCGGCTCCACTCTGCCCCGCGGATGTTTAACCAACCCTGGAGCTCCTTACTCCCAGAGGAAACGAGCGACGCCCAATCAGAAGGCGGTGTGAATACCAACATGCAAACAGACAGCAGCTGCCAAAGTCAGGCTTCCTACTAATTAGAGAGAGAGGCACACTTTAACGGTATATATATATATATAATATGACATTTGTAATGTCTTTATTGTTTTGACATTTCTGTATGTGTAATATTTACTGTTAATTTTTATTGTTTATTTCACTTTTGTATATTATCTACCTCACTTGCTTTGGCAATGTTAACACGTTTCCCATGCCAATAAAGCCCCTTCAATTGAATTGAATTGAATTGAATTTAATTGAATTTAATTGAATTGATACACAGACAGAGACCGAGAGTGACAGAGAGAGAGACACACACAGAGAGAGAGAGACAGCGCGTGACAGAGACAGAGATATGTGTGTGTGTCTGTGGAAGTGTTGTGGGAATGGTGTTGGGATGTTTTCCACGCTCCCGCCCACGGGAATCTGTGTGTGTGTGTGTTTTGTAATGTATTTACCAGTGACAGATTCCTCATTCCAGTATAAATACGTCAGACGTCACAGCGTGTCTGTGCTAGCCCTCCTAATGTGGGTCATTTTCACTCTCCTTTGGGTTTCATGGGGGTTCTTGTGGAAACACAGATAAACACAGCTGAAGTTAAAATTCACATCTGCTAATGTTTTCCTGAGAGGGATTTGGCACTTGACTGAATGGCCCTTGTTGCCTGGCTGGCATTATAACAGACGTCCAAAAATATACTGTTTCTAAACCTCTGACTCTGACTGTTTCTAACCCTCTGACTGTTTCTAACCCTCTGACTGTTTCTAAACCTCTGACTGTTTCTAACCCTCTGACTGTTTCTAACCCTCTGACTGTTTCTAAACCTCTGACTGTTTCTAAACCTCTGACTCTGACTGTTTCTAACCCTCTGACTGTTTCTAACCCTCTGACTGTTTCTAACCCTCTGACTGTTTCTAAACCTCTGACTGTTTCTAACCCTCTGACTGTTTCTAACCCTCTGACTGTTTCTAAACCTCTGACTGTTTCTAAACCTCTGACTGTTTCTAACCCTCTGACTGTTTCTAACCCTCTGACTGTTTCTAAACCTCTGACTGTTTCTAACCCTCTGACTGTTTCTAAACTAACCCTCTGACTGTTTCTAACCCTCTGACTGTTTCTAAACCTCTGACTGTTTCTAAACGTCTGACTGTTTCTAACCCTCTGACTGTTTCTAAACCTCTGACTGTTTCTAAACCTCTGACTGTTTCTAACCCTCTGACTGTTTCTAAACCTCTGACTGTTTCTAACCCTCTGACTGTTTCTAAACCTCTGACTGTTTCTAAACCTCTGACTGTTTCTAAACCTCTGACTGTTTCTAACCCTCTGACTGTTTCTAACCCTCTGACTGTTTCTAAACCTCTGACTGTTTCTAAACCTCTGACTGTTTCTAACCCTCTGACTCTGACTGTTTCTAACCCTCTGACTGTTTCTAACCCTCTGACTGTTTCTAAACCTCTGACTGTTTCTAACCCTCTGACTGTTTCTAAACCTCTGACTGTTTCTAACCCTCTGACTGTTTCTAAACCTCTGACTGTTTCTAACCCTCTGACTGTTTCTAAACCTCTGACTGTTTCTAACCCTCTGACTGTTTCTAAACCTCTGACTGTTTCTAACCCTCTGACTGTTTCTAACCCTCTGACTGTTTCTAACCCTCTGACTGTTTCTAACCCTCTGACTGTTTCTAAACCTCTGACTGTTTCTAAACGTCTGACTCGGACTGTTTCTAAACCTCTGACTGTTTCTAACCCTCTGACTGTTTCTAACCCTCTGACTGTTTCTAAACCTCTGACTGTTTCTAACCCTCTGACTGTTTCTAAACCTCTGACTGTTTCTAACCCTCTGACTGTTTCTAAACCTCTGACTGTTTCTAAACCTCTGACTATTTCTAACCCTCTGACTGTTTCTAAACCTCTGAATGTTTCTAACCCTCTGACTGTTTCTAAACCTCTGACTGTTTCTAACCCTTTGACTGTTTCTACACCTCTGACTGTTTCTAACCCTCTGACTGTTTCTAACCCTCTGACTGTTTCTAACCCTCTGACTGTTTCTAACCCTCTCACTGTTTCTAACCCTCTGACTGTTTCTAACCCTCTGACTGTTTCTAACCCTCTGACTGTTTCTAACCCTCTGACTGTTTCTAAACGTCTGACTCGGACTGTTTCTAAACCTCTGACTGTTTCTAACCCTCTGACTGTTTCTAACCCTCTGACTGTTTCTAACCCTCTGACTGTTTCTAAACCTCTGACTGTTTCTAACCCTCTGACTGTTTCTAACCCTCTGACTGTTTCTAACCCTCTGACTGTTTCTAAACCTCTGACTGTTTCTAAACGTCTGACTCGGACTGTTTCTAACCCTCTGACTGTTTCTAACCCTCTGTCTGTTTCTAAACCTCTGACTGTTTCTAAACGTCTGACTCGGACTGTTTCTAACCCTCTGACTGTTTCTAACCCTCTGACTGTTTCTAAACCTCTGACTGTTTCTAACCCTCTGACTGTTTCTAAACCTCTGACTGTTTCTAACCCTCTGACTGTTTCTAAACCTCTGACTGTTTCTAACCCTCTGACTGTTTCTAACCCTCTGACTGTTTCTAAACCTCTGACTGTTTCTAAACCTCTGACTGTTTCTAACCCTCTGACTGTTTCTAAACCTCTGACTGTTTCTAAACCTCTGACTGTTTCTAAACCTCTGACTGTTTCTAAACCTCTGACTGTTTCTAACCCTCTGACTGTTTCTAAACCTCTGACTGTTTCTAACCCTCTGACTGTTTCTAACCCTCTGACTGTTTCTAAACCTCTGACTGTTTCTAACCCTCTGACTGTTTCTAAACCTCTGACTGTTTCTAAACGTCTGACTCGGACTGTTTCTAACCCTCTGACTGTTTCTAACCCTCTGACTGTTTCTAAACCTCTGACTGTTTCTAAACGTCTGACTCTGACTGTTTCTAACCCTCTGACTGTTTCTAAACCTCTGACTGTTTCTAACCCTCTGACTGTTTCTAACCCTCTGACTGTTTCTAAACCTCTGACTGTTTCTAAACCTCTGACTGTTTCTAACCCTCTGACTGTTTCTAACCCTCTGACTGTTGCTAAACCTCTGACTGTTTCTAAACCTCTGACTGTTTCTAACCCTCTGACTGTTTCTAACCCTCTGACTGTTGCTAAACCTCTGACTGTTTCTAAACCTCTGACTGTTTCTAAACCTCTGACTGTTTCTAACCCTCTGACTGTTTCTAACCCTCTGACTGTTTCTAAACCTCTGACTGTTTCTAAACGTCTGACTCGGACTGTTTCTAAACCTCTGACTGTTTCTAACCCTCTGACTGTTTCTAACCCTCTGACTGTTTCTAACCCTCTGACTGTTTCTAAACCTCTGACTGTTTCTAACCCTCTGACTGTTTCTAACCCTCTGACTGTTTCTAACCCCTCTGACTGTTTCTAAACCTCTGACTGTTTCTAAACGTCTAACCCTCTGACTGTTTCTAACCCTCTGACTGTTTCTAACCCTCTGACTGTTTCTAAACCTCTGACTGTTTCTAAACTGTTTCTAAACTCGGACTGTTTCTAACCCTCTGACTGTTTCTAACCCTCTGACTGTTTCTAAACCTCTGACTGTTTCTAACCCTCTGACTGTTTCTAAACCTCTGACTGTTTCTAACCCTCTGACTGTTTCTAAACCTCTGACTGTTTCTAACCCTCTGACTGTTTCTAACCCTCTGACTGTTTCTAAACCTCTGACTGTTTCTAACCCTCTGACTGTTTCTAACCCTCTGACTGTTTCTAAACCTCTGACTGTTTCTAAACCTCTGACTGTTTCTAAACCTCTGACTGTTTCTAAACCTCTGACTGTTTCTAACCTCTGACTGTTTCTAACCCTCTGACTGTTTCTAACCCTCTGACTGTTTCTAAACCTCTGACTGTTTCTAACCCTCTGACTGTTTCTAAACCTCTGACTGTTTCTAAACGTCTGACTGACTGTTTCTAAACCTCTGACTGTTTCTAACCAACTGTTTCTAAACCTCTGACTGTTTCTAAACTCTGACTGTTTCTAACCCTCTGACTGTTTCTAAACCTCTGACTGTTTCTAACCCTCTGACTGTTTCTAACCCTCTGACTGTTTCTAAACCTCTGACTGTTTCTAAACCTCTGACTGTTTCTAACCCTCTGACTGTTTCTAACCCTCTGACTGTTGCCAAACCTCTGACTGTTTCTAAACCTCTGACTGTTTCTAAACCTCTGACTGTTTCTAACCCTCTGACTGTTTCTAACCCTCTGACTGTTTCTAAACCTCTGACTGTTTCTAAACGTCTGACTCGGACTGTTTCTAAACCTCTGACTGTTTCTAACCCTCTGACTGTTTCTAACCCTCTGACTGTTTCTAAACCTCTGACTGTTTCTAACACTCTGACTGTTTCTAAACCTCTGACTGTTTCTAAACCTCTGACTGTTTCTAAACCTCTGACTGTCTCTAAACCTCTGACTGTTTCTAACCCTCTGACTGTTTCTAAACCTCCGACTGTTTCTAAACCTCTGACTGTCTCTAACCCTCTGACTGTTTCTAACCCTCTGACTGTTTCTAAACGTCTGACTCGGACTGTTTCTAAACCTCTGACTGTTTCTAACCCTCTGACTGTTTCTAACCCTCCGACTGTTTCTAAACCTCTGACTGTCTCTAACCCTCTGACTGTTTCTAACCCTCTGACTGTTTCTAACCCTCTGACTGTTTCTAAACCTCTGACTGTTTCTAAACCTCTGACTGTTTCTAACCCTCTGTCTGTTTCTAAACCTCTGACTGTTTCTAACCCTCTGACTGTTTCTAACCCTCTGACTGTTTCTAAACCTCTGACTGTTTCTAAACCTCTTACTGTTTCTAAACCTCTGACTGTTTCTAACCCTCTGACTGTTTCTAAACCTCTGACTGTTTCTAAACCTCTGACTGTTTCTAACCCTCTGACTGTTTCTAAACCTCTGACTGTTTCTAAACCTCTGACTGTTTCTAACCCTCTGACTGTTTCTAACCCTCTGACTGTTTCTAACCCTCTGACTGTTTCTAAACCTCTGACTGTTTCTAACCCTCTGACTGTTTCTAACCCTCTGACTGTTTCTAAACCTCTGACTGTTTCTAAACCTCTTACTGTTTCTAAACCTCTGACTGTTTCTAACCCTCTGACTGTTTCTAAACCTCTGACTGTTTCTAACCCTCTGACTGTTTCTAAACCTCTGACTGTTTCTAAGCCTCTGAGTGTTTCTAACCCTCTGACTGTTTCTAAACCTCTGACTGTTTCTAAACCTCTGACTGTTTCTAACCCTCTGACTGTTTCTATCCCTCTGACTGTTTCTAAACCTCTGACTGTTTCTAAACCTCTGACTGTTTCTAAACCTCTGACTGTTTCTAAACCTCTGACTGTTTCTAAACCTCTGACTGTTTCTAAACCTCTGACTCTGACTGTTTCTAAACCTCTGAATATGCAGATTCTTGTTTTTATCTCGACCAGTTTTCAGCAGTGTTTTAAGACTTAAAATCCCATTTAAAAAAGTTAAGTGATAGTCACACTCCTTACGACGGGCCTTGTAAACACGTGTATTAAAAACTGCAGACATCATTATCTCCTTCAACATCCATGTAGTTCCATGTTCAGCAGAATCGTTTGTTTTGTTCATTGTTTTCCTATTTATCATAGTATCGTGTTTGCGCCATCATGCTGGTGTATTTCTCCCATCCAATCAAAACCTCCAAAACATATTAGCGGTGTTGTTTTGGGGTCAGCGGTCTCTGGTGTGTCTAATGGGAGTTTAATGACATTGTCCTGGTACTGTATGTAGTCTTTCTTTAGGAACATTATGCAACTCTAAGACTAACTTGTGTTGCCATTTGTAATAATAATCTCCATAAAGCCAACACATACAAACATTGAAGCCTGTCTTTCTTTATTATTTTGTGTGGACTGCTTCCCGCCCATAGTGTTTGATGTGTGAGATGGGAAGTGTTTGTTAACAGTTGTGTCTAGGAATACCAATCCTCTGCTTTAATCCCTCTCTCCGTTGAGAGGAGAGCAACGGATGAAACACAGGCTTTGCTGCATCGCTGCAGTATTATTGGTGGCCAAGGGGTTCACTTCAGCTCAGCGGAGGGGTCGGGATAGACCCTGAACCCCAGGATGTGTAAACCCCCATCCTTCCCCCCTCTCCTCTCCCTCTTCCCCTATCTCCGTCCCTCTCATCTCCCTCCCCCCTCTCCCCCGCTCCCTCCCTCTTTATCCTCCCTCCCCTCTCCCTCCCTCCCCATCTCACTCCCCTCTCCCTCCTCCCTCTCTCCCCCACTCCCTCTATCTCTCTATCCTCCCTCCCTCCCTCCCTCCCTCTCCTCTCCCTCCCGATCTCTCTCCGTCCCCTCACCCTCCTCCCTCTATCCTGTTCCCTCCCCCTCCTTATCCTCCTACCCTCTCCCCCACTCCCTCTCTCGTGCTCCCTCCCCCCGTCCCTCCTCCTCTCCCTCCCCCTTCCCCTGAGCCAGCTGTGTGAGCATTGCTAATGACGTTGAGAAAGCATGCTGTCAGCATATCCTGGGCTGCAGCTCTGGAGCCGCCCGGGCACCATTATGTCATCCGGTTAAGAGAGCAGGCCTGCTGCCATCTCATCCTCATCATCATTAGTTTAGAAATGTGAGAGTGAGAGAGAGTGAGTGAGTGAGTGAGTGAGTGAGTGAGTGAGTGAGTGAGTGAGTGAGTGAGTGAGTGAGTGAGTGAGTGAGTGAGTGAGTGAGTGAGTGAGTGAGTGGAGAAACAGCAGTCCCTGTATCCTTTGTCTTCTATTTTCTTTCTCTGTCACTCTCTCTTCTCTCTGTCACTCTCTCTTTCTCTCTTTCTCTCTCTTACTCTCGCTCTTATTTTATCTCTCTTTCTCTCTCTTACTCTCGCTCTTATTTTCTCTCTCTCTCTCTCTCGCTCTCTCTCTCTCTCTCTCTCTCTCTCTCTCTCGCTCTCTCTCTCTCTCTTTCTCTCTCTCTCTCTCTCATTTTCTCTCTCACACACACACACACACACTCTCTCTTTCTCGCTGACACACACAATCAAACACATCCACCCCTCTCTCTGGCTGCAGTAGTTAAGAGAGACTAGGCGGTATTAGTTGTGTTCAGTAATGTAGTGTTAGGAGTGATATTGATATCAGACTAGTGTTCAGTAATGTAGTGTTAGGAGTGATATTGACATCAGACTAGTGTTCAGTAATGTAGTGTTAGGAGTGATATTGATATCAGACTAGTGTTCAGTAATGTAGTGTTAGGAGTGATATTGATATCAGACTAGTGTTCAGTAATGTAGTGTTAGGAGTGATATTAACATCAGACTAGTGTTCAGTAATGTAGTGTTAGGAGTGATATTGCGATGTTGCTTCAATATATTCACATAATTTTCCTCCCTCTTGATGCTATCTATTTTGTGAAGTGCACCAGACCCTCCTACAGCAAAGCACCCCCACAACATGATGCTGCCACCCCTGTGCTTCACGGTTGGGATGGTGTTCTTCGGCTTGCAAGCCTAACTCATTTTCCTCCAAAACATAACGATGGTCATTATGGCCAAACAGTTCTATTTTTGTTTCATCAGACCAGAGGACATTACTCCAAAAAAGTATGATCTTTGTCCCCATATGCAGTTGCAAACCGTAGTCGGACTTTTTTAGAGCAGTGGCTTCTTCCTTGTTGAGCGGCCTTTTAGGATCTATCGATATAGGACTTTACTGTGGATATAGATACTTTTGTACCTGTTTACTCCAGAATCTTCACAAGGTCCTTTGCTGATGTTCTGTGATTGATTTGCACTTTTCACACAAAAGTACGTTCATCTCTAGGAGACAGAACGCATCTCCTTCCTGAGCGGTATTGTAAGGGTTGCGGAACTGGTGGCAGTGAAGTCAGACGCAAGAGAGCAGAGATAGGTAGAGATAGGCAGAGATAGGTAAGAGCCGGAGCAGTTTAATTACAAAACCCACGGCAATACAAAAAGAACCTACATGGGTACAAAACTCGACGCTCACCAGTCACATAGTGTACAAGCACTTACAAACAAACAATTCCACACAAGGACATGGGGGGAACAGAGGGTTAAATACACAACAATTTATGATGGAAATGGAAACCAGGTGTGTAAGAAAACAAGACAAAACAAATGGAAAATGAAAAATGGATCGACGATGGCTAGAAGACAGGTGACGCCGACCGCCGAACACCGCCCGGACAAGGAGAAGAAACGACTTCGGTGAAAGTCGTGACAGGTATGATGGCTGTGTGGTCCCATGGTGTTTATACTTGCGTACTATTGTTTGTACAGATGAATGTGGTACCCTCAGGCATCTGGAAATTGCTCTCAAGGATGAACCAGATTTGTGGAGGACTACAATTATTTTTTATTATTTAAGTCTTGGCTGATTTCTTTTGATTTTCTGTTGATGTCAAGCAAACAGGCACTGAGTTTGAAGGTAGGCCTTGAAATACATCCACAGGTACACCTCCAATTGACTCAAATTATGTCAATTAGCCTATCAGATGCTTCTAAAGCCATTACATCATTTTCTGGAATTTTCCAAGCTGTTTAAAGGCACAGTCAACTTAGTTTATGTCAACTTCTGACCCACTGGAATTGTGACACAGTGAGTTATAAGTTAAATAATCTGTCTGTAAACAATTGTTGGAAAAATTACTTGTGTCTTGCACAACGTACATGTCCTAATCGACTTGCCAAAACTATAGTTTGTTAACAAGAAATTTGTGGAGTGGTTGAAAAACGAGTTTGAATGACTCCAACCTTAGTGTATGTAAACTACTGACTTCAACTGTAGCTGATTCAAATAATGAAAGATTGACGATTAGTTGATTATTTTAATGAGCTGTGTAGTACGGGCCACCATTGGGGTCCCGGGACCGAGTTTGGTAAACACTGCCTAGAACCTCTAACTAACCTCTAAACCCCTAGACAACACACACAAACACACACAAACACAAACACACACCCCAAAAAGCCACGAGCTCAACTCGTTCTCCTCCATGTTAACGAAGAGAAATCACCTGTTTAGACGGGACAAATTGGTGTACAACCTAAACAAGTGGGTGGCACACAGATAAACAAGCCCATCATTGAGCCTTGCCACGCATGGCTGCACGTCTTTATGCATGTGTAGAATAGTAATAGTGTGGTTTCATTTAACTCCCAACTGTGTTTAACGAGATTTGGAAAGTAGACAAGTGTACGATGTGCTAAGCTAATGACAAATTGTGTGTGTGTGTGTGTGTGTGTGGGGTGTGTGAGTGTGTGTGTATTTGTGTGTGTGTGTGTGTGTGTGTGTGTGTGTGTGTGTGTGTGTGTGTGTGTGTGTGTGTGTGTGTGCGTGTATTTGTGTATGTCTGTGTGGGGTGTGTGTGTGTGCGTGTGTGTGTATTTGTGTGTGTCTGTGTGGGGTGTGTGAGTGTGTTTGTTTATGTCTGTGTGGGGTGTGTGCGTGTGTGTGTATTTGTGTGTGTCTGTGTGGGGTGTGTGTGTGTATTTGTGTGTGTCTGTGTGGGGTGTGTGTGTGTGTGTGTGTATGTATTTGTGTGTGTGTCTGTGTGGGGTGTGTGTGTGCGTGTGTGTGTATTTGTGTGTGTCTGTGTGGGTGTGTGTGTGTGTGTGTGCGTGTATTTGTGTATGTCTGTGTGGGGTGTGTGTGTGTGTGCGTGTGTGTGTATTTGTGTATGTCTGTGTGGGGTGTGTGTGTGCGTGTGTGTGTATTTGTGTATATCTGTGTGGGGTGTGTGTGTGTGTGCGTGTGTGTGTATTTGTGTATGTCTGTGTGAGGTGGTGTGTGTGTGCGTGTGCGTGTATTTGTGTGTGTCTGTGTGGGGTGTGTGTGTGCGTGCGTGTGTGTGTGTGTGTTTTTGTGTATGTCTGTGTGGGGTGTGTGTGTGTGTGCGTGTGTTTGTATTTGTGTATGTCTGTGTGGAGTGTGTGTGTGTGTGCGTGTGTGTGTATTTGTGTGTGTCTGTGTGGGGTGTGTGTGAAGGCGCGTGTGTTTGTATTTGTGTATGTCTGTGTGGAGTGTGTGTGTGTGTGCGTGTGTGTGTATTTGTGTGTGTCTGTGTGGGGTGTGTGTGTGTGCGCGTGTGTATATTTGTGTGTGTCTGTGTGGGGTGTGTGTGTGTGTGCGTGTGTGTGTGTCTGTGTGGGGTGTGTGTAGAGAGCAGTGCTGCTAGTCAATTGCTTAAGCTGTGCAGCCGTGCCCTCCAGCTTGGTGTACAGACGTTGCTTTGATGTCGAACACAGGCCGCATTGATTTGTGTGTGTGTGTGTGTGTGTTCATGTTGTGCACTTAATCTGTGTTGGTTGGTACGTGTGCAGCATAGGATTGCAGTTGTGTGTGTGTGTAGGTGCACTTTTTGCCCAAGATGCATTGTGTGTGTTCGTGTGTGTGTGTATTTCACTTCGTTCACATTATGTAATACAAATAAATGACAGAACTGCCCCAGGAGGGTAAAGCAGAAAGCTACAGGACTGAAATAAAAGCAGGAAAATAATGAGCAAAAGAGAGACAGACCTCAACATGCTGAGATATATGGAGAGGCAGACCTCAACATGCTGAGATATATGGAGAGACAGACCTCAACATGCTGAGATATATGGAGAGACAGACCTCAACATGCTGAGATATATGGAGAGACATACCTCATCATGCTGAGATATATGGAGAGACATACCTCATCATGCTGAGCTATATGGAGAGACATACCTCATCATGCTGAGATATATGGAGCGACAGACCTCAACATGCTGAGATATATGGAGACAGACCTCAACATGCTGAGATATATGGAGAGACAGACCTCAACATGCTGAGATATATGGAGAGACAGACCTCAACATGCAGAGATATATGGAGAGACATACCTCATCATGCTGAGATATATGGAGACAGACCTCAACATGCTGAGATATATGGAGAGACAGACCTCAACATGCTGAGATATATGGAGAGACAGACCTCAACATGCTGAGATATATGGAGAGATAGACCTCAACATGCTGAGATATATGGAGAGACAGACCTCAACATGCTGAGATATATGGAGAGACAGACCTCAACATGCTGAGATATATGGAGAGACATACCTCATCATGCTGAGATATATGGAGAGACATACCTCATCATGCTGAGATATATGGAGAGACAGACCTCAACATGCTGAGATATATGGAGAGACAGACCTCAACATGCTGAGATATATGGAGCGATAGACCTCAACATGCTGAGATATATGGAGAGACAGACCTCAACATGCTGAGATATATGGAGAGACAGACCTCAACATGCTGAGATATATGGAGAGACAGACCTCAACATGCTGAGATATATGGAGAGACAGACCTCAACATGCTGAGATATATGGAGAGACAGACCTCAACATGCTGAGATATATGGAGAGACAGACCTCAACATGCTGAGATATATGGAGAGACAGACCTCAACATGCAGAGATATATGGAGAGACAGACCTCAACATGCTGAGATATATGGAGAGACAGACCTCAACATGCAGAGATATATGGAGAGACAGACCTCAACATGATGAGATATATGGAGAGACAGACCTCAACATGATGAGATATATGACGGAGGGGAATATACATCACTACAGTGCATAGGCATACAGAGACAGAGAAGAGGGATGCGTTCTTCATTAAGCAAATTAAATCTCCCTAATGCTCTCCTCTTTCCTAAATGGATGTTCCTCTATTATCCCTGTGTGTGTGCGTGTGTGTGTGTGTGTGTGTGTGTGTGTGTGTGTGTGTGTGTGTGTGTGTGTGTGTGTGTGTGTGTGTGTGTGTGTGTGTGTGTGTGTGTGTGTGTGTGTGTGTGTGTGTGCTTATCCGAAAACTGCCTAAGGCTCTGCTCTTGCTGTTTGCTGTAGCAGTTTTGAGTCTTTTTACTGTGCAGTAAAATGTTCAGAACCACGGACAGCTCCCTTAACCACGTCTAATATTTTCACCACCACAGAAAGGGCCTTTTAGCCTCTGTGGTCTGTTCAGGAACCCGGGGAGCTCCTTGTTGTTTTTCCAGGTCACAACCAATCAGAGCCGTTTTTAACTGCATGGGTCCTTGGACCCTGGACAGCTCTTCTTACCCTCTGGTAGTCAGTTTAGGACCACGGAGAGCTTCTCGTGACGTCATGTTGTGTCTCTAGGAACATCCACTTAAAGTGAGTTTTAACTCTATGGGGCCTTTTCAAGACCCTGGACAGCTCTTTTTAGCCTCTTGTAATCTGCTCAGGGCCACGGAGAGCTGATTTGAGATTATTTTCAGGACCATGGAGAGCACCTACGGCTACTCACACTGTTTCTCCTGTTGACCTGACTACTCTGACTACACCAGGCACGCGCGTGTGCCATCGCGTGCATATTGATTTTGTCCGTCCACACCAGACGTGATCACGACACGCAGGTTAAAAAATATCAAAACGACTCTGAACCAACTACATTAATTTGGGGACAGGTCGAAAAGCATTAAACATTTATGGCAATTTAGCTAGCTTGCTGTTGCTAGCTAATTTGTCCTTGGATATAAACATTGGGTTGTTATTTTACCTGAAATGCACAAGGTCTTCTAGATCTTTGTAGAATTTTGACCCATTTTGAGTCACACAAAATCGTGTGTTCTCTACTCCGACAATTAATCCACAGATAAAAGGGAAAACCTAGTCAGTTTCTAGTCATCTCTCCCCCATAAGTCTTCTTTTTCTTCTTCTGCGGACGTTGGGCAACCAACTTTAAGGTGCATTACCACCACCAACTGGAGTGGAGTTCATCTTTCAGTCACCCATCTTGGTATATGCTCCTAAAAACCAATGAGGGGATGGGAGAGACGGGACTTGCAGCGCGTCAAGCATCAAAAATATAACCAAGTTGTACTTTATCGCCTGGCTATGCAGACGCTCGTTTACGCGTGCGAGCACTTTGGATGAAATGATTGAATAACATATAAGTGTACATTTATTTAGCAAAGTTTGCACATGTTACGCGAGTGGTGTGGTCAGCATGTTAAATACCTTACAGTGCTCTATAAGGATCTTCAGGGCTCATAGTCATCATATTAGACTCAATGTACTTCATTAAGTGGTGCAGTTCACTGGGGATTGGTTAGTGTTGCACCTCTCTCTTACTGTAGATGTTAGCTACTGAATAACTGAGAGCGAGAGACTATCGAGCGAGAGCGTAGAACGGAAGAGAGAGGGCTAGACCGAGGAACATCAGCCCAGCCTCCTCCAACACCACTCTACCTGCAGTTCCATGTCAGCTCCTGTGAGGGGCAGCAGAGATACAGCTCTCCCGCAGGCCACCATCCTACCAACCATCCTGTACAAACCAGACACGCTAAAGCCCACTGCAAACACACCATCCAGAGAAACCGCAGATTATCTCTCACACGTAGTGCTGAACACACAGAGTGGGCTGCCCATCAAACACACGACAGCGCCATAGAAGTGTCTCTGTGAACTCAGTCAGAGGCCCCCCCCACCTCGCCTTACTCCTCCATTCAAACTGAGCGGAGAGGGTGGGAGGTAGTGGGTGTGCGAAAGGGATTGATCCTAACTAGTGTCTGTCTCACCTGGGTTCAGAGAGAGGAGAGGAGCTGGTGGGTGGGCCTCTGCTAGTCCGTGCTACTGGGTTACCTCTCAGCTACAGGCTACGGCTAATTGCTGAAGACTCACTTCAGCTGAAGAAGAGACAGGACAGGTGTGCAAATGTGGAAGACAGAGGAGCTATAGGCTATGAGGGTAGGGGGAGAGGGTTGTATACCAAGGAAAGGTATAAGTGTGAACACACACACACACACACACAATGTCCATGTACCCCACCCTCTGCAAACATCCCCACACACACACTTGAAGCCGGGTAAACCCAGCAAGGTCACCTGTGATACAAGTCAGTATTCAACGTCTATCCATGTCTGAGGACGTCGGGAGATGACGTGGAAACCGGCCACTTGAGCATTGTTACCTTTGAGTAGGTTTTGTTTTTTTGGACTGGGATGGTAGATGGGCGTAAGGATCTGCCTCTGATTCCAAAGGTTGCATGTTTGAATCTAGCAATATAAATTACTTTTTTTTAAGCCTCTTCCAAACCTTAACCCTTACCTTAACCATTCAGAGTTCATGCCTAACATTAAGAATTTGGATTTGCCTGAACTTATCCCTAACTTTACACATCCAGAGTTAATGCCTGAACCTCTACCTAACTTTACACATTCAGAGTTAATGCCTGATCTTATCCCTAACTTTACACATCCAGAGTTAATGCCTGAACTTATCCCTAACTTTACAGATTCAGAGTTAATGCCTGAACTTATCCCTAACTTTACACATTCAGAGTTAATGCCTGACCTTATCCCTAACTTTACACATTCAGAGTTAATGCCTGAACTTATCCCTAACTTTACACATTCAGAGTTAATGCCTGAACTTATCCCTAACTTTACACATTCAGAGTTAATGCCTGAACGTATCCCTAACTTTACACATTCAGAGTTAATGCCTGAACTTATCCCTAACTTTACACATTCAGAGTTAATGCCCGAACTTATCCCTAACTTTACACATTCAGAGTTAATGCCTGAACTTATCCCTAACTTTACACATTCAGAGTTAATGCCTGAACTTATCCCTAACTGTACACATTCAGAGTTAATGCATGAACTTATCCCTAACTTTACACATCCAGAGTTAATGCATGAACTTATCCCTAACTTTACACATTCAGAGTTAATGCCTAAACTTATCCCTAACTTTACACATCCAGAGTTAATGCCTGAACTTATCCCTAACTTTACACATTCAGAGTTAATGCCTGAACGTATCCCTAACCTTACACATTCAGAGTTAATGCATGAACTTATCCCTAACTTTACACATTCAGTGTTAATGCCTGAACTTATCTCTAACTTTACACATTCAGAGTTAATGCCTGAACTTATCCCTAACTTTACACATTCAGAGTTAATGCCTGAACTTATCCCTAACTTTACACATCCAGAGTTAATGCATGAACTTATCCGTAACTTTACACATTCAGAGTTAATGCCTGACCTTATCCCTAACTTTACACATTCAGAGTTAATGCCTGACCTTATCCCTAACTTTACACATTCAGAGTTAATGCCTGACCTTATCTCTAACTTTACACATTCAGAGTTAATGCCTGAACTTATCCCTAACTTTACACATTCAGAGTTAATGCCTGAAATAGTCTAATTCTGACGTGAGACTGTGACAGCTGGTATGGCTACACCCCCCCCCCCCCCCCACACACACACACACATATGCACAGGGCATCAATGTACAAAACCCTTGAAAGTTTTTAAAGATTCCGCTGATTTGAATGTGCTGATGGGAGTGGAACACATGATGGCTGGGAGGAAGGTGTATATGTCCTCTATCCTCCATACTGACACACACACACACACACACACACACACACACACACACACACACACACACACACACACACACACACACACACACACACACACACACACACACACAGTTGGAACACCTACTTCTCTCCCAGCTCTGCCCATGGGTTATACTCTACATCCAGTACACTGCAGGGCACACTCAGAGGAGCAGTCTGTGAGAGTCAGGGATGTAAACTATGGGGGGTTTGGTATGTGTCAGAGCTAATGGCTGGATGGAGTCATGGAGTATACTGTATATCTATACCTATATGTATCAGACCTGGGTCATATACATCCTGTACGTCCATGACTAGAAAGTGTTTGAGGTGTGCTTGACTGGGCTCCCGTGTGCCGCTGTGGTCTAAGGCACTGCATCTCAGTGCTAGAGGCATCATTACAGAACCTGGCTCGATTTCAGGCTATATCACAACTGGCCGTGATTGGGAGTCCCTTAGGGCGGCGTACAATTGGTCCAGTGCCGTTAGGGTTTGGCCAGGGTAAGCCGTCATTGTAAATAAGAATTTGTTCTTAATAACTGACTTGCCTAGTTAAATAAAGGTTCCATAAAAAAGCGTGGGGTTTGCATGTGGGACCATTCCATTTGTTCTAGTGCAAAAGTATTGATACTGTATTTTGACTCAGATATCTATATTTATATCTATATTTATGTTAGGTCTATATATATACATACATCTACATTGTGGTCAGATGATGCGGACTGTTTTGCTAGCACAGACTGTAATATGTTCCGGGATTCATCCAATGGTATTGAGGAATACACCACCTCAGTCATCGGCTTCATCAATAAGAGCATCGATGACGTCGTCCCCACTGTGACTGTAAGTACATAGCCCAACCAGAAGCCATAGATTACAGGCAACATCTTCATTGAGCTAAAGGCTAGAACTGCCGCTTTCAAGGAGCCGGAGACTAATCCGGACACTTATAAGAAATCCCGCTATACCCTTAGACGAACCATCAAACAAGCAAAGCGTCAATATAGGATTAAAATTGAATCCTACTACACCCGCTCTGACGCTCGTCGGATGTGCCAGAGCTGGAAAACTATTACAGACTACAAAGGGAAACGCAGACGCGAGCTACCCAGTGACGCGAGTCTACAAGACGAGCTAAATGCCTTTTATGCTCGCTTCGAGGCAAGCAACAGTGAAGCAGGCACGAAAGCACCAGCTGTTCTGGATGATAATGATAATACTCTCGGTAGCCGATGTGAACAAAACCTTTAAACAGGTCAACATTCACAAAGCCGCTGGGCCAGAAGGATTACTTGGACGTGTACTCAAAGCATGCGCAGACCAACTGTCAAGTGTCTTCACTGACATTTTCAACCTCTCCCTGACCGAGTCTGTAATACCTACATGTTTCAAGCAGACCACCATAGTCCCTGTGCCCAAGGAAGCAAAAGTAACCTCCCTAAATGATTGGCAGTCACTTTGGTAGCCATGAAGTGCTTTGAAAGGCTGGTCATGGCTCACATCAACAGAATTCTCCCGGACACCCTAGACCCACTCCAATTCACATACCGCCCCAACAGATCCACAGATGACGCAATCTCAATCGCACTCCACACCGCCCTTTCTCACCTGGACATAAGGAACACCTATGTGAGAATGCTGTTCATCAACTACAGCTCAGTGTTCAACACCATAATGCCCACGAAGCTCATCACTAAGCTAAGGACTCTGGGACTAAACACCTAAACACAGTGGTAGGCCTGATCACCGACAGCGATGAGACAGCCTATAGGGAGGAGGTCAGAGAACTGGCAGTGTGGTGCCAGGACAACAACCTCTCCCTCAATGTGAGCAAGACAAAGGAGCTGAACGTGGACTACAGGAAAAGGTGGGCCGAACAGGCCCCCATTAACATCGACGGGGCTGTAGTGGAGCAGGTCGAGAGTTTCAAGTTCCCTGGTGACCACATCACCATCGAACTTTCATGGTCAAAACATACCAAGACAGTCATGAAGAGGGCACAACAAAATCTTTTCCAACCTCAGGAGACTGAAAAGATTTGGCATAGGCCCCCAGATCCTCAAAAGGTTCTACAGCTGCACCATCGAGAGCATCCTGACTGGTTGCATCACTGCCTGGTATGGCAACTGTTCGGTATCTGACCATAACGTGCTACAGAGGGAAGTGCGTAGGGCGAAGTACATCACTGGGGCCACACTTCCTGCCATCCAGGACCTACTGTATATACTAGGCGGTGTCAGAGACTCCAGTCACCCAAGACTCCAGTCACCCAAGTTCTAGACTGTTTTCTCTGCTACCGAATGGCAAGTGGTACCGGAGCGCCAAGTCTAGGACCAAAAGGCTCCTCAACAGCTTTTACCCCCAAGCCATTAGACTGCTGAACAATTCATAAAAATCGCCACCGGACAATTTACATTGACCCCCCCACCCTTCTACACTTCTGCTACTCGCTGTTTGTTTGTTACCTATGCATAGTCACTTTGCCCCCACCTACATGTACAGATTACCTCAACTAGCCTGTACCTCTGCACACTGACTCGGTACCGGTGCCCCCTGTATATAGCCTCGTTATTGTTATAGTGTTACTTTTTATTATTACTTTTTATTTTAGCCTACTTGGTAAATATTTATATATATATTTATTTATATATATTTATGTTATATTTATACTCTTGATTTCTTTGGTTTGGCTTTTTGGAATATGAGTGTATTGTTTTGTATCGCTGCAGTAGGTATTATTACTGCATTGTTGGAGCTAGAAACACAAGCATTTTGCTCGAACAATAAACTTTTATTTGTTTTTTGATGTGATGTAATAGCTCTGCCTCATGCATTTTTTTTGAAGGTCAAAAAGTGTCTTTGCGTTGCATCACTCCAAGTCTTCATAGTTTCTCTCATATAGTATTGATTAGGCAGCTTTCCATTGACCAGGCTTATTAGACAACAGCAATGTCACAAAAACAAATACATTGTAACACGGGAAAAGGAACCAGCAGCTACAGTTGTTTCTGTTTGACAAAGATGGATTTTTCTTTTGTGAACTGTGAATGTGTGTGTGTGTGTGTGTGTGTGTGTGTGTGTGTGTGTGTG
The DNA here is from genome assembly GCF_034236695.1 of Oncorhynchus nerka. Lineage (NCBI taxonomy): Eukaryota > Metazoa > Chordata > Actinopteri > Salmoniformes > Salmonidae > Oncorhynchus > Oncorhynchus nerka. Next base: position 19,760,244 of record NC_088403.1, read on the forward strand.
TGTGTGTTTGTGTGTGCATGCATGCATATGTATAGGTGTGTCACAGTTCTGATTCTATTTGGTTTCCATAACAACAGGTATACAATGTAGTCTTCAATGTGATTAAATGATGAATGACTATCATCCTACTCAGTCGATTATATCTGTATTTGATTATGTTGGATTTGCATTTGATGTGAATTTGCGTAGAAATGGGGCCAATTGCAGTAAATTAGTAGGTGTTACAAGTCGCGTCCTGCTGTTTTCAACAATGCCATTCTATTAAAACACAAGGTTCCCAAGTAACTGTACACCCATATAACCTTACTATCAAGGTTGCTACAGTACATGTCCACCTGGAAGTTGGAGCTTCTGCAAGGCACACATTCCAGCTTCCACCGGAAGAGAGAGTCTTGTCTAGTCTTGTGGAGCTTCTGCAAGGCACACATTCCAGCTTCCACCGGAAGAGAGAGTCTTGTCTAGTCTTGTGGAGCTTCTGCAAGGCACACATTCTAGCTTCCACCGGAAGAGAGAGTCTTGTCTAGTCTTGTGGAGCTTCTGCAAGGCACACATTCCAGCTTCCACCGGAAGAGAGAGTCTTGTCTAGTCTTGTGGAGCTTCTGCAAGGCACACATTCCAGCTTCCACCGGAAGAGAGAGTCTTGTCTAGTCTTGTGGAGCTTAGGCAAGGCACACATTCCAGCTTCCACAGGAAGAGAGAGTCTTGTCTAGTCTTGTGGAGCTTCTGCAAGGCACACATTCCAGCTTCCACCGGAAGAGAGAGTCTTGTCTAGTCTTGTGGAGCTTCTGCAAGGCACACATTCCAGCTTCCACCGGAAGAGAGAGTCTTGTCTAGTCTTGTGGAGCTTCTCTCTCCTCAGCTGCTGCTGTGTTAATTGCGGCGGCGACGGGAGGCGCTGTGAGGGAGTCTGGCACTGGCCAGATGGAGGGAAGGTGGTTCAAATTGATTCCTTGCATTAGTCTTCATTAAGACCCTGGGCTCTGGGGCTCACTGCATGTGCCGGGTGCCTCCTACTGAATGGACAGAGGGGGAGAAGAGCGGAGAGAAAGGGGAGAGAGATGCCCTCAGGGTTCTGCTGTGATGAGGTCCTGGTTAATAGAGAGGGGTGATGAAGATAGCGGTGCAGTGCTAGGTGTGAGTGTGTGTGTGTTTGCGTATGTGTATGAATGTGTGTGAGGGGGACAGAGAGAGGGATTTGAAGGTAATTAACAGTGATATCATCTTCTGTTTCTGTGTGTATGCATGTATGAGTGGGAGCTTGTGTTGTATTCATGAGGACTGTATTTACCCTTGAGGGTCTCCACACTCCCTGCATAACTTCTCAACTTCTCCCTTTTCACTCCTGTCCCCATCACAAACCTCGACCCCCTGCCTCACCCCTCTCTGCCTCCTCCTTCCTCACCTCCTCTCTGCCTCCTCCTGCCTCACCCCTCTTTGCCTCCTCCTTCCCCACCTCCTCTCTCCCTCCTCCTTCCTCACCTCCTCTCTCCCTCCTCCTTCCTCACCTCCTTTCTCCCTCCTCCTTCCTCACCTCCTCTCTGCCTCCTCCTTCCTCACCCCTCTCTGCCTCCTCCTTCCTCACCTCCTCTCTGCTTCCTCCTGCCTCACCCCTCTCTGCCTCCTCTTTCCTCACCTCCTCTCTCCCTCCTTCCTCACCTCCTCTCTCCCTCCTCCTTCCTCACCCCTCTCTGGCTCCCCCTCCTCACCCCTCTCTGCTTCCTCCTTCCTCACCTGCTCTCTGCCTCCTCTTTCCTCACCTCCTCTCTGCCTCCTCCTCCTTCCTCACCCCTCTCTGCCTCCTCTTTCCTCACCTCCTCTCTGCCTCCTCTTTCCTCACCCCTCTCTCCCTCCTCCTTCCATGTTTGGAAAAACACACACACATATGGGCACCCCCCTCCCATAACGCAAACATATAGACACCCCCTCCCATAATGCAAACATATAGACACCCCCTCCCATAACGCAAACATATAGACACCCCCTCCCATAACACAAACATATAGACACCCCCTCCCATAACACAAACATATAGACACCCCCTCCCATAACACAAACATATAGACACCCCCTCCCATAACACAAACATATAGACACCCCCTCCCATAACACAAACATATAGACACCCCCTCCCATAACACAAACATATAGACACCCCCTCCCATAACACAAACATATAGACACCCCCTCCCATAACACAAACATATAGACACCCCCTCCCATAACACAAACATATAGACACACCCCTCCCATAACACAAACATATAGACACCCCCTCCCATAACGCAAACATATAGACACCCCCTCCCATAATGCAAACATATAGACACCCCCTCCCATAACGCAAACATATAGACACCCCCTCCCATAACGCAAACATATAGACACCCCCCTCCCATAACGCAAACATATAGACACCACCCTCCCATAACACAAACATATAGACACCCCTCCCATAACACAAACATATAGACACCCCCTCCCATAACACAAACATATAGACACCCCCTCCCATAACACAAACATATAGACACCCCCTCCCATAACACAAACATATAGACACCCCCTCCCATAACACAAACATATAGACACCCCCTCCCATAATGCAAACATATAGACACCCCCTCCCATAACGCAAACATATAGACACCCCCTCCCATAACACAAACATATAGACACCCCCTCCCATAACGCAAACATATAGACACCCCCTCCCATAACGCAAACATATAGACACCCCCCTCCCATAACACAAACATACTCCATACTCTCTCACTGCACACCACAATCCTCAGATGAAATGAATCTGACACGTATACATAAACAAGCACTCCTCATGTAGCCCTTTGAGATTTATGCATGTGAATCCACAAAGTGTTTTTTAATGAAGGATTTGTCAGCCCAGATAAGCGCTGCTCGGCACGCGGTGAGGGACTGGCATGGGGCGGTCGTGGCTGCCGCATAGTGAGTTAGCGTGCAAGTCGTTGGTGGGAGGTTGCGAGGTTTGCTTGATGTTCTATCGCTCATTCATGCCACGTTACCTGGATTACATAGACAAGGGGGCTTTGAGACGCTTCAATGGTAACCCTTACTTTGGTCTGTCACAGAAAAGCATGAAAAGAGAAGAGACTCTTTCGCTCTCTCAACCGCATTCAATCCCCCTCATAATTTATTTATTGCTTCCTGTTGTTTGCCTTTCCCTCTTTCTCCATCCCCTCTTTCCCCTCTCTATATTCCCTGTCCTGTATATCTCTCTTTCTCTCTCTCTCCCTCCCTCCCTCTCTCTCTCGCTTTCTCTATGTCTCACCATCCCTCCATTCATTTTGCTTTCACCACTCTCACCTCCCTGTCACTGCACCGCTCCCTCCCTCATCTCCTCTCTGTGGAGCTTACTGTGTGTATGTCTCCAGGCTTACAGTACCTTGGCCTCAGATCATTGGAGTAGAGGACTTTACTGTCATACAGAGCCATGGAGATGACTCACTACTTCCTACACACTTCTGCATCCCAAATGGCACCCTTATTTTCCTCCTACTGTATCAACAACTGGATGACTGCATAGTCTACGTCTTTAGAATCCAACTGGAAGACTGCATAGTCTACATCTTTAGAATCCAACTGGATGACTGCATAGTCTACGTCTTTAGAATCCAACTGGATGACTCCATAGTCTACGTCTTTAGAATCCAACTGGATGACTGCATAGTCTACGTCTTTAGAATCAAACTGGATGACTACATAGTCTACGTCTTTAGAATCCATCAGGATGACTCCATAGTCTACGTCTTTAGAATCCAACTGGATGACCTATAGTCTACGTCTTTAGAATCCAACTGGATGACCTATAGTCTACGTCTTTAGAATCCAACTGGATGACCTATAGTCTACGTCTTTAGAATCCAATTGGAAGACTGCATAGTCTACGTCTTTAGAATCCAACTGGATGACTGCATAGTCTACGTCTTTACAATCCATCTGAAAGACTGCATACTCTACGTCTTTAGAATCCAACTGGATGACTGCATAGTCTACGTCTTTAGAATCCAACTGGATGACTGCATAGTCTACGTCTTTAGAATCCAACTGGAAGACTGCATAGTCTATGTCTTTAGAATCCAACTGGATGACTACATTGTCTACATCTTTAGAATCCATTAGGATGACTCCATAGTCTACGTCTTTAGAATCCATCAGGGTGACCTATAGTCTACGTCTTTAGAATCCATTAGGATGACTCCATAGTCTACGTCTTTAGAATCCATTAGGATGACTCCATAGTCTACGTCTTTAGAATCCATCAGGATGACTCCATAGTCTATGACTTTAGAATCCATCAGGATGACTCCATAGTCTACGTCTTTAGAATCCAACTGGATGACCTATAGTCTACGTCTTTAGAATCCAACTGGATGACCTATAGTCTACGTCTTTAGAATCCAACTGGAAGACCTATAGTCTACGTCTTTAGAATCCAACTGGATGACCTATAGTCTACGTCTTTAGAATCCTATGTACTGCACCAAATTGATTGTTTGCTAAAGGGCTTAATCCTAACTTTTGTGTGAAAGATGCAATCAATTGATGTCAATATGAAATTAATTCAAGGGTGGAAAAGCATGCATTGTAGGTTCTTAATGCTTAGTTAATAGTGTTGATTAATAGTATTACCAAACTTTCCCAGTCACTCATAACCAAGGAATTACACCTGCAATACCTCAAGCACTAATATTTTTCAATGTACAGTACCAGTGTGTATATACCTACTCATTCCAGGGTTCTTCTTTATTTTTACTATTTTCTACATTGTAGAATAATAATGAAGACATCAAAACTATGAAACAACACATATGGAATCATGCAGTAAACAAAAAAGGTTTTAACAAATCAAATTATATTTTATATTTGAGATTCATTTCAAGTAGCCACCTATAACAATGTACGCTGAGAGTCGGGAAGCAAGCTCAGGGAGTGAATACATTTAATTAATTAATAAACACAACAAGAAACACGAACAGCGCACCAACATGACACAGAAACAATGACGACCGGGAAAGAAATCAAAGGGAGTGAAATATAAAGGGCAGGTAATCAAGGAGGTGATGGAGTCCAGGTGAGTGTCATTATGCGCAGATGCGCGTACCGCTGGTGAGAGGTGTGCGCCATAACGAGCAGCCTGGTGATTTAGAGTTAGGAGAGGGAGCACATGACACCAACCTTTGCCTTGATGACAGATTTGCACACTCTTGTCATTCTCTAATCCAGCTTCATGATGTAGTCAATTAACAGGTGTGCCTTGTTAAAAGTTAGTTTGTGGAATTTCTTCTTAATGTGTTTGTGCCAATCAGTTATGTTGTGAGAAGGTAGGGGTGGTATACAGAAGATAGCCCTATTTGGTAAAAGACCAAGTCCATATTATGGTAAGATCAGCTCAAATAAGCAAAGAGAAATGACAGTCCATCATTACTTTAAGACATGAAGGTCAGTCAATGCGGAACATTTCAAGAACTTTTAAAGTTTCTTCAAGTGCAGTCGCATAAACCATCAAGCGCTATGATGAAACTGGCTCTCATGAGGACCGCCACAGGAAAGGAAGACACAGAGTTACCTCTGCTGCAGAGGATAAGTTCATTAGAGTTACCAGCCTCTGAAATTGCAGGCCAAATAAATGCTTCACAGAGTTCTAGTAACAGACACATCTCAACATCAACAGTTCAGAGGAGACTGCATTGAATCGGGCCTTCGTGATCGAATTGCTGCAAAGAAACCACTACTAAAGGACACCAATAAGAAGAAGAGACTTGCTTGGGCCAAGAAACACGAGCAATGGACATTAGACCAGTGGAAATCTGCCCTTTGGTCTGATGAGTCCAAATTTGAGATTTTTGGTTCCAACCACTGTGTCTTTGTGAAACGCAGAGTAGGGGAACAGATGATCTCCACATGTGTGGTTCCTACCGTGAAGCATGGAGGAGGAGGTGTGATGGTGTGGGGGTGCTTTGTTGGTGAGACTGTCAGTGATTTATTTTTAATTCAAGGTACACTTAACCAGCATGGGTACCACAGCATTCTGCAGCGTTACGCCATCCCATCTGCACTTAGTGGGACCAGTGGCGACCTGTCATTAGGGCAGAGCCCCATCTGTTTTGAGCACCACATTTTTAGCAAAATAGATCAAAAATAAATATTTATATATAATTTAACTTTTTGGGAGGGGGCTTGTCTGTTTTGGATGTTATTTTGGCATTAATACATGTCACATATCAGTTTGCAAACAATGTAAAATAAATATATATATTATTGAGTTAATTAATAAAGCTGCATACGAACATGGTCTCTTTCTTTTTTCTTGAGAAAGACAGCTCCAAAATGCAGGTGTTTCAGCCTAGCTCAGTGCATTCTGTGGTGGTGGGGAGAGCCAGCAGAAAATAGGAGCATTGCGCCGTGATTGGCTCAGTGTTCTGTCACTCATGGGGACGCTATGTTCAGCCCCTTAGGTTCTGCCATACAGTTATTTTACAAGTGCCCTTCCAAGAAGGCTCAAGGTCATTGACCACAGATAAAATTACGTCAAATCACGTTATATGTACAGTAGCTATGATTGGAATGATCATGTCAACATCTTACCTTCAAATTCTTAGCTAGCAGTCATCATCATGAATCAAGTCGACAATCTACTGGCAAATCCTTTTTAATCCTTGTCATATGAAGAGAAATAATGAAGAGAAATGATAGATAAAACGTATCGGTGCTCATCGGCCATCGGACATAAACATTACACAACAAGTTGGAAGGAATCGTATATGTGGCTAACCGCAAGTGTTGCAACTGGGAACGGGGGAATAAACAAGCTCAGACTGGTAAAGCAAGTGTTGCAACTGGGAAGGGGGGAATAAACAAGCTCAGACTGGTAAAACAAGTGTTGCAACTGGGAAGGGGGGAATAAACAAGCTCAGACTGGTAAAACAAGTGTTGCAACTGGGAAGGGGGGAATAAACAAGCTCCGACTGGTAAAATACGTTTTGAACGGTCATCCAACTCAGAATTGTAAATCTTTCTCTTTCTTTGATGGCTAAATTTGCCAGTTTGTGGGCACCGTTTAACACCGTTATAGTGCAATTAATGTATTGTTTAGTGTTGTGTAGTGTAGTGTAGTGCCTTTGCTGGCATGCATCTAAAACATTTTTTATTTTTTATTTGCCCCACCAAGATTTACATGCTAAAATCGCAATTTTTTTTCAACAGGACAATGACCCAAAACCACTCCAGGCTGTGTAAGGGCTATTTGACCAAGAAGGAGAGTGATGGAATGCTGCATCAGATGACCTGGCCTACACAATCCCCTGACCTCAACCAAATTGAGATGGTTTAGGATGAGTTGGACCAACTCCTTCACAGAGTGAAGGAAAAGCAGCCAACAAGTGCTCAGCATATGTGGGAACTCCTTCAAGATTGTTAGAAAACCATTCCTCATGAAGCTGGTTGAGAGAATGCCAAGATTTTGCAAACCTGTCATCAACGCAAGGGGTGGCTACTTTGAAGAATCAAAAATATTAAATATAACACTTTTTTGGTTACTACATTATTCCATGTGTTATTTAATTTTTTTTTTATTCTACAATGTAGAAAATAGTAAAAATAAAGCAAAACCCTTGAATGAGTAGGTGTGTCCAAACTTTTGACTGGTACTGTATTTTACGTATCAAAATATTCGGCCCACCCCCGAATCTCTACCTCCCACTATATTTATTGAAGATAAAAAATTGCAATAGGTATATTTATTCACTATTAGTACATCAAATACTGTGTATGCATATTCTATGATTTTTTTCTATTTGAATTAATAAAAAAATAATACATGTAACAGATTATCTACAACAGGTTTGAAATTGCCCACTCTTCCCTCCTCTCCTCTCCTCCCGCCCTCTTTTCCTCTGTTTATGTTAATGCTAAGCCCCCTATAGCTCTTGTGCGTTCCCTTCTAATTCATCTGATCCTGGGCCTGGGGATTTGGCAGGGCTCTGAACACAAAGCCCCACCGTGTCCGCCTCTGGATCTGACCTCAGTGTAGCGTTTACATCTGCTGAATATGCCTATAAGGGCCCGAAGCCGACTCTACCTCTGCATACCATAAACACAGGGCTCCAAGGTGACCTTTACCTGACCTCAGTACAGCAGATAGTGGATCTATCTACTGTATTTCTAATTTATTTGTTTTTACTTCCTTCTGTAGGCTGCTCCCCCCCACTCTATATTTCTCTCTCTTTGTCTTTCTTTCTCTGCCTGTTTTTCCTCTTTCATTTGCACTATCTAGTATTTCTCTGGTTTACCCTCCCCGTTACTGAGTACTCTCACACTAGTGCTGTTGTTCAAGGCCTTTACTTTTGAACATAAAGAATGAACAAAGAAACTCAAGCTCTCACCTTCGTGTCCATCTCTCTTTCCCAATCTCACTGTCTCTCTCTCTGTCTGCCTATCTGTCACTGCCTTTGTCTCTCTCTCCTTCCCTCCCAGCTTCTCCCTCCTCCTCTTTCCAATCCGCATCTCTCTCTCTCTCTCTCTCTCTCTCTCTCTCTCTCTCTCTCTCTGTCTGTCAGCCAAATAAAGTGTGAATGGTAAAAAGGTACCAAGGTGTAGAAGTCTCGATATTGCCTATTCCCATCTTGCCTCACCGTGGACAGGTCTCTGCCCAATGACCACAGCATGAGTCACAGACCGCCAGCCATATTAATTCTTTATACTTGTAGATTGCCCTGCAATCACTCTGACCAGCCGGCGCTACTGTATAAGGTGCCTTCCGCCCAGGGAGGAGAGAATGGCAGAGGTTACTAGAGGAAACCACTCCTGAAAGAAGCGGCTGCAGGGGAGAGAGGCGTACTGACAAGGTGACAGGCTGTGGATGAAACAGTGTGAGGTTCTATTAATCAGCTACAGTCAAGAGAATCTAGGAAGTCTGCAAAGGCCACAGATACAGACACAACTATACACACACAAACATGCAGGCAAACGTATTCACATAGATATGCACACACACACACACACACACACACACACACACACACACACACACACACACACACACACACACACACACACACACACACACACACACACACACACACACACACACACACAAACTCACTCCCCCAGGCCTACAAAAACTTACCAACTAACATAAACATTCAACAAACTTGTGCTACACATACATTTCCAACATACCCGAACACAGACATGCACTAACACAGTGAACACAGACATGCACTAACACAGCCAACACAGACATGCACTAACACAGTGAACACAGACATGCACTAACACAGTGAACACAGACATGCACTAACACAGTGAACACAGACATGCACTAACAAAGCCAACACAGACATGCACTAACACAGTGAACACAGACATGCACTAACACAGTGAACACAGACATGCACTAACACAGTGAACACAGACATGCACTAACACAGTGAACACAGCCATGCACTAACACAGTGAACACAGACATGCACTAACACAGTGAACACAGACATGCACTAACACAGTGTCCACAGAGATGCACTAACACAGCCAACACAGACATGCACTAACACAGTGAACACAGACATGCACTAACACAGTGAACACAGACATGCACTAACAAAGCCAACACAGACATGCACTAACACAGTGAACACAGACATGCACTAACACAGTGAACACAGACATGCACTAACACAGTGAACACAGACATGCACTAACACAGTGAACACAGACATGCACTAACACAGTGAACACAGACATGCACAAAAACAGTGAACACAGACATGCACTAACACAGTGAACACAGACATGCACTAACAAAGCCAACACAGACATGCACTAACACAGTGAACACAGACATGCACTAACACAGTGAACACAGACATGCACTAACACAGTGAACACAGACATGCACTAACACAGTGAACACAGACATGCACTAACACAGTGTCCACAGAGATGCACTAACACAGTGAACACAGACATGCACTAACACAGTGAACACAGACATGCACTAACACAGTGAACACAGACATGCACTAACACAGTGAACACAGACATGTAACACAGTGAACACAGACATGCACTAACACAGTGAACACAGACATGCACTAACACAGTGAACACAGACATGCACTAACACAGTGAACACAGACATGCACTAACACAGTGAACACAGACATGCACTAACACAGTGAACACAGACATGCACTAACACAGTGAACACAGACATGCACTAACACAGTGAACACAGACATGCACTAACACAGTGAACACAGACATGCACTAACACAGTGAACACAGACATGCACTAACACAGTGAACACAGACATGCACTAACACAGTGAACACAGACATGCACTAACACAGTGAACACAGACATGCACTAACACAGTGAACACAGACATGCACTAACACAGTGAACACAGACATGCACTAACACAGTGAACACAGACATGCACTAACACAGTGAACACAGACATGCACTAACACAGTGAACACAGACATGCACTAACACAGTGAACACAGACATAACACAGTGAACACAGACATGCACTAACACAGTGAACACAGACATGCACTAACACAGTGAACACAGACATGCACTAACACAGTGAACACAGACATGCACTAACACAGTGAACACAGACATGCACTAACAAAGCCACATAATTAGCAAGATAATGCAGTTGTAATTAAGGGTGCAGCCGCGCTCAAAGAGCTAGCAGGCAGATGTTTCATTAGAGGTGGTGGGGCAGAGGAACTTAACAGATGCCTGGGGTCAGCAGTCAGCAGGTTAGGGAGATAGAGTCTGGGACAACGTAAAGTCTTGTTTGTCTTGTTCACAGAACAGATATGATCGGTTTAGTCACAAGAAGGTGTTTAATCATAAATAAATTGATTATTGAATGCCGTTTGACAATATACGTACTTACACACACATGAAGCACACCAGAATGCAGACGCAAATACACACAGCACATGCACTCACGCACACGCAAGATGCACACACGCATACACGTACACTCCCCTTCACAAGCCACTTCTTCTCTCAGTGAATGCATGACCTTATTAAAGGAGAATTTAGGTTTGAGTTGAAAATGCTCGTTTTATGGTCCCCAACAACGCTGTTAAATGTTTACTGCTCACTGAGCTCCCTAAAGCCAGACAAAGCTTTCCATATTTCAGCTGGGAGAGGAATAGGACAGCATCTGAGAGAGAGAGAGATCATCCTTCAGAGAGGGAGAGAGAGATCATCCTTCGGAGAGAGAGAGATCATCCTTCAGAGAGAGAGAGAGAGAGAGAGAGAGAGAGAGGGAGAGATCATCCTTCAGAGAGAGTGATTCAGAGAGAAAGAGAGAGAGAGATCATCCTTCAGAGAGAGAGAGTGATTCAGAGAGAAAGAGAGAGAGAGAGATCATCCTTCAGAGAGAGAGAGAGAGAGAGAGAGAGAGAGATCATCCTTCAGAGAGAGAGAGATATCATCCTTCAGAGAGAGAGAGAGAGAGAGAGAGATCATCCTTCAGAGAGGGAGAGAGATCATCCTTCAGAGAGAGAGAGATCGTCCTTCAGAGAGGGAGAGAGAGATCATACTTCAGAGAGAGAGAGATCATCCTTCAGAGAGAGAGAGAGAGAGAGAGATCATCCTTCAGAGAGAGAGAGAGATCATCCTTCAGAGAGAGAGAGAGAGAGAGATCATCCTTCAGAGAAGGAGATAGATCATCCTTCAGAGAGAGAGAGAGATCATCCTTCAGAGAGAGAGAGATCATCCTTCAGAGAGAGAGAGAGAGTTCATCCTTCAGAGAGAAAAAGAGATCATCCTTCAGAGAGGGAGAGAGATCATCCTTCAGAGAGGGAGAGAGATCATCCTTCAGAGAGGGAGAGAGATCATCCTTCAGAGAGGGAGAGAGATCATCCTTCAGAGAGGGAGAGAGATCATCCTTCAGAGAGAGAGAGAGAGATCATCCTTCAGAGAGGGAGAGAGATCATCCTTCAGAGAGGGAGAGAGAGAGAGAGATCATCCTTCAGAGAGAGAGAGAGAGATCATCTTTCAGAGAGGGAGAGAGATCATCCTTCAGAGAGAGAGAGAGAGAGAGAGATCATCCTTCAGAGAGAGAGAGAGAGAGAGATCATCCTTCAGAGAGAGAGAGATCATCCTTCAGAGAGGTAGAGAGAGAGAGAGAGATCATCCTTCAGAGAGAGAGAGAGAGAGAGAGAGAGATCATCCTTCAGAGAGAGAGAGAGAGAGAGATCATCCTTCAGAGAGAGAGAGAGAGATCATCCTTCAGAGAGGTAGAGAGAATGAAATAGAGGCTGTTTCAACTTTTAGAAGCACTTCGTTTTAACCATTCATGTGGAATGAGAGAGAGAGAGAAAACATTCTTCAGAGAGAGAAAGAGAGAGACAATACGAGCCTGTTTTGACTTTAAAGGCACTTAGTTCACCAGGCTAAACAGATGAGTATTACAAAAAAATGAGAAAGAGAACAATAGGATTTGTCCCAACCTGAGAGACAGAGAGACGGTAGATAAACAAAACACACCTAATTGATTTCTTCTCTATCCTCTCCTCTACATTTTCTCATTACTTCTCCTCATTTCGTTCTCCTAAGTGTTGTTGTCAAAGTTATTGCTATTATGGCTCCTATCTATGTCTGTACCTGCTTCTGCCTCACCAGTATAGTCTAGTTCATCACTTGTATCACTCTTTTTGGTTTTCAAAACATCTTTTATTCATTGCCAATAAAGCGTAATGAAGTCAGAATTGAATTGATAGAGTGAGTGTGTGTGAGAGAGAGAGAGAGGGAGGGAGAGAGATGCAGAGAGAGCGAGAAAGAGAGCTGAGAAAGAGAGCTAAGAGAGGTCGATAGAGAGAGAAAGATTGGAGAGAGAGCTAGAGAGAGAGAGCTAGAGAGAGAGAGATGGAGAGTGAGAGATAGATGCAGAGAGATAGATGCAGTGAGAGAGAGATCTGAGAGAGAGAGAGAGAGAAAGAGAGCTAAGAGAGGTCGATAGAGAGAGAAAGATTGGAGAGAGAGCTAGAGAGAGAGAGCTAGAGAGAGAGAGATGGAGAGTGAGAGATAGATGCAGAGAGATAGATGCAGTGAGAGAGAGATCTGAGAGAGAGAGAAAAAGAGAGAGAGAGAGAGAGAGAGACAGAGAGAGAGAGAGAGAGAGAGAGAGAGAGAGAGCTTGAAAGAGAGAGAGATAGAGATGCAGAGAGAGATCTGAGAGCGAGGAAGAGAGAGAGAGAGAGAGATAAAGAGATATCATGGGGGAAACATTGGGATGGAGACAGATCAATAGACATCAGTAAACAATAGACATCTGATATGGGTGTATCTATTCTTCCAAATCATTTAATAGATCAAACAAAATGTTGTCATATCATCTAGATGGAGGATTGGATCAATGGGCTCCTATTGGCTGTGTTAGGTTGTTGCCTGCAGTGCAGCAGTGGTTGGATACAGCATGTAAATACTCATCCTGCCTCACCTGTGTTGTATCTAGGTTGAGCTTTGTTCTTCTGCTGGGAGATTTAGAGCCCTCATGTCCTTGTGTACAGCACAGTTTCCTGGTTTACCCTGGCATATGTGGAAACTATGCCCGGCTGAGCACATCAACCAACCTGTCCGTGGAAAATGGCGTCCCAACGGCAGGGGCATAGACAACAGAAGCAAGCTGTTCAGTCTGGCAGTAACAGCTCTGGTGCCCTCTCGCCAACCTCAGTCAGTGCTCCCCTTACCCAACCCCATGACCTCTCTGTGTTCTCTTTTGACATTCTCACCTGGCATAGTCCTTTAGTGATTCCCTTCCTCATCCACACCCTCTCAATGGCCCCTTTCCTTATCTACCCTCTGATGATAGAGGTACACATGGACATCAAACAGATGTTTCTAGTTTTCCCAAAGAAACTCACTGTATTTTAACTCACCTATCCCACAGTAATGGTTGATATGGGCATTGAACCCACAACGTTGTTCATGCCCCAAAAGTTAGAGACATGTACCTCTTTATTTCCTTTCCACTCTCCTCCCCTCACATTCCCCATGTTCCTCTCACCCATTCCTCCTACTTTCCTTCCTCAGTTAATCCATTTGACATCCCTCCCGTATCAATTTGGTAGCCACTTACACCTCTCTCTCTCCTTATTTTAATGGATCTCAGTCCCTCTCATGTCTGGGAGACCTGCGTCGGTAACATACTTCAAACCCACTCTCATCTCTCTACCTCTACCCAATGAAAGCAGGGTCTTGCGTATTTCCAAAATCTTTATCTGGCCTAACTCAAGGATAGAGGTTTTTAGTAAAGTTGTGCTTGTTCCTTTCTCTTACATCCACCTCTACCCATATACTTCTTTCCTCATCTCTCTATGTCTCTATCTCTCTACCCCAGGCATCTCCTTCTCCTCTTTTATTTCTTACTTTTTTTATTGTTCCCTCACACTCTTATTTTTTCTCTCTGTATTCCTTGTTCTCTCTCTCTCTCTCTCTCTCTCTCTCTCTCTCTCTCTGTATTCCTCTTCATTTTTCCTCTCTCTCTCTCTCTGTATTCCTCTTCATTCTTCCCCTCTCTCTCTCTCTGTATTCCTCTGAATTCTTCCTCTCTATCTGTATTCCTCTTCATTCTTCCCCCCTCTCTCTCTGTATTCCTCTTCATTCTTCCTTTCTCTCTTTCTCTCTCTGTATTCCTCTTCATTTTTCCTCTCTCTCTGTATTCCTCTTCATTCTTCCCCTCTCTCACTCTCTCTCTCTCTCTCTGTATTCCTCTTCATTCTTCCTCTCCCTCTCTCTCTGTATTCCTCTTCATTCTTCCTCTCTCTCTGTATTCCTCTTCATTCTTCCTCTCCCTCTCTCTCTGTATTCCTCTTCATTCTTCCTCTCTCTCTGTATTCCTCTTCATTCTTCCCCTCTTCATTCTTCCTCTCCCTCTCTCTCTGTATTCCTCTTCATTCTTCCTCTCCCTCTCTCTCTGTATTCCTCTTAATTTTTCCTCTCTCTCTGTATTCCTCTTCATTCTTCCCCTCTCTCTCTCTCTCTCTCTCTCTGTATTCCTCTTCATTATTCCTCTCTCTCTGTATTCCTCTTCATTATTCCTATCTCTCTGTATTCCTCTTCATTCTTCCTCTCTCTCTCTGTATTCCTCTTCATTCTTCCCCTCTCTCTCTGTATTCCTCTTCATTCTTCCCCTCTCTCTCTGTATGCCTCTTCATTTTTCTCTCTCTCTCTCTCTGTATTCCTCTTCATTCTTCCCCTCTCTCTCTCTGTATTCCTCTTCATTCTTCTTCCTCTCTCTCTCTCTCTCTCTCTCTCTCTGTATTCATCTTCATTATTCCTCTCTCTCTGTATTCCTCTTCATTATTCCTCTCTCTCTCTCTCTGTATTCCTCTTCATTTTTCCTCTCTCTCTCTGTATTCCTCTTCATTCTTCCCCTCTCTCTCTCTGTATTCCTAATTCATTCTTCCCCTCTCTCTCTCTGTATTCCTCTTCATTCTTCCTTCTCTCTCTCTCTCTCTCTCTCTCTCTCTGTATTCCTCTTCATTATTCCTCTCTCTCTGTATTCCTCTTCATTATTCCTCTCTCTCTCTCTCTCTGTATTCCTCTTCATTCTTCCTCTCTCTCTCTTTCTCTCTCTGTATTCCTCTTCATTCTTCCTCTCTCTCTGTATTCCTCTTCATTTTCCCCCTCTCTGTCTGTATTCCTCTTCATTCTTCCTCTCTCTCTGTATTCCTCTTCATTCTTCCCCTCTCTCACTCTCTCGCTCTCTCTCTGTATTCCTCTTCATTCTTCCTCTCCCTCTCTCTCTGTATTCCTCTTCATTCTTCCCCTCTTCATTCTTCCTCTCCCTCTCTCTCTGTATTCCTCTTCATTTTTCCTCTCTCTCTGTATTCCTCTTTCATTCTTCCCCCCTCTCTCTCTCTCTCTCTCTCTGTATTCCTCTTCATTATTCCTCTCTCTCTGTATTCCTCTTCATTATTCCTCTCTCTCTCTGTAGTCCTCTTCATTCTTCCCCTCTCTCTCTCTCTCTGTATTCCTAATTCATTCTTCCCCTCTCTCTCTCTGTATTCCTCTTCATTCTTCCTCTCTCTCTCTCTCGCTCTCTCTCTCTCTCTCTGTATTCCTCTTCATTTTTCCTCTCTCTCTCTGTATTCATCTTCATTCTTCCTTCTCTCTCTCTCTGTATTCCTAATTCATTCTTCTTCATTCTCTCTCTCTCTGTATTCCTCTTCATTCTTCCTCTCTCTCTCTTCTCTCTCTCTCTCTCTGTATTCCTCTTCATTATTCTCTCTCTCTGTATTCCTCTTCATTATTCTCTCTCTCTCTCTGTATTCCTCTTCATTCTTCCTCTCTCCTCTCTCTCTGTATTCCTCTTCATTCTTCCTCTCTCTCTCTCATTCTTCCCTCTGTATTCCTCTTCATTCCTCTTCTTCTTCTCCTCTCTCTCTGTATTCCTCTTCATTCTTCCTCTCTCTGTATTCCTCTTCATTTTCCTCTCTCTGTATTCCTCTTCATTCTTCCTCTCTCTCTGTATTCCTCTTCATTCTTCCTCTCTCTCTCTGTATTCCTCTTCATTTTTCTCTCTCTCTGTATTCCTCTCTCTCTCTCTGTATTCCTCTTCATTCTTCTCTCTCTCTTCTCTCTCTCTGTATTCCTCTTCATTCTTCCTCTCTCTCTGTATTCCTCTTCATTCTTCCTCTCTCTCTCTATCTCTGTATTCCTCTCATTCTTCTCTCTCTCTGTATTCCTCTTCATTCTTCCCTCTCTCTCTGTCTGTATTCCTCTTCATTCTTCCTCTCTCTCTGTATTCCTCTTCATTCTTCCCTCTCTCTCTGTATTCCTCTTCATTCTCTCCTGTATTCCTCTTCATTCTTCTCTCTCTCTCTGTATTCCTCTTCATTCTTCCCTCTCTCTCTCTGTATTCCTCTTCATTCTTCCTTCTCTCTCTCTCTCTATTCTTATTCTTCTCTCTCTCTCTGTATTCCTCTTCATTCTTCCTCTCCCCTCTTTCTCTCTCTGTATTCCTCTTCATTATTCTCTCTCTCTGTATTCTCTTCATTCTTTCCTCTCTCTCTGTATTCCTCTTCATTCTTCCCTCTCTCTCTGTATTCCTCTTCATTCTTCCCTCCCTCTCTCTCTGTATTCCTCTTCATTTTACTCTCTCTCTGTATTCCTCTTCATTCTTCCCTCCTCTCTCTCTCTCTCTCTGTATTCCTCTTATTCTCTCTCTCTCTGTATTCCTCTCATTCTCTGTATTCTCTCTCTCATTATTCCTCTCTCTCTCTCTGTATTCCTCTTCATTATTCCTCTCTCTCTCTGTATTCCTCTTCATTCTTCCTCTCTCTCTCTGTATTCCTCTTCATTCTTCCTCCTAATTCTCTCTCTGTATTCCTCTTCATTCTTTCTCTCTCTCTGTATTCCTCTTCATTCTTCATTATTCATTTTCTCTCTCTCTCTGTATTCCTCTTCATTCTTTCTTCTCTCTTTCTCTCTCTGTATTCCTCTTCATTCTTCCTCTCTCTCTCTATTCCTCTTCATTATTTCTCTCTCTCTCTCTCTGTATTCATCTTCATTCCTCTCTCTCTCTGTATTCCTCTTCATTATTCTCTCTCTCTGTATTCCTCTTCATTCTTTTTCTCTCTCTCTCTGTATTCCTCTTCATTCTTCCCTCTCTCTCTCTGTATTCCTTCATTTTCTCTCTCTCTCTGTATTCCTCTTCATTCTTCCCCTCTCTCTCTCTGTATTCCTCTTCATTCTTCCCTCTCTCTCTCTCTCTCTCTCTCATTATTCTCTGTATTCCTCTTCATTCTTCCCTCTCTCTCTCTCTCTCTGTATTCCTCTTCATTCTTTCTCTCTCTCTCTCTCTGTATTCCTCTTCATTCTTTCCTCTCTCTCTCTTTCCTCTCTCTCTGTATTCCTCTTCATTCTTCTCTCTCTCTGTATTCCTCTTCATTTTTTCTCTCTCTCTCTGTATTCCTCTTCATTCTTCCCTCTCTCTCTCTGTATTCCTAATTCATTCTTCCCTCTCTCTCTCTGTATTCCTCTTCATTCTTCCTCTCTCTCTCTCTCTCTCTGTATTCCTCTTCTGTATTCTTCTCTCTCTCTCTCTGTATTCCTCTTCATTCTTCCTCTCTCTCTGTATTCCTCTTCATTTTTCTCTCTCTCTCTCTGTATTCCTCTTCATTCTTCCCTCTCTCTCCTCTCTCTCTCTTCTTCCTCTTCATTCTTCTCTCTCATTCTTCCTCTCTCTCTGTATTCCTCTTCATTCTTCCTCTCTCCTCTCTCTGTATTCCTCTTCATTCTTCCCTCTCTCTCTCTCTGTATTCCTCTTCATTCTTCCTCTCTCTCTCTCTCTCTCTTATTCCTCTTCATTATTCCTCTCTCTCTGTATTCCTCTTCATTCTTTCCTCTCTCTGTATTCCTCTTCATTCTTCCTCTCTCTCTCTCTGTATTCCTCTTCATTTTTCCTCTCTCTCTCTGTATTCCTCTTCATTCTTCCTCCCTCTCTGTATTCTCTTCATTCTTCCCTCTCTCTGTATTCTCTTCATTCTTCTCTCTCATTCTTCTCTCTCTCTCTCTCTCTGTATTCCTCTTCATTATTCCTCTCTCTCTGTATTCCTCTTCATTCTTTCTCTCTCTCTCTCTGTATTCCCTCTTCATTCTTCCCTCTCTTTCTCTCTCTGTATTCCTCTTCATTCTTTCTCTCTCTCTGTATTCCTCTTCATTCTTCCCCCTCTCTCTCTGTATTCCTCTTCATTCTTCTCTCTCTCTGTATTCTCTCTCTCTCTATTCTTCCTCTCTCATTCTCTTCTTTCTCTCTCTCTCTGTATTCCTCTTCATTCTTCCTCTCTCTCTCTCTGTATTCCTCTTCATTCTTCCTCTCTCTCTGTATTCCTCTTCATTCTTCTCTCTCTCTCTCTCTGTATTCCTCTTAATTCTTCCTCTCTCTCTCTCTCTGTATTCCTCTTCATTCTTCCTCTCTCTCTCTCTGTATTCTCTGTATTCCTCTCTCATTCTTCCTCTCCTCTCTCTCTCTGTATTCCTCTTCATTCTTCCTCTCTCTCTGTATTCCTCTTCATTCTTCATTCTCTCTCTCTCTCTCTGTATTCCTCTTCATTCTTCCCTCTCTCTCTCTGTATTCCTCTTCATTCTTCCCTCTCTCTCTGTATTCCTCTTCATTCTTCCCTTCTCTCTTTCTCTCTCTGTATTCCTCTTCATTCTTTCCTCTCTCTCTGTATTCCTCTTCATTCTTCTCTCTCTCTGTATTCCTCTTCATTCTCCTCTCTCTCTCTCTCTGTATTCCTCTTCATTCTTTCTCCTCTCTCTCTGTATTCCTCTTCATTCTGTATTCCTCTTCATTTTCTCTCTCTCTGTATTCCTCTTCATTCTTCCTCTCTCTGTATTCCTCTTCATTTTTCCTCTCTCTCTCTCTCTCTCTCTGTATTTCTCTTCATTCTTCCCCTCTCTCTCTCTCTGTATTCCTCTTCATTCTTCCTCTCTCTCTCTCTCTCTCTCTCTGTATTCCTCTTCATTCTTCCTCTCTCTCTGTATTCCTCTTCATTCTTCATTCTTCCCCTCTCTCTCTGTATTCCTTCATTTTTCCTCTCTCTCTCTGTATTCCTCTTCATTCTTCCTCTCTCTCTCTCTTTCTCTCTCATTCTTCCTCTGTATTCATTCTTCCTCTCTCTCTCTGTATTCCTCTTCATTCTTCCCCTCTCTCTCTCTGTATTCCTCTTCATTCTTCCCCTCTCTCTTCTCTCTCTCTGTATTCCTGTATTCTTCATTCTTCTCCTCTCTCTCTGTATTCCTCTTCATTCTTCTGTCTCTCTCTCTCTGTATTCCTCTTCATTCTTCCTCTCTCTCTCTCTGTATTCCTCTTCATTCTTCCCTCTCTCTCTGTATTCCTCTTCATTTTTCTCTCTCTCTGTATTCTCTTCATTCTTCCTCTCTCTCTCTTTCCTCTCTTCATTTCCCCCTCTCTCTCTCTGTATTCCTCTTCATTTCTCTCTCTTCATTCTCTCTCTCTGTATTCCTCTTCATTCTTCCTCTCTCTGTATTTCTAATTCATTCTTCCCCTCTCTGTATTCCTCTTCATTATTCTTTCTCTCTCTCTCTGTATCTCTTCTCTTCATTCTTCTCTCTCTCTCTGTATTCCTCTTCATTTTTCTCTCTCTCTCTGTATTCCTCTTCATTCTTCCCCTCTCTCTGTATTCCTCTTCATTTTTCTCTCTCTGTATTCCTAATTCATTCTTCTCTCTCTCTCTGTATTCTCTTCATTCTTCCTCTCTCTCTCTCTCTGTATTCCTCTTCCTCTCTCTCTGTATTCCTCTTCATTCTTCCTCTCTCTCTCTCTGTATTCCTCTTCATTCTTCCCTCTCTGTATTCCTCTGTATTCCTCTTCATTCTTCTCTCTCTCTCTCTCTGTATTCCTCTTCATTCTTCTCTCTCTCTTTTCTTCTCTCTCTCTCTCTCTCTCTCTGTATTCCTCTTCATTATTCCTCTTCATTCTTCCTCTCTCTCTCTCTGTATTCCTCTTCATTTTCCCTCTCTCTCTGTATTCCTCTTCATTCTTCCTCTCTCTCTCTCTCTCTCTGTATTCCTCTTCATTCTTCCCTCTCTCTCTCTGTATTCCTCTTCATTTTCTCTCTCTCTCTCTGTATTCCTCTTCATTCTCCTCTCTCTCTCTCTCTGTATTCCTCTTCATTCTTCCTCTCTTTCTCTCTCTCTGTATCTCTCTCTTCATTCTCCTCTCTCTCTCTGTATTCCTCTTCATTCTTCCTCTCTCTGTATTCCTCTTCATTCTTCTCTCTCTCTCTGTATTCCTCTTCATTCTCTCTCTCTCTCTCTGTATTCCTCTTCATTCTTTCTCTCTCTCTGTATTCCTCTTCATTCTTCCCTCTCTCTCTCTGTATTCCTCTTCATTTTTCTTCTCTCTCTCTCTCTGTATTCCTCTTCATTCTTTCCTCTCTCTCTGTATTCCTCTTCATTCTTCCTCTCTCTCTCTGTATTCCTCTTCATTATTCTCTCTCTCTCTGTATTCCTCTCTGTATTCCTCTTCATTCTTCCTCCTCTCTCTGTATTCTCTCTTCATTCTTTCTTCCCTCTTTCTCTCTCTGTATTCCTCTTCATTCTTCCTCTCTCTCTCTGTATTCTCTTCATTCTTCCCTCTCTCTCTCTCTGTATTCCTCTTCATTTTTCCTCTCTCTCTCTCTGTATTCCTCTTCATTATTCTCTCTCTCTCTGTATTCCTTCATTATTCCTCTCTCTCTCTCTCTGTATTCCTCTTCATTCTTCCCCTCTCTCTCTCTGTATTCCTCTTCATTCTTCCTCTCTCTCTCTGTATTCCTCTTCATTCTTCCTCTCTCTCTCTGTATTCCTCTTCATTCTTCCCCTCTCTCTCTCTCTCTCTCTGTATTCCTCTTCATTCTTCCTCTCTCTCTCTCTCTCTCTGTATTCTCTTCTCTCTCTCTCTCTGTATTCCTCTTCATTCTTCCCTCTCTCTCTCTCTGTATTCCTCTTCATTCTTCCTCTCTCTCTCTCTGTATTCCTCTTCATTCTTCCTCTCTCTTTCTCTCTCTGTATTCCTCTTCATTCTTCCTCTCTCTCTCTCTGTATTCCTCTTCATTCTTTCTCTCCTCTCTCTGTATTCCTCTTCATTCTCTCTCTGTATTCCTCTTCATTCTTCCTCTCTCTCTCTCTGTATTCCTCTTCATTCTTCCTCTCTCTCTCTGTATTCCTCTTCTTCTTCTTCCTCTCTCTCTCTGTATTCCTCTCTCTCTCTCTCTCTGTATTCCTCTTCATTCTTCCTCTCTCTCTCTCTCTGTATTCCTCTTCATTCTTCCTCTCTCTCTGTATTCCTCTTCATTCTTCTCTCTCTCTCTCTGTATTCCTCTCTCTTCATTCTTTTCTCTCTCTCTCTGTATTCCTCTTCATTCTTCTTCTCTCTCTCTCTGTATTCCTCTTCTCTCTCTCTCTCTCTCTGTATTCTCTTATTCTCTCTCTGTATTCCTCTTCATTCTTTCCTCTCTCTCTCTCTGTATTCCTCTTCATTCTTCCTCTCTCTCTCTGTATTCCTCTTCATTCATTCATTTTCTCTTTCTCTCTGTATTCTCTTCATTCTTCTCTCTCTCTCTCTGTATTCCTCTTCTCTTCTTCTTCTCTCTCTCTCTGTATTCCTCTTCATTTTCCTCTCTCTCTGTATTCCTCTTCATTCTTCTCTCTCATTCTTCTCTCTCTGTATTCCTCTCATTCATTCTTCCTCTCTCTCTCTCTGTATTCCTCTTCATTCTTCCTCTTCATTCTTTCTCTCTCTCTCTGTATTCTCTTCATTTTTCTCTCTCTGTATTCCTCTTCATTCTTCCTCTCTCTCTCTCTGTATTCCTAATTCATTCTTCCCCTCTCTCTCTCTGTATTCCTCTTCATTCTTCCTCTCTCTCTCTCTCTCTCTCTGTATTCCTCTTCATTCTTCCTCTCTCTCTGTATTCCTCTTCATTTTCCTCTCTCTCTCTCTGTATTCCTCTTCATTCTTCCCCTCTCTCTCTCTCTCTCTCTCTCTGTATTCCTCTTCATTCTTCCTCTCTCTCTCTCTGTATTCTCTTCATTCTTCCTCTCTCTCTCTTTCTCTCTCTGTATTCCTCTTCATTTTCTCTCTCTCTCTGTATTCCTCTTCATTCTTCCTTCCTCTTCATTCTCTTCTGTATTTCTTCATTCTTCTCTCTCTCTCTCTGTATTCCTCTTCATTCTTCCCCTCTCTCTCTGTATTCCTCTTCATTCTTCCCCTCTCTCTCTGTATGCCTCTTCATTTTTCCTCTCTCTCTCTGTATTCCTCTTCATTCTTCCTCTCTCTCTCTCTCTCTCTCTGTATTCCTCTTCATTATTCCTCTCTCTGTATTCCTCTTCATTATTCCTCTCTCTCTGTATTCCTCTCTTCTTCTCTTCTTCTCTCTCTCTCTGTATTCCTCTTCATTCTTCCTCTCTCTCTCTATTCCTCTTCTGTCTTCATTCTTCTGTATTCCTCTCTCTCTCTCTCTGTATTCCTCTTCATTCCTCTCTCTCTCTGTATTCCTCTTCATTCTTCTCCTCTCTCTCTCTCTGTATTCCTCTTCATTCTTCCTCTCTCTCTGTATTCCTCATTTTCCTCTCTCTCTCTCTGTATTCCTCTTCATTCTTCCTCTCTCTCTCTCTCTCTCTCTGTATTCCTCTTCATTCTTCCTCTCCTCTCTCTGTATTCCTCTTCATTCTTCCATTCTCTCTCTCTGTATTCCTCTTCATTCTTCCCTCTCTCTCTCTGTATTCCTCTTCATTCTTCTCTCTCTCTCTGTATTCCTCTTCATTCTTCCCTCTCTCTCTCTCTGTATTCCTCTTCATTCTCTGTATTTCATTCTTCTCTCTCTCTCTGTATTCCTCTTCATTCTTCCTCTCTCTCTCTGTATTCCTCTTCATTCTTTCCTCTCTCTCTCTGTATTCCTCTTCATTCTTTCTCTCTGTATTCCTCTTCATTCTTCCTCTCTCTCTGTATTCCTCTTCATTCTTCCCCTCTCTCTCTCTCTGTATTCCTCTTCATTCTTCTTCTCTCTCTCTCTCTCTGTATTCCTCTTCATTCTTCCTCTCTCTCTGTATTCCTCTTCATTCTTCCTTCATTCTCTCTCTCTCTCTTCCTCTTCATTCTTCTCTCTCTCTCTGTATTCTTCATTATTCTCTCTCTGTATTCCTCTTCATTCTTCCTCCTCTCTCTCTGTATTCCTCTTCATTCTTCTCTCTCTCTCTGTATTCCTCTTCATTCTTCTCCTCTCTCTCTCTGTATTCCTCTTCATTCTTCCCTCTCTCTCTCTGTATTCCTCTTCATTTTTTCTTCTCATTCTCTCTCTCTCTCTCTGTATTCCTCTTCATTCTTCCTCTCTCTCTGTATTCCTCTTCATTCTTCTCTCTCTCTCTGTATTCCTCTTCATTCTTCCTCTCTCTCTCTCTCTCTCTCTCTGTATTCCTCTTCATTCTTCTCTCTCTCTCTCTCTGTATTCCTCTTCATTCTTCCTCTCTCTCTGTATTCCTCTTCATTCTTCCTCTCTCTCTCTCTGTATTCCTCTTCATTCTTCTCTCTTCTCTCTCTCTCTGTATTCCTCTTCATTTCCTCTCTCTCCTGTATTCTCTTCATTCTTCTCTCTCTCTCTGTATTCCTCTTCATTCTTCCCTCTCTCTCTCTCTCTGTATTCCTCTTCATTCTTTCTCTCTCTCTCTCTGTATTCCTCTTCATTCTTTCTTCTGTATTCCCTTCTCTCTCTCTCTGTATTCCTCTTCATTCTTTCTCTCTCTCTCTCTGTATTCCTCTTCATTCTTCCCTCTCTCTCTCTGTATTCCTCTTCATTTTCTTCCCTCTCTCTCTCTCTGTATTCCTCTTCATTCTTATTCCTCTCTGTATTCCTCTTCATTCTTCCTCTCTCTCTCTGTATTCCTCTTCATTCTTCCCCTCTCTCTCTCTGTATTCTCTTCTCTTTATTCCCTTCTCTCTCTCTCTGTATTCCTCTTCATTCTTCTCTCTCTCTTCTCTCTGTATTCATTCTTCCCTCTCTCTCTCTGTATTCCTCTTCATTCTTCTCTCTCTTCTCTCTCTCTGTATTCCTCTTCATTCTTCCCTCTCTCTCTGTATTCCTCTTCATTCTTCCCTCTCTCTCTATTCCTATTCTCTTCATTTTCCCTCTCTCTCTCTCTGTATTCTCTTCTCTTCATTCTTCTCTCTCTCTCTATTCTCTCATTATTCTCTCTCTCTCTGTATTCCTCTTCATTCTTCCTCTCTCTCTGTATTCCTCTTCATTCTTCCCCTCTCTCTCTGTATTCCTCTTCATTCTTCCTCTCTCTCTCTCTCTCTCTCTCTGTATTCCTCTTCATTCTTCCCCCTCTCTCTCTGTATTCCTCTTCATTTTCCCTCTCTCTCTCTCTCTGTATTCCTCTTCATTCTTTCCTCTCTCTCTCTGTATTCCTCTTCATTCTTCCTCTCTCTCTCTCTGTATTCCTCTTCATTTTTCTTCTCTCTCTCTCTGTATTCCTCTTCATTCTTCCTCTCTCTCTCTCTCTCTGTATTCCTCTTCATTCTTTCCTCTCTCTGTATTCCTCTTCATTCTTCCTCTCTCTCTCTGTATTCCTCTTCATTCTTCCTCTCTCTCTCTCTGTATTCCTCTTCATTCTTCCTCTCTCTCTCTGTATTCCTCTTCATTCTTCCTCTCTCTCTCTCTGTATTCCTCTTCTTATTCCTCTCCTCTTCATCATTCTTCTCTCTCTCTGTATTCCTCTTCATTATTCCTCTCTCTCTGTATTCCTCTTCATTCTTCCTCTCTCTCTCTGTATTCTCTCATTATTCTCTTCATTCTTCTCTCTCTCTGTATTCCTCTTCATTTTTCCTCTCTCTCTCTGTATTCCTCTTCATTTTCTCCTCTCTCTCTCTCTGTATTCCTCTTCATTCTTCCTCTCTCTCTCTCTGTATTCCTCTTCATTCTTCTCTCTCTCTCTCTTCCTCTTCTTTTCTTTCTCTCTCTCTCTGTATTCCTCTTCATTCTTCCTCTCTCTCTCTCTCTATTCCCTCTTCATTCTTCCTCTCTCTCTCTGTATTCCTCTTCATTCTTCCCCTCTCTCTCTCTGTATTCCTCTTCATTCTTCCCTCTCTCTCTCTGTATTCCTCTTCATTCTTCCCTCTCTCTCTCTGTATTCTCTCTTCATTCTTCTCTCTCTCTGTATTCCTCTTCATTCTTCCTCTCTCTCATTCTTCCTCTATTCTTCATTCTTCTCTCTCTCTCTGTATTCCTCTTCATTCTTCCTCTCTCTCTCTGTATTCCTCTTCATTCTTCCTCTCTCTCTCTCTGTATTCCTCTTCATTCTTCCCTCTCTCTCTGTATTCTCTTCATTCTTCCTCTCTCTCTCTCTGTATTCCTCTTCATTTTTCCTCTCTCTCTCTGTATTCCTCTTCATTCTTCCTCTCTCTCTCTGTATTCTCTTATTTCTTCTCTCTCTGTATTCCTCTTCATTTTCCCTCTCTCTCTCTGTATTCTCTGTATTCCTCTTCATTCTTCCTCTCATTTTCTCTCTCTCTGTATTCTTCATTTTCTGTATTCCTCTTCATTCTTCTTCATCTCTCTCTCTCTCTCTCTGTATTCCTCTTCATTCTTCCTCTCTCTCTCTGTATTCCTCTTCATTCTTCCTCTCTCTCTCTCTGTATTCCTCTTCATTTCTTTCTCTCTCTCTCTGTATTCCTCTTCATTCTTCCTCTCTCTCTCTCTGTATTCCTCTTCATTCTTCCTCTCTCTCTCTGTATTCCTCTTCATTCTTTCTCTCTCTCTCTCTCTGTATTCCTCTTCATTCTTCCTCTTCTCTCTCTCTGTATTCCTCTTCATTTTCCTCTCTCTCTCTGTATTCCTCTCTGTATTTCCTCTTCATTCTTCCCTCTCTCTCTGTATTCCTCTTCATTCTTCCTCTCTCTCTCTCTGTATTCCTCTTCATTCTTCCTCTCTCTCTCTCTCTCTGTATTCCTCTTCATTCTTCCCTCTCTCTCTCTCTCATATTCCTCTTCTCTCTGTATTCCTCTTCATTCTTCCTCTCTCTCTCTGTATTCCTCTTCATTCTTCTCTCTCTCTGTATTCCTCTTCTCTCTCTGTATTCCTCTTCATTCTTCCTCTCTCTCTCTCTCTGTCCTTCATTCTTCCCCTCTCTCTCTCTTCATTCTTCCCCTCTCTCTCTCTCTGTATTCCTCTTCATTTTTCTCTCTCTCTCTCTGTATTCCTCTTCATTCTTTCATCTCTCTCTCTCTCTCTCTTCTCTCTCTCTGTATTCTCTTCATTATTCCTCTCTCTCTGTATTCCTCTTCATTATTCCCTCTCTCTCTGTATTCCTCTTCATTCTTCCTCTCTCTCTCTCTCTCTCTGTATTCCTCTTCATTCTTTCCTCTCTCTCTCTGTATTCCTCTTCATTCTTCCTCTCTCTCTCTGTATTCCTCTTCATTCTTCCCCTCTCTCTCTCTCTGTATTCCTCTTCATTCTTCCCTCTCTCTCTGTATTCCTCTTCATTCTTTCTCTCTCTCTCTCTCTGTATTCCTCTTCATTCTTCCCCTCTCTCTCTCTGTATTCCTCTTCATTCTTCTCTCTCTCTCTCTGTATTCCTCTTCATTCTTCCTCTTCTCTCTCTCTCTCTGTATTCTCTTCATTCTTCCTCTCTCTGTATTCCTCTTCATTTCTTCCTCTCTCTCTCTCTGTATTCCTCTTCATTCTTCCCTCTCTCTCTGTATTCTCTCATTCTTATTCTCTCTCCTCTTCATTTTTCTCTCTGTATTCCTCTTCATTTTCTCTCTCTCTCTGTATTCCTCTTCATTCTTTCTTCTCCTCTCTGTATTCTCTTCTCTTCCCCTCTCTCTCTCTGTATTCCTCTTCATTCTTCCTCTCTCTCTCTCTCTGTATTCCTCTTCATTCTTCCCCTCTCTCTCTGTATTCCTCTTCATTCTTCCTCTCTCTCTCTCTGTATTCCTCTTCATTCTTTCTGTATTCCTCTTCATTCTTCTCTCTCTCTCTCTCTGTATTCCTCTTCATTCTTCCTCTCTCTCTCTGTATTCCTCTTCATTCTTCCCCTCTCTCTCTGTATTCCTCTTCATTCTTCCTCTCTCTCTCTCTGTATTCCTCTTCATTCTTCTCTTCTCTCTCTCTCTCTCTCTCTGTATTCCTCTTCATTCTTTCTTCTGTATTCTCTCTCTCTATTCCTCTTCATTCTTTCTCTCTGTATTCCTCTTCTCTCTCTGTATTCCTCTTCATTCTTTCCTCTCTCTCTCTCTCTGTATTCCTCTTCATTCTTCCCTCTCTCTCTCTGTATTCCTCTTCATTCTTCCTCTCTCTCTCTGTATTCCTCTTCATTCTTCCTCTCTCTCTCTCTCTGTATTTCCTCTCTCTGTATTCCTCTTCATTTATTCCTCTTCTTCTCTTGTATTCCTCTTCATTCTTCTCTCTCTCTCTGTATTCCTCTTCATTCTTCCCTCTCTCTCTCTCTGTATTCTCTTCATTCTTCCTCTCTCCTCTCATTATTCCTCTTGTATTCCTCTTATTTTCTTCATTCTTCTCTCTCTCTCTGTATTCCTCTTCATTCTTTCTCTCTGTATTCCTCTTCTCTCTCTCTGTATTCCTCTTCATTCTTTCCTCTCTCTCTCTGTATTCCTCTTCATTCTTCCCTCTCTCTCTCTGTATTCCTCTTCATTCTTCTCCTCTCTCTCTCTCTGTATTCCTCTTCATTCTTCCTCTCTCTCTCTCTGTATTCCTCTTATTCCTCTCTTCATTCCTCTTCATTATTCCTCTCTCTCTGTATTCCTCTTCATTCTTTCTCTCTCTCTCTCTGTATTCCTCTTCATTCTTCTCTCTCTCTCTCTCTGTATTCCTCTTCATTCTTCCCCTCTCTCTCTCTGTATTCCTCTTCATTCTTCCTCTCTCTCTCTGTATTCTCTTCATTCTTCCTCTCTGTATTCTCTTCATTCTCTCTCTCTGTATTCCTCTTCATTCT
Organism: Oncorhynchus nerka; assembly: GCF_034236695.1. Lineage (NCBI taxonomy): Eukaryota > Metazoa > Chordata > Actinopteri > Salmoniformes > Salmonidae > Oncorhynchus > Oncorhynchus nerka. The sequence continues at coordinate 19,788,775 of NC_088403.1, forward strand.
TTCTCTCTCTCTCTGTATTCCTCTTCATTCTTCCTCTCTCTCTCTCTGTATTTCTTCATTCATTCTTCTCCCTCTCTCTCTGTATTCCTCTTCATTCATTCCTCTCTCTGTATTCCTCTTCTTATTCCTCTTATTCCTCTTCTTCTTCTCTCTCTCTCTCTCTCTCTGTATTCCTCTTCATTCTTCCTCTCTCTCTCTCTCTGTATTCCTCTTCATTCTTCCTCTCTCTCTGTATTCCTCTTCATTTTCCCTCTCTCTCTCTCTTATTCCTCTTCATTCTTCCCTCTCTCTCTCTGTATTCCTCTTCATTCTTCCTCTCTCTCTCTCTGTATTCTCTATTCCTCTTCATTCTTCCTCCTCTCTCTCTCTGTATTCCTCTTCATTCTTCTCTCTCTCTCTGTATTCTCTTCATTCTTCCTCTCTCTCTCTCTGTATTCCTCTTCATTCTTCTCTCTCTCTCTCTGTATTCCTCTTCATTCTTCCTCTCTCTCTCTGTATTCCTCTTTTCTTCTTCCTCTCTCTCTCTCTGTATTCCTCTTCATTATTCCTCTCATTCTCTCTCTCTGTATTCCTCTGTATTCTCTTCATTCTTCTCTGTATTTCTTCTCTCTCTCTGTATTCCTCTTCATTTTCCTCTCTCTTTCTCTCTCTGTATTCCTCTTCATTCTTTCCTCTCTGTATTCCTCTCTGTATTCTCTTCATTTCTTCTCTCTCTCCTCTTCTCTTCTCTTCCTCTCTGTATTCTTCTCTCTCTCTCTGTATTCCTCTTCATTCTTCCTCTCTCTCTGTATTCCTCTTCATTTTCTCTCTCTCTCTCTGTATTCCTCTTCATTCTTCCTTCTCTCTCTCTCTCTCTGTATTCCTCTTCATTCCTTCATTCTTCCCTCTCTCTCTCTCTCTGTATTCCTCTTCATTCTTCCTCCTCTCTCTCTCTGTATTCCTCTTCATTCTTCCCCTCTCTCTCTCTGTATTCCTCTTCATTCTTCCTCTCTCTCTCTGTATTCCTCTTCATTCTTCTCTCTCTCTCTCTGTATTCTCTTCATTCTTCCTCTCTCTCTCTCTGTATTTTCTTCATTCTTCATTCTTCTGTATTCCTCTTCTCTCTCTCTCTGTATTCCTCTTCATTCTTCCCTCTCTCTCTCTCTGTATTCCTCTTCATTCTTCCTCTCTCTCTCTCTCTGTATTCCTCTTCATTCTTCCTCTCTCTTTCTCTCTCTGTATTCCTATTCATTCTCCTCTCTCTCTGTATTCCTCTTCATTTTCTCTCTCTCTCTCTGTATTCCTCTTCATTCTTCTCTCTCTCTCTCTCTCTCTCTGTATTCCTCTTCATTCTTCCTCTTCTCTTTCTCTCTCTGTATTCCTCTTCATTCTTCCCTCTCTCTGTATTCTCTTCATTCTTCCCCTCTCTCTCTCTGTATTCCTCTTCATTCTTCCTCTTCTCTCTCTCTCTGTATTCCTCTTCATTCTTCATTATTCCCTCTCTCTCTGTATTCCTCTTCATTCTTCCCCTCTCTCTCTCTCTGTATTCCTCTTCATTCTTCCCTCTCTCTCTCTGTATTCCTCTTCATTCTTTCCTCTCTCTCTCTCTGTATTCCTCTTCATTTTCTTCTCTCTCTCTCTCTGTATTCCTCTTCATTCTTTCTCTCTTCCTCTCTCTCTGTATTCCTCTTCATTATTCCCTCTCTCTCTCTGTATTCCTCTTCATTCTTCTCTCTCTCTCTCTGTATTCCTCTTCATTCTTCCTCTCTCTCTCTCTCTCTCTCTCTGTATTCCTCTTCATTCTTCTCTGTATTCCTCTTCTCTCTCTCTCTCTGTATTCCTCTTCATTCTTTCCTCTCTCTTTCTCTCTCTGTATTCCTCTTCATTCTTCCTCTCTCTCTCTATCTCTCTCTGTCATTCTCTTCTCTCTCTCTCTGTATTCCTCTTCATTTTTCTTCTCTCTCTCTGTATTCCTCTTCTCTTCTCTATTCTATTCTCTTCATTTCTCTCTCTCTCTCTCTGTATTCCTCTTCATTATTCTCTCTCTCTCTCTGTATTCCTCTTCATTCTTCTCTCTCTCTTCATTCTCTCTCTCTCTCTCTGTATTCCTCTTCATTCTTCCCTCTCTCTGTATTCCTCTTCATTTTTCTCTCTCTCTCTCTGTATTCCTCTTCATTCTTCCTCTCTCTCTCTCTCTCTCTCTCTCTGTATTCCTCTTCATTCTTCCCTCTCTCTCTCTCTGTATTCCTCTTCATTCATTCTTCTCTCTCTCTCTGTATTATTCCTCTTCATTCTTCATTCTCCTCTCTCTCTCTGTATTCCTCTTCATTCTTCCCTCTCTCTCTCTCTCTGTATTCTCTTCTTTCTTCTTCCTCTGTATTCTCTCTCTGTATTCTTCATTCTTCCCTCTCTCTCTCTGTATTCCTCTTCATTCTTCTCTCCTCTCTCTCTCTGTATTCCTCTTCATTCTTCCCCTCTCTCTCTGTATTCCTCTTCATTCTTCTCTCTCTCTCTGTATTCCTCTTCATTCTTTCTCTCTCTCTCTCTGTATTCCTCTTCATTCTTCCCCTCTCTCTCTCTGTATTCCTCTTCATTTTCCCTCTCTCTCTCTGTATTCCTCTTCATTCTTCCTCTCTCTCTCTCTCTCTCTGTATTCCTCTTCATTATTCCTCCTCTCTCTCTGTATTCCTCTTCATTCTTCCTCCCTCTCTCTCTCTGTATTCCTCTTCATTCTTCCCCTCTCTCTTTCTCTCTGTATTCCTCTTCATTCTTCCTCTCTTGTATTCCTCTTCTCTCTCTCTCTGTATTCCTCTTCATTCTTCATTCTTCTCTCTCTCTCTGTATTCCTCTTCATTCTTCCCTCTCTCTCTCTCTCTCTTATTCTCTCTTGTATTCCTCTTCATTCTCTCTCTCTGTATTCCTCTTCATTTTCCTCTCTCTCTCTCTGTATTCCTCTTCATTCTTTCTCTCTCTGTATTCCTCTTCATTCTCTCTCTCTCTCTGTATTCCTCTTCATTCTTCCTCTCTCTCTGTATTCCTCTTCATTCTTCCTCTCTCTCTCTCTCTGTATTCCTCTTCATTCTTCCTCTCTCTCTCTCTGTATTCCTCTTCATTCTCTGTATTCCTCTTCATTATTCCTCTCTCTCTCTGTATTCCTCTTCATTCTTTCTTCTCTCTCTCTCTCTCTCTGTATTTCTTCTTCATTCTTCCTCTCTCTCTGTATTCCTCTTCATTCTTTCCTCTCTCTCTCTGTATTCCTCTTCATTCTTCCTCTCTCTCTTTTTCTCTCTCTCTCTCTCTGTATTCCTCTTCATTCTTCCTCTCTCTCTGTATTCCTCTTCATTTTTCCTCTCTGTCTCTGTATTCCTCTTCATTCTTCTCTCTCTCTCTTCATTTCTCTCTCTCTGTATTCCTCTTCATTCTTTCTCTCTCTCTCTGTATTCCTCTTCATTCTTCCTCTCTCTCTCTCTCTGTATTCCTCTTCATTCTTCTCTCTCTCTCTGTATTCCTCTTATTCCTCTTCATTCATCTCTCTCTCTCTCTGTATTCCTCTTCATTCTTCCTCTCTCTCTCTGTATTCCTCTTCATTCTTCCCCTCTCTCTCTCTCTGTATTCTCTTCATTCTTCTTCCTCTCTCTCTCTCTGTATTCCTCTTCATTCTTTCCCTCTCTCTCTCTCTGTATTCCTCTTCATTTTCTCTCTCTCTCTCTCTCTGTATTCCTCTTCATTCTTCCTCTTCTCTCTCTCTCTCTCTGTATTCCTCTTCATTCTTTCCTCTCTCTCTGTATTCCTCTTCATTCTTCCTCTCTCTCTCTGTATTCCTCTTCATTATTCCTCCTCTATTCTCTCATTTTTCTCTCTCTGTATTCCTCTTCATTCTTCCCCTCTCTCTGTATTCCTCTATTCATTCTTCATTCTCTCTCTCTATCTCTCTCTCTCTGTATTCCTCTTCATTCTTCCCCTCTCTCTCTCTCTGTATTCCTCTTCATTATTCTCTCTCTCTCTCTCTGTATTCCTCTTCATTCTTCCTCTCCTCTCTTTCCTCTCTCTCTTTCCTCTCTGTCTTCCTCTTCATTATTCCTCTCTCTCTGTATTCCTCTTCATTATTCCTCTCTCTCTCTCTCTCTGTATTCCTCTTCATTCTTCCTCTCTCTCTCTCTCTCTGTGTATTCCTCTTCATTCTTCCCCTCTCTCTCTCTCTCTCTCTCTCTCTGTGTGTGTATTCCTCTTCATTCTTCCCCTCGCTCTCTGTATTCCTCTTCATTCTTCCTCTCTCTCTCTGTGTATTCCTCTTAATTTTTCCTCTCTCTCTCTCTGTATTCCTCTTCATTCTTCCCCTCTCTCTCTCTCTGTATTCCTAATTCATTCTTCCACTCTCTCTCTCTGTATTCCTCTTCATTCTTCCCCTCTCTCTCTCTCTGTATTCCTCTTCATTCTTCCTCTCTCTCTCTCTGTATTTCTAATTCATTCTTCCTCTCTCTCTGTATTCCTCTTCATTCTTCCTCTCTCTCTCTGTATTCCTCTTCATTCTTCTCTCTCTCTCTCTCTCTCTCTCTCTCTCTCTCTGTATTCCTCTTCATTATTCCTCTCTCTCTGTATTCCTCTTCATTATTCCTCTCTCTCTCTGTATTCCTCTTCATTCTTCCTCTCTCTCTCTTTCTCTCTCTGTATTCCTCTTCATTCTTCCTCTCTCTCTGTATTCCTCTTCATTTTCCTCTCTCTCTCTGTATTCCTCTTCATTCTTCTCTCTCTCTCTCTCTGTATTCCTCTTCATTTTTCCTCTCTCTCTCTCTGTATTCCTCTTCATTCTTCCCCTCTCTCTCTCTGTATTCCTCTTCATTCTTCCCCTCTCTCTCTCTCTGTATTCCTCTTCATTTTTCCCCTCTCTCTCTCTGTATTCCTCTTCATTCTTCCCCTCTCTCTCTTTCTGTATTCCTAATTCATTCTTCCCCTCTCTCTCTCTGTATTCCTCTTCATTCTTCCCCTCTCTCTCTCTCTGTATTCCTCTTCATTTTTCCTCTCTCTCTCTCTGTATTCCTCTTCATTCTTCCTCTCTCTCTCTCTCTCTCTCTCTGTATTCCTCTTCATTATTCCTCTCTCTCTGTATTCCTCTTCATTATTCCTCTCTCTCTCTCTGTATTCCTCTTCATTCTTCCTCTCTCTCTCTTTCTCTCTCTGTATTCCTCTTCATTATTCCTCTCTCTCTCTGTATTCCTCTTCATTCTTCCTCTCTCTCTATCTCTCTCTCTCTGTATTCCTCTTCATTCTTCCCCTCTCTCTTTCTCTCTCTGTATTCCTCTTCATTCTTCCTCTCTCTCTTTCTCTCTCTGTATTCCTCTTCATTCTTCCTCTCTCTCTGTATTCCTCTTAATTTTCCCTCTCTCTCTCTGTATTCCTCTTCATTATTCCTCTCTCTCTGTATTCCTCTTCATTCTTCCCTTCGCTCTCTGTATTCCTCTTCATTCTTCCTCTCTCTCTCTCTGTATTCCTCTTAATTTTTCCTCTCTCTCTCTGTATTCCTCTTCATTCTTCCCCTCTCTCTCTCTCTGTATTCCTAATTCATTCTTCCCCTCTCTCTCTGTATTCCTCTTCATTCTTCCCCTCTCTCTCTCTGTATTCCTCTTCATTTTTCCTCTCTCTCTCTCTGTATTCCTCTTCATTCTTCCTCTCTCTCTCTGTATTCCTCTTTATTTTTCCTCTCTCTCTCTGTATTCCTCTTCATTCTTCTTCTCTCCTCTCTCTCTCTCTCTCTCTCTCTGTATTCCTCTTCATTATTCCTCTCTCTCTGTATTCCTCTTCATTATTCCTCTCTCTCTCTCTGTATTCCTCTTCATTCTTCCTCTCTCTCTTTTTCTCTCTCTGTATTACTCTTCATTCTTCCTTTCTCTCTGTATTCCTCTTCATTTTCCTTCTCTCTGTATTCCTCTCATTCTCTGTATTCCTCTTCATTCTCTTCTCTCTCTCTCTCTGTATTCCTCTTCATTTCCTCTTCTCTCTCTCTCTCTGTATTCCTCTTCATTCTTCCTCTCTCTCTCTCTGTATTCCTCTTCATTCTTCCTCTCTCTCTGTATTCCTCTTCATTCTTCCTCTCTCTCTTTTTCTCTCTCTGTATTACTCTTCATTCTTCCTTTCTCTCTGTATTCCTCTTCATTTCCTCTCTCTCTCTCTGTATTCCTCCTCATTCTTCCCTCTCTCTCTCTCTCTCTCTGTATTCCTCTTCATTCTTCCTCTCTCTCTCTCTGTATTCCTCTTCATTCTTCCCCCCTCTCTCTCTCTCTCTCTGTATTCCTCTTCATTCTTCCTCTCTCTCTCTCTGTATTCCGCTTCATTCTTCCCCTCTCTCTCTGTATTCCTCTTCATTCTTCCTCTCTCTCTCTCTGTATTCGTCTTCATTTTTCCTCTCTCTCTCTCTGTATTCCTCTTCATTCTTCCCCTCTCTCTCTCTGTATTTCTAATTCATTCTTCCCCTCTCTCTCTGTATTCCTCTTCATTCTTCCTCTCTCTCTCTCTCTCTCTCTCTGTATTCCTCTTCATTCTTCCTCTCTCTCAGTATTCCTCTTCATTTTCCCTCTCTCTCTGTATTCCTCTTCGTTCTTCCCCTCTCTCTCTCTCTCTGTATTCCTCTTCATTCTTCCTCTCTCTCTCTCTCTCTCTCTCTCTCTCTCTCTCTCTCTCTCTGTATTGCTCTTCATTCTTCCTCTCTCTCTGTATTCCTCTTCATTTTCCCTCTCTCTCTCTGTATTCCTCTTCATTCTTCCCCTCTCTCTCTCTCTCTCTCTCTGTATTCCTCTTCATTCTTCACCTCTCTCTCTCTCTCTGTATTCCTCTTCATTCTTCCCTCTCTCTCTCTCTGTATTCCTCTTCATTCTTCCCCTCGCTCTCTGTATTCCTCTTCATTCTTCCTCTCTCTCTCTCTGTATTCCTCTTAATTTTTCCTCTCTCTCTCTCTGTATTCCTCTTCATTCTTCCCCTCTCTCTCTCTCTGTATTCCTAATTCATTCTTCCCCTCTCTCTCTCTGTATTCCTCTTCATTCTTCCCCTCTCTCTCTCTGTATTCCTCTTCATTCTTCCCCTCTCTCTCTCTCTGTATTTCTAATTCATTCTTCCCCTCTCTCTCTGTATTCCTCTTCATTCTTCCTCTCTCTCTCTCTGTATTCCTCTTCATTCTTCCTCTCTCTCTCTCTCTCTCTCTGTATTCCTCTTCATTATTCCTCTCTCTCTGTATTCCTCTTCATTATTCTCTCTCTCTCTGTATTCCTCTTCATTCTTCCTCTCTCTCTCTTTCTCTCTCTGTATTCCTCTTCATTCTTCCTCTCTCTCTGTATTCCTCTTCATTTTCCCTCTCTGTCTCTGTATTCCTCTTCATTCTTCTCTCTCTCTCTCTCTCTCTCTCTGTATTCCTCTTCATTTTTCCTCTCTCTCTCTCTGTATTCCTCTTCATTCTTCCCCTCTCTCTCTCTCTCTCTCTCTCTCTCTCTCTCTCTCTGTATCCCTCTTCATTCTTCCTCTCTCTCTCTCTGTATTCCTCTTCATTCTTCCCCTCGCTCTCTGTATTCCTCTTCATTCTTCCCCTCTCTCTCTTTCTGTATTCCTAATTCATTCTTCCCCTCTCTCTCTCTGTATTCCTCTTCATTCTTCCCCTCTCTCTCTCTGTATTCCTCTTCATTTTTCCTCTCTCTCTCTCTCTGTATTCCTCTTCATTCTTCCTCTCTCTCTCTCTCTCTCTCTCTCTCTGTATTCCTCTTCATTATTCCTCTCTCTCTGTATTCCTCTTCATTATTCCTCTCTCTCTCTCTGTATTCCTCTTCATTCTTCCTCTCTCTCTCTTTCTCTCTCTGTATTCCTCTTCATTATTCCTCTCTCTCTCTGTATTCCTCTTCATTCTTCCTCTCTCTCTATCTCTCTCTCTCTGTATTCCTCTTCATTCTTCCCCTCTCTCTTTCTCTCTCTGTATTCCTCTTCATTCTTCCTCTCTCTCTTTCTCTCTCTGTATTCTTCTTCATTCTTCCTCTCTCTCTGTATTCCTCTTAATTTTCCCTCTCTCTCTCTGTATTCCTCTTCATTATTCCTCTCTCTCTGTATTCCTCTTCATTATTCCTCTCTCTCTCTCTCTCTGTATTCCTCTTCATTCTTCCTCTCTCTCTCTCTCTCTGTGTATTCCTCTTCATTCTTCCCCTCTCTCTCTCTCTCTCTCTCTCTCTGTGTGTGTATTCCTCTTCATTCTTCCCCCCCTCTCTCTCTCTGTATTCCTCTTCATTATTCCTCTCTCTCTCTCTCTCTCTGTGTATTCTGCTACATTCTTCCTCTCTCTCTCTTTCTCTCTCTGTATTCCTCTTCATTCTTCCTCTCTCTCTGTATTCCTCTTCATTATTCATCTCTCTCTCTCTCTGTATTCCTCTTCATTCTTCCTCTCTCTCTCTGTATTCCTCTTCATTCTTCCCCTCTCTCTGTATTCCTCTTCATTCTTCCCCCCCTCTCTCTCTCTCTCTCTCTCTCTCTCTCTCTCTCTCTCTCTCTCTCTCTCTCTCTCTCTGTTGGGACAGACAGTAAGATGAGTAGGCCATCTCTCCTCTCATCCTCTGATATCAGACAGAAGAGTGGATCAAAGTCTTCCCACTCACAGTCTTCCCATGCTCTTGATCTGCAGACAAATGCCTGGCCTTATTTAGAGGTCAAAGGTTTTTCAACATAGTGAAACTGCAAGAATCTGAGCCTTAATGGCGGTAATTTGTCTCTGCCATATTGGGTGGGCATTGAATTCCTTCACAGAGGAGGAAGCCATTCCGGGCCAGAGTTAAGGGCTAAGGGCCATCCTTTATGCTGGGCCCCGGTCATACATCATGGGGGTAATCTCATAGAAAACACAGAGAGAATATAAAGAGAACCATCTGAAAACCTGAAGGCTAATGGTCCAGCGCTCCATAAGTCTGCTTCTAATCAACGTTTCCTGGAATGAGGTCTCTCTGAGTGTGTGTGTGTGTGTGTGTGTGTGTGTGTGTGTGTGTGTGTGTGTGTGTGTGTGTGTGTGTGTGTGTGTGTGTGTGTGTGTGTGTGTGTGTGTGTGTGTGTGTGTGTGTGTGTGTGTGTGTGGTGTGTGTGTGGGTGTGGGTGTGGGTGTGTGTGGGTGTTCTGATAGCAATGACAATTACCTATGTCAAGAAAGGGAGAGAAAAAGAGCCACACACACACACACACAGCAATATCCCTATAGCGGTGGTCCAAGACTCCCTACAGTAAGTATGATAAACGCAGGGAGATTATCAGTAGCTCCTTGACTCGTGGGAAAAGCCTCACATTTCATGTAAATGACATGCCATGTCCAGCTGTCGGGAGAAAATGCAGTCAATCAATAACCCAGGACTCACTACAGCTGAATAGCAGTCATTTGATTCTTTTTCCCAAGTTTGACCTTCCCAATCATCACCACACAAACACACACACACACGCACACACACACACACACACACACACACACACACACACACACACACACACACACACACACACACACACACACACACACACACACACACACACACACACACACACACACACACACACACACACACACACACAGACACGTCACTCACACACACACACACGCACAAACACACACACACACACCCATACACACACACCTCCAGCTCCCTCCTAGTACATACTGCTCCCTCCTAGTACACACTGCTCCCCAGTAGTACATACAGCTCCCTCCTAGTACATACTGCTCCCCAGTAGTACATACAGCTCCCCACTAGTACATACTGCTCCCCCCTAGTACTTACTGCTCCCCACTAGTACATACTGGTCCCCCCTAGTACACACTGCTCCCTCCTAGTACACACTGGTCCCCACTAGTACATACTGTTCCCTCCTAGTACATACTGCTCCTCAGTAGTATATACTGCCCTCCAAGTACATACTGCTCCCTCCTAGTACACACTGCTCCCCACTAGTACATACTGTTCCCTCCTAGTACATACTGCTCCTCAGTAGTATATACTGCCCTCCAAGTACATACTGCTCCCTCCTAGTACACACTGCTCCCTCCTAGTACACACTGCTCCCCACTAGTACATACTGCTCCCCACTAGTACACACTGCTCCCCCCTAGTACATACTGTTCCCCCTAGTACACACTGCTCCCTCCTAGTACACACTGCTCCCTCCTAGTACATACTGCTCCCCCTAGTACACGCTGCTCCCTCCTAGTACACACTGCTCCCTCCTAGTACACACTGCTCCCTCCTAGTACATACGGCTCCCTCCTAGTACACACTGCTCCCTCCTAGTACATACTGCTCCCTCCTAGTACACACTGCTCCCTCCTAGTACACACTGCTCCCTCCTAGTACATACTGCTCCCTCCTAGTACACGCTGCTCCCTCCTAGTACATACTACTCCCCCTAGTACACGCTGCTCCCTCCTAGTACATACTGCCCCCTCCTAGTACACACTGCTCCCTCCTAGTACATACTGCTCCCTCCTAGTACATACTGCTCCCTCCTAGTACATACTGCTCCCTCCTAGTACACACTGCTCCCCCTAGTACACACTGCTCCCTCCTAGTACATACTGCTCCCTCCTAGTACATACTGCTCCCCACTAGTACATACTGCTCCCTCCTAGTACATACTGCTCCCTCCTAGTACATACTGCTCCCTCCTAGTACATACTGCTCCCTCCTAGTACACACTGCTCCCCCTAGTACATACTGCTCCCTCCTAGTACATACTGCTCCCTCCTAGTACATACTGCTCCCTCCTAGTACACGCTGCTCCCTCCTAGTACATACTGCTCCCTCCTAGTACATACTGCTCCCTCCTAGTACATACTGCTCCCCCTAGTACACGCTGCTCCCTCCTAGTACATACTGCTCCCCCTAGTACACGCTGCTCCCTCCTAGTACACACTGCTCCCTCCTAGTACACACTGCTCCTTCCTAGTATATACTTCTCCCTCCTAGCTGGATGTATAATCCATGACCATAGTCTTTTCTAGCCAGTGTCCATGGAGCCATGCTCTCTCTCTTTACCTAGGAAAGGAATGGACTCATTTGTAACTGTGAACAACCTTGGTCGTCACACCTGGGGGATGACAACATTGCTGGGAGAGAGACAGAGGATTGTTATTTGTTATTCCAAATCACATAAGATCCATCTCTAAGCACTGTAACCAGAGAGTTGAGCTGAGGTTATGGATTTTTCACAACCCTTTTCTCAATAACTACATTTTACAGGCATACAAACTGCCTTTGTGAAAACAGAAAAATAACACTAACCCGCCATACAAGTCTGGACCAGAATGAAAAAGAAACCAAGATAATGGTGAGAGAAGAGAGAGAGAGAGAGAGAGAGAGAGAGAGAGAGAGAGAGAGAGAGAGAGAGAGATCTGAGAGTGAGAGAGAGGAATAGAGATTGTTTGACTGAGAGAAATGGGGTATGGGAGTGAGGGAGGGAGGGAGGGAAGGAGAGAGAAAAAAAGAAGAGAGAGGAAGTTGATTTTGTTCCTGTTGGTTTTCCACCTCTATACATGCTCTCTACCCAATGACTTCATGCACCAACTGTAGAATGAAATGTGTCCATTTTCTAACTATTGTGTCTCTCATGTCTGTAACAACACCTCTGATATGTGTGAAAATGTTTTCAGCCGTGTTTAAAAGTTAGAAGTTCATTGATTTGTGATATTTTCTCTCATATGGTGGTATTGGCATGGCATTGAGAGGGTGTGTTTAAGGACATATTCAATCTCTCCCTATCCCAGTCTGCTGCCCCCACATGCTTCAATATGGCCACCATTGTTCCTGTACCCAAGAAAGGTAACTGAACTAAATGACTATCGCCCCATAGCACCCTTTGTCACCATGAAGTGCTTTGAGAGACTAATCAATATCACCTCTACCCTGCCTGTCACCCAAGACCCACTTCAATTTGCTTTCCATCCCAATAGATCCCCAGGTGGTGAAGGTAGGAAACAACACCTCCACTTCGCTGATCCTCAACACTGGGGGCCCACAAGTGTGTGAGCTCAGCCCCCTCCTGTACTCCCTGTTCACCCATGACTGTGTGGCCAAGCACGCCTCCAACTCAATCATCAAGTTTACCTGATGACACAACAGTAGTAGGCTTGATTGCCAACAATGACGAGTGTGGTGCCAGGAAAATGACCTCTCACTCAATATCAACAAAACAAAGTAGGTTATTGTTGTCACGTTCTGACTTTTATATTGTTTTGGAGAGGCTTCATAAGAAGCATTTCAAGGTCCTGGAGTGGCCTAGCCAGTCTCCAGATCTCAACAACATAGAAAATCTTTGAAAGTCCGTGTTGCCCAGCAACAGCCCCAAAACATCACTGCTCTAGAGGAGATCTGCATGGAGGAATGGGCCAAAATACCAGCAACAAGCCTTGTGAAGACTTACAGAAAACGTTTGACCTCTGTCATTGCCAACAAAGGGTATATAACAAAGTATTGAGATAAACTTTTGTTATTGACCAAATACTTATTTTCCACCATAATTTGCAAATAAATTCATAAAAAAATCCTACAATGTGATTTTCTGGATTTTTTTCCCTCATTTTGTCTTTCATAGTTGAAGTGTACCTATGATGAAAAGTACAGGCCTCTCTCATCTTTTTAAGTGGGAGAACTTGCACAATTGGTGGCTGACTAAATACTTTTTTGCCCCATTGTACATAGACTTGAAATCACTGGCCACTTTAATAAATGGAACACTAGTCACTTTAATAATGTTTCTGTATTTTGCATTACTCATATCATAAGTATATACTGTATTTTATTTGATTCTATTCTACTGTATCTTAGTCTATGCTGCCCTGACATTGCTTGTCTATATAAACTCAGCATAAAAGGAAACACCCCTTTTTCAGGACCCTGTCTTTGAAAGAGAATTCGTAAAAATCAAAAACAACTTCACAGATCTATATTGTAAAGGGTTTAAACACTGTTTCCCATGCTTGTTCAATGAACCATAAACAATTAATGAACATGCACCTGTGGAACGGTCGTTAAGACACTAACAGCTTACAGACGGTAGGCAATTAAGGTCACAGTTATGAAAACTTAGGACACTAAATATGACTTTCTACTGACTCTAAAAAACACCAAAAGAAAGCTGCCCAGGGTCCCTGCTCATCTGCATGAACGTGCCTTAGACATGCTGCAAGGAGGCATGAGGACTGCAGATGTGGCCAGGGGAATACATTGCAATGTCCATACTGTGAGACGCCTAAGACAGCGCTACAGGGAGACAGGACAGACAGCTGATCGTCCTCACAGTGTTAAACCACGTGTAACAACACCTGCACAGAATCGGTACATCCGAACATCCAACTGGTACAGGATAACAAAAAACAACTGCCCGAGTTACACCAGTAACGGACAATCCCTCCATCAGTGCTCCGACTGTCCGCAATAGGCTGAGAGAGGCTGGACTAAGGGCTTGTAGGCCTGTTGTAAGTCCTCACCAGATATCACAACGTCGCCAGACAGGACTGGCAAAAAGTGCTCTTCACTGATGAGCCGTGGTTTTGTCTCACCAGGGGTGATGTTCGGATTCCCGTTTATTATTGAAGGAATGAGCGTTACACCGAGGCCTGTACTCTGGAGCCGGATCGATTTGGAGGTGGAGGGTCCGTCATGGTCTGGGGCGGTGTGTCACTGCATCATCGGACTCAGCTTGTTGTCATTGCAGGCAATCTCAACGCTGTGCGTTACAGGGAAGACATCCTCCTCCCTCATGTGGTACCCTTCCTGCAGGCTCATCCTGACATGACCCTCCAGCATGACAATGCCACCAGCCATGCTGCTCTTTCTGTTTGTGATTTCCTGCAAGACAGGAATGTCAGTGTTCTGCCATGGCCAGCGAAGAGCCTGGATCTCAATCTCATTGAGCACATCTGGGACCTGTTGGATCGGAGGGTGAGGGCTAGGGCCATTCCCCCCAGAAATGTCCGGGAACTTACAGGTGCCTTGGTGGAACAGTGCACTGCAGTACTTAATGCAGCTGATGGACACACCAGATATTGACTGTCACTTTTGATTTTGACCCCCCCCCCTTTGTTCAGGAACACATTATTCCATTTCTGTTAGTCACATGTCTGTGGAAGTTGTTCAGTTTATGTCTCAGTTGTTGTATCTTCTTATGTTCATACATATATTTACACATGTTAAGTTTTTGCTGAGTTTATTTATATATTCTTAATTCCATTCCTTTACTTAGATTTGTGTGTATTGGGTATATATTGTGAAATTGTTTGATATTACTTGTTAGATATTACTGCACTGTCGGAGCTAGAAAAGCAAAGCATATCGCTACATCCGCAATAACATCTGATTTGAAGGCAGCCCCCCCAAAAAATATTTGTTTTTATTTCACCTTTATTTAACCAGGTAGGCTAGTTGAGATCAAGTTCTCCTTTACAACTGTGACCTGGCCTAGATAAAGCAAAGCAGTTTGACACATACAACAACACAGAGGTAAACATGGAATAAACAAACATGCAGTCAATAACACAGTAGAAAAAGTCTCCACACAGTGTGTGCAAATGAGGTAGGATAAGGGAGGTAAGGCCATAGTGGGGAAGTAATTACAATATAGCAATTAAACACTGGAATGGTAGATGTGCAGAAGATGAATGTGCAAGCAGAAATACTGGGGTGGAAAGGAGCAAGATAAATAAATAAATACGGTATGGGGATGCGGTAGTTGATGGGCTATTTACAGATGGGCTATGTACAGGTGCAGTGATCTGTGAGCTGCTCTGACAGCTGGTGCTTAAAGCTAGTGAGGGAGATATGAGTCTCCAGCTTCAGTGATTTTTGCAGTTCGTTCCAGTCATTGGCAGCAGAGAACTGGAAGAAGAGGCGGCCAAAGGAAGAATTGGCTTTGGGGTTGACCAGTGAGATTTGTTGAGTAGAGTGTTGGAGGTTATTTTGTAAATGACTTCGCCGAAGTCGAGGAGCAGTAGTATGGTCAGTTTTACGAGGGTATGTTTGGCAGCATGAGTGAAGGATGCTTTGTTGCAAAATAGGAAGCCAATTCTAGATTTCATTTTGGATTGGAGAGGCTTAATGTGAGTCTGGAAGGAGGCTTTACAGTCTAACCAGACACCTAGGTATTTGTAGTTGTCCACACTGGACGGGCGGGCAGGTGCGGGCAGCAATCGGTTGAAGAGCATGCATTTAGTTTTACTTGCATTTAAGAGCAATTGGAGGCCACAGAAGGAGAGTTGTATGGCATTGAAGCTCGTCTGGAGGTTAGTTGACACAGTGTCCAAAGAAGGGCCGGAAGTATACAGCATGTTGTCGTCTGCATAGAGGTGGATCAGAGAATCACCAGAGACCCATAGAATTTTCTACGATCTGTCTTGACTTTAAAAGCGACAGCTTCATTAGAATGGCTTTTCAGTTGATATCATAATATCATATTTCATTCAACAGACAGCTTTTTCCATTGGTTTCAACATTGTGAGTGTTTATCTAATTAGGTGACTCACTTGTTTCTTGTCCATAGTTTTCCGAAGACTGTAACAAGAAACACCACAGTCCCAGTATAACACATGCCGTGGAAATGTCCTGTATTTACCAAATCATGAGAGCAAACCACACACAAGTCAGAGTTTATCACAAAGTCCATCTTTAATTATATGAGGTCCATCACAACCCTGTGACTCTCAGATCAATTCAGTGTCTATAAATGAATTCTCTGAGAGTCCTTACACATTGCAACTGAGATCCTTTATAGCCAAAGACACACATAGCCAGAGAGCATTGGCAATAATTTATCGTTCAGCTTTCTCTCCTAAACTATGTTATTTTCTAAAACTCAGAACCTAAACAAATCCTCATATCAACAGGCATATATCAAATCCATCCTATCTTGACAAGATCACAGAGACACATTGACTGGCACACAGACATTGTGGAGCCAAGAGATACACGCTTGACCTCTCCCATCTCTCCGGCACAAGTAACTTAGTCTTGACAGAGAACAGATGACTGCACAGTATTGCCACAGTATTATACAAAAATAAACAAAAATAAACATTCTGATGAGAAGTAACTTACAAACATATGATGAATATAAAACATCTTACCTATGTTACCAACTAATTCTGATTATTATTCTGATTATTCCCCAGTCTCAACATGAGACTGTAACAGGAAACACTGCAGTCCCAGTATAACACATCCATTAACATGAGACTGTAACTAGAAACACCACAGTCCCAGTATTACACATCCATTAACATGAGACTGTAACTAGAAACACCACAGTCCCAGTATAACACATCCATTAACATGAGACTGTAACTAGAAACACCACAGTCCCAGTATTACACATCCATTAACATGAGACTGTAACTAGAAACACCACAGTCCCAGTATAACACATCCATTAACATGAGACTGTAACAGGAAACACTACAGTCCCAGTATAACACATCCATTAACATGAGACTGTAACTAGAAACACCACAGTCCTAGTATTACACATCCATTAACATGAGACTGTAACATGAAACACCACAGTCCCAGTATAACACATCCATTAACATGAGACTGTAACATGAAACACCACAGTCCCAGTATAACACATCCATTAACATGAGACTGTAACATGAGACACCACAGTCCCAGTATAACACATCCATTAACATGAGACTGTAACTAGAAACACCACAGTCCCAGTATTACACATCCATTAACATGAGACTGTAACATGAAACACCACAGTCCCAGTATAACACATCCATTAACATGAGACTGTAACATGAAACACCACAGTCCCAGTATAACACATCCATTAACATGAGACTGTAACATGAAACACCACAGTCCCAGTATAACACATCCATTAACATGAGACTGTAACATGAAACACCACAGTCCCAGTATAACACATCCATTAACATGAGACTGTAACTAGAAACACCACAGTCCCAGTATAACACATCCATTAACATGAGACTGTAACATGAAACACCACAGTCCCAGTATAACACATCCATTAACATGAGACTGTAACTAGAAACACCACAGTCCCAGTATTACACATCCATTAACATGAGACTGTAACATGAAACACCACAGTCCCAGTATAACACATCCATTAACATGAGACTGTAACATGAGACACCACAGTCCCAGTATAACACATCCATTAACATGAGACTGTAACATGAAACACCACAGTCCCAGTATAACACATCCATTAACATGAGACTATAACATGAAACACCACAGTCCCAGTATAACACATCCATTAACATGAGACTGTAACATGAAACACCACAGTCCCAGTATAACACATCCATTAACATGAGACTGTAACATGAAACACCACAGTCCCAGTATAACACATCCATTAACATGAGACTGTAACATGAAACACCACAGTCCCAGTATAACACATCCATTAACATGAGACTGTAACATGAAACACCACAGTCCCAGTATAACACATCCATTAACATGAGACTGTAACATGAAACACCACAGTCCCAGTATTACACATCCATTAACATGAGACTGTAACATGAAACACCACAGTCCCAGTATAACACATCCATTAACATGAGACTGTAACATGAAACACCACAGTCCCAGTATAACACATCCATTAACATGAGACTGTAACATGAAACACCACAGTCCCAGTATAACACATCCATTAACATGAGACTGTAACATGAAACACCACAGTCCCAGTATAACACATCCATTAACATGAGACTATAACATGAAACACCACAGTCCCAGTATAACACATCCATTAACATGAGACTGTAACATGAAACACCACAGTCCCAGTATAACACATCCATTAACATGAGACTGTAACATGAAACACCACAGTCCCAGTATAACACATCCATTAACATGAGACTGTAACATGAAACACCACAGTCCCAGTATAACACATCCATTAACATGAGACTGTAACATGAAACACCACAGTCCCAGTATAACACATCCATTAACATGAGACTGTAACATGAAACACCACAGTCCCAGTATAACACATCCATTAACATGAGACTGTAACATGAAACACCACAGTCCCAGTATAACACATCCATTAACATGAGACTGTAACATGAAACACCACAGTCCCAGTATAACACATCCATTAACATGAGACTGTAACTAGAAACACCACAGTCCCAGTATTACACATCCATTAACATGAGACTGTAACATGAAACACCACAGTCCCAGTATAACACATCCATTAACATGAGACTGTAACATGAGACACCACAGTCCCAGTATAACACATCCATTAACATGAGACTGTAACTAGAAACACCACAGTCCCAGTATAACACATCCATTAACATGAGACTGTAACATGAAACACCACAGTCCCAGTATAACACATCCATTAACATGAGACTGTAACATGAAACACCACAGTCCCAGTATAACACATCCATTAACATGAGACTGTAACATGAAACACCACAGTCCCAGTATTACACATCCATTAACATGAGACTATAACATGAAACACCACAGTCCCAGTATAACACATCCATTAACATGAGACTGTAACATGAAACACCACAGTCCCAGTATAACACATCCATTAACATGAGACTGTAACATGAAACACCACAGTCCCAGTATAACACATCCATTAACATGAGACTGTAACATGAAACACCACAGTCCCAGTATAACACATCCATTAACATGAGACTGTAACATGAAACACCACAGTCCAAGTATAACACATCCATTAACATAAGACTGTAACATGAAACACCACAGTCCCAGTATAACACATCCATTAACATGAGACTGTAACATGAAACACCACAGTCCCAGTATTACACATCCATTAACATGAGACTGTAACATGAAACACCACAGTCCAAGTATAACACATCCATTAAGATGAGACTGTAACATGAAACACCACAGTCCCAGTATAACACATCCATTAACATGAGACTGTAACATGAAACACCACAGTCCCAGTATAACACATCCATTAACATGAGACTGTAACATGAAACACCACAGTCCCAGTATAACACATCCATTAACATGAGACTGTAACTAGAAACACCAGAGTCCCAGTATAACACATCCATTAACATGAGACTGTAACATGAAACACCACAGTCCCAGTATAACACATCCATTAACATGAGACTGTAACATGAAACACCACAGTCCCAGTATAACACATCCATTAACATGAGACTGTAACATGAAACACCACAGTCCCAGTATAACACATCCATTAACATGAGACTGTAACTAGAAACACCACAGTCCTAGTATAACACATCCATTAACATGAGACTGTAACATGAAACACCACAGTCCCAGTATAACACATCCATTAACATGAGACTGTAACTAGAAACACCACAGTCCCAGTATTACACATCCATTAACATGAGACTGTAACATGAAACACCACAGTCCCAGTATAACACATCCATTAACATGAGACTGTAACATGAGACACCACAGTCCCAGTATAACACATCCATTAACATGAGACTGTAACTAGAAACACCACAGTCCCAGTATAACACATCCATTAACATGAGACTGTAACATGAAACACCACAGTCCCAGTATAACACATCCATTAACATGAGACTGTAACATGAAACACCACAGTCCCAGTATTACACATCCATTAACATGAGACTATAACATGAGACACCACAGTCCCAGTATAACACATCCATTAACATGAGACTGTAACATGAAACACCACAGTCCCAGTATAACACATCCATTAACATGAGACTGTAACATGAAACACCACAGTCCCAGTATAACACATCCATTAACATGAGACTGTAACATGAAACACCACAGTCCCAGTATAACACATCCATTAACATGAGACTGTAACATGAAACACCACAGTCCCAGTATAACACATCCATTAACATGAGACTGTAACATGAAACACCACTGTCCCAGTATAACACATCCATTAACATGAGACTGTAACTAGAAACACCAGAGTCCCAGTATAACACATCCATTAACATGAGACTGTAACATGAAACACCACAGTCCCAGTATAACACATCCATTAACATGAGACTGTAACATGAAACACCACAGTCCCAGTATAACACATCCATTAACATGAGACTGTAACATGAAACACCACAGTCCCAGTATAACACATCCATTAACATGAGACTGTAACTAGAAACACCAGAGTCCCAGTATAACACATCCATTAACATGAGACTGTAACATGAAACACCACAGTCCCAGTATAACACATCCATTAACATGAGACTGTAACATGAAACACCACAGTCCCAGTATAACACATCCATTAACATGAGACTGTAACATGAAACACCACAGTCCCAGTATAACACATCCATTAACATGAGACTGTAACTAGAAACACCACAGTCCTAGTATAACACATCCATTAACATGAGACTGTAACATGAAACACCACAGTCCCAGTATAACACATCCATTAACATGAGACTGTAACTAGAAACACCACAGTCCCAGTATTACACATCCATTAACATGAGACTGTAACATGAAACACCACAGTCCCAGTATAACACATCCATTAACATGAGACTGTAACATGAGACACCACAGTCCCAGTATAACACATCCATTAACATGAGACTGTAACTAGAAACACCACAGTCCCAGTATAACACATCCATTAACATGAGACTGTAACATGAAACACCACAGTCCCAGTATAACACATCCATTAACATGAGACTGTAACATGAAACACCACAGTCCCAGTATTACACATCCATTAACATGAGACTATAACATGAGACACCACAGTCCCAGTATAACACATCCATTAACATGAGACTGTAACATGAAACACCACAGTCCCAGTATAACACATCCATTAACATGAGACTGTAACATGAAACACCACAGTCCCAGTATAACACATCCATTAACATGAGACTGTAACATGAAACACCACAGTCCCAGTATAACACATCCATTAACATGAGACTGTAACATGAAACACCACAGTCCCAGTATAACACATCCATTAACATGAGACTGTAACATGAAACACCACAGTCCCAGTATAACACATCCATTAACATGAGACTGTAACATGAAACACCACTGTCCCAGTATAACACATCCATTAACATGAGACTGTAACTAGAAACACCAGAGTCCCAGTATAACACATCCATTAACATGAGACTGTAACATGAAACACCACAGTCCCAGTATAACACATCCATTAACATGAGACTGTAACATGAAACACCACAGTCCCAGTATAACACATCCATTAACATGAGACTGTAACATGAAACACCACAGTCCCAGTATAACACATCCATTAACATGAGACTGTAACTAGAAACACCAGAGTCCCAGTATAACACATCCATTAACATGAGACTGTAACATGAAACACCACAGTCCCAGTATAACACATCCATTAACATGAGACTGTAACATGAAACACCACAGTCCCAGTATAACACATCCATTAACATGAGACTGTAACATGAAACACCACAGTCCCAGTATAACACATCCATTAACATGAGACTGTAACTAGAAACACCACAGTCCTAGTATAACACATCCATTAACATGAGACTGTAACATGAAACACCACAGTCCCAGTATAACACATCCATTAACATGAGACTGTAACTAGAAACACCACAGTCCCAGTATTACACATCCATTAACATGAGACTGTAACATGAAACACCACAGTCCCAGTATAACACATCCATTAACATGAGACTGTAACATGAGACACCACAGTCCCAGTATAACACATCCATTAACATGAGACTGTAACTAGAAACACCACAGTCCCAGTATAACACATCCATTAACATGAGACTGTAACATGAAACACCACAGTCCCAGTATAACACATCCATTAACATGAGACTGTAACATGAAACACCACAGTCCCAGTATTACACATCCATTAACATGAGACTATAACATGAGACACCACAGTCCCAGTATAACACATCCATTAACATGAGACTGTAACATGAAACACCACAGTCCCAGTATAACACATCCATTAACATGAGACTGTAACATGAAACACCACAGTCCCAGTATAACACATCCATTAACATGAGACTGTAACATGAAACACCACAGTCCCAGTATAACACATCCATTAACATGAGACTGTAACATGAAACACCACAGTCCCAGTATAACACATCCATTAACATGAGACTGTAACATGAAACACCACAGTCCCAGTATAACACATCCATTAACATGAGACTGTAACATGAAACACCACAGTCCCAGTATAACACATCCATTAACATGAGACTGTAACTAGAAACACCAGAGTCCCAGTATAACACATCCATTAACATGAGACTGTAACATGAAACACCACAGTCCCAGTATAACACATCCATTAACATGAGACTGTAACATGAAACACTACAGTCCCAGTATAACACATCCATTAACATGAGACTCCCCCTACCTTCTCTTCTGCGTTCTCCCCTCCGTCTCCCCTGCCTCCTCTTCAGCTTTCTCCCCTGCCTTTTCCCCTGCCTTCTCCCCTGCCTTTTCCTCTGTCCCCCCCACCTTCTCCCCTGCCTTCTCCCCTGCCTTCTCCCCTGCCTTCTCCCCTGCCTTTTCCTCTGTCCCCCCGCCTTCTCCCCTGCCTTTTCCTCTGTCCCCCCGCCTTCTCCCCTGCCTTCTCCTCTGTCCCCCTGCCTTTTCCTCTGTCCCCCCTGCCTTCTCCCCTGCCTTTTCCTCTGTCCCCTGCCTTCTCCTCTGTCCCCCCTGACTTTTCCTCTGTTCCCCCTTTCTTTTCCTCTGTCCCCCTGACTTTTTCTCTGTCCCCCCCTGCCTTCTCCCCTGCCTTCCCCCTGCCTTCTCCCCTGCCTTCTCCCCTTCCTTTTCCCCTGCCTTCTCCCCTGCCTTTTCCCCTATCTTTTCCTCTGTCCCCCTGCCTTTTCCTCTGTCCCCCCTGCCTTTTCCTCTGTCCCCCCTGCCTTTTCCTCTTTCCCCCTGCCTTTTCCTCTGACCCCTCTGCCTTTTCCTCTGTCCCACCCTGCCTTCTCCCCTGCCTTTTCCTCTGTCCCCCTGCATTTTCCTCTGTCCCCCCTGCCTTTTCCTCTGTCCCCCTGCCTTTTCCTATGTCCCCCCCCTGCCTTCTCCCCTGCCTTTTCCTCTGCCCCCTGCCTTCTCCCCTGCCTTTTCCTCTGTCCCCCTGCCTTTTTCTCTGACCCCCTGCCGTTTCCTCTGTCCCCCTGCCTTCTCCCCTGCCTTTTCCTCTGCCCCCTGCCTTCTCCCCTGCCTTCTCCCCTTCCTTTTCCTCTGCCTTCTCTCCTGCCTTTTCCCCTGCCTTCTCCCCTGCCTTTTCCTCTGTCCCCCTGCCTTGTCCTCTGTCCCCCCTGCCTTCTCCCTGCCTTCTCCCCTGCCTTTTCCCATGCCTTCTCCCCTGCCTTCTTCCCTGCCTTTTCCTCTGTCCCCCCTGCCTTTTCCTCTTTCCCCCTGCCTTTTCCTCTGTCCCCCTGTTTTTCCTCTGTCCCCCTGCCTTTTCCCCTGCCTTTTCCTCTGTCCCCCTGCCTTCTCCCCTGCCTTCTCCTCTGCCATCCTGTACTATGTGTGTTTGTGTGTTGTGTGGTGTAGGGATAAACCACTCGTGCGCTGTAACACTGCCACACAATACAAGCTGTAATTGAATGACACTGGGCTGGAATGTAAAGATCCAGGGCTGTTGAACAGGCCTACCTACACCCACTCTAATCCAATTGTAAATTATACAAACACAAAACGCTCGCTGGCTATTGTGCAACCGTTCAAGCTTTCTCCCCTGCAAAAAACTGTCCCTTCTGTCTGCCTGCGACGGTGGAGAGAGGGTAATCCCACAAGACTGCAATGGAGGGAGGGAGGGCAACAAATAGGAAAGAGGAGAGGGGTGGAGATAGAGAACTGCTAGGGACCTCTCCGTGTCTTCATGGGGGGGTGTCCAGTATAGAGAGTCAGGAATCTCTTCTGTAGATGTATAAGGTGACTGGAACAGTATTTGTCATTGATTGAAATGGTAGTGCCTGTTTGTGTTTATGTGCATTTGTATACATGTGTGGATCTGTGTGTATGTCAATGTATACATGTGTGGATCTGTGTGTATGTCAATGTATGCATGTGTGGATCTGTGTGTATGTCAATGTATACATGTGTGGATCTGTGTGTATGTCAATGTATACATGTGTGGATCTGTGTGTATGTCAATGTATGCATGTGTGGATCTGTGTGTATGTCAATGTATACATGTGTGGATCTGTATGTATGTCAATGTATGCATGTGTGGATCTGTGTGTATGTCAATGTATACATGTGTGGATCTGTGTGTATGTCAATGTATACATGTGTGGATCTGTGTGTATGTCAATGTATGCATGTGTGGATCTGTGTGCATGTCAATGTATGCATGTGTGGATCTGTGTGTATGTCAATGTATACATGTGTGGATCTGTGTGTATGTCAATGTATGCATGTGTGGATCTGTGTGTATGTCAATGTATACATGTGTGGCTCTGTGTGTATGTCAATGTATGCATGTGTGGATCTGTGTGTATGTCAATGTATACATGTGTGGATCTGTGTGTATGTCAATGTATGCATGTGTGGATCTGTGTGTATGTCAATGTATACATGTGTGGATCTGTATGTATGTCAATGTATGCATGTGTGGATCTGTGTGTATGTCAATGTATGCATGTGTGGATCTGTGTGTATGTCAATGTATACATGTGTGGATCTGTGTGTATGTCAATGTATGC
Organism: Oncorhynchus nerka; assembly: GCF_034236695.1. Lineage (NCBI taxonomy): Eukaryota > Metazoa > Chordata > Actinopteri > Salmoniformes > Salmonidae > Oncorhynchus > Oncorhynchus nerka. The sequence goes on from NC_088403.1 coordinate 19,813,571, forward strand.
ATGTGTGGATCTTTGTGTTTGTCAATGTATACATGTGTGGATCTGTGTGTATGTCAATGTATACATGTGTGGTCTATGAAATAGGGACATTTAATAGAGGGATTCATTTTGACCGGACGAATAAAATGCAGTTATGTTAATAGGAACCGTATTCACTCAAAACTCTAAGATTTAGTCATTGTTTTATGCATAGAATGTAATTGAATCTCACACTATGCATAGATAGGAGATTCCTGTCAATGGATATATGACACACAACAATGTAATCTTTCAACTGTTGCATATCAATTAGGTTTTGAGTAATTGTAAACTCAGCGTATATTATTTGGGGAACTAATCTTACGGCAGAGTGTCAAACACAAGAGGTTGGTGACACCTTAATTGGGGAGGAGGGGCTTGTGCTAATGGCTGGAGCAGAATCAGTGGAATGGTATCAAATACATCAAACACATGGTTTGATGCCGTTCCATTCGCTCCGTTCAAGGCATTATTATGAGCCGTCCTCCCCTCTGCAGCCTCCACTGGTGTCAAAGTGTGTGTGTGTGTGTGTGTGTGTGTGTGTGTGTGTGTGTGTGTGTGTGTGTGTGTGTGTGTGTGTATGTGTGTGTGTGAAGAACAGGGTTTAATGAAGCACTCTTATGCTTGTATACGTGTTTGATGGTATGTATGTGTGTTTTGGTGTGCTCAGTATGTCCAGCCAGTCAGTGAGTTAGGCAGCAGACAGACACCGTTGACTACAGATCTCCAGGCTGCTTCGGTGTTCCAGTCTCTCTCTCTCCCACCTTTCCACTCTGCCCCTTAATTAATCACAACCTGGTATTGGTGCTAGAATATTAACCCTCTTCATTCTTTGGGGGTGTATGTGTGTGTGTTTGGGGTTTGACCGTTCCTCTCCCCTCTGTGTGTTTGTGAAGAGTCTTTCTTTCTCTCTCTCTTTCTCTCTTTCTCTCTCTCTCTGGGGTTAGCATTCTGTGTGGCACCCTATCCACACAGCTTATCTATAACTCCAGCAGGTAAGGGGACAAACAATGGTGTCTCTCTCTTGTTCTCTCACTTTCTCTCTCTCTCTGCTTCATAATGAGCAAAGCAAAGCTTTTAAGAAAAACTAAAGCTCTCTCCTAATCTTGTTCACTCTTTCTTTTAGTCTCTCACCTCCTTTAGTCTCTCTCTCTCTCTCTCTCTCTCTCTCTTTCTTTCCTTCTTTCTCTCTCTTTCTTTCTTTCCTTCCTTCTCTCTCTCTCTCTCTTTCCTTCTCTCTCTCTCTCTCTCTCTCGCTCTTTCCTCTCTCTCTTTCTCTTTCTCTTTCTTTCCTTCTCTCTCTCTCTCTCTTTCCTTCCTTCTCTCTCTCTCTTTCCTTCTCTCTCTGACTCTCTCTCTCTTTCTCTTTCTCTTTCTTTCCCTCTCTCTCTCTCTATCTCTCTCTTTCCTTCTCTCTCTCTCCCTCTTTCTTTCTCCCCATTCTCTTGTATTTTTTTGTCATTGAGCTGTTTTCTTCACACAGGCAGTTTGTATGCCAGTAAAATGTAGTGACAAATCCATAAGAGCAGCCTGTTCACCTCAGTTCAACTGTCTGGTTACAGTCCTTAGAGATGTATCTTATGTTATTTGGAATAGCATTGGACAATCCATAGAATGTATCAGATGAATGTAGAGTTGTAGAGTTATGTACACCTGGGTATCTATAGAAAGTTATGGATACTTGGTGGCCCTCTCTATGTCTTTCTTTCTCCTTCTCTCTGTATCTCATTCTCTCTCTCTGTTTCTCTCTCTCTTTGTTTCTCTCTCTATATCGCTCAGTTTGAAGTTGAAGAGATAGCTGCCCCCCGTCTCCCGTCTCTCCCTCTGTGTCTGTGTAGAACATAGGGTCTATTGGATGAGAGAGCAGAGAGGAGAGATAAGGACGATCCTGATCAGATCTCAGAGACACTCTCTCAGGGGAGAGCTACTGTGTAATTATAGACTGAATCATACAGATATTGGCCTTCATCGGCCTTTGTAGACTCATGTTGTGTGTGTGTGTGTGTGTGTGTGTGTGTGTGTGTGTGTGTGTGTGTGTGTGTGTGTGTGTGTGTGTGTGTGTGTGTGTGTGTCAGTGGAGGCTCCTCAGAGGAGGAAAGAGAGGACCATCCTCCTCAGTGAATTTCATTTAAAAAATGAAATAGTGAAACATTTAAGTACCCATTGTACTTTTAGATAAAACTATACTAAATATATTCACGTCACCAAATAATTGATTAAAGCACACTGTTTTGCAATGAAGATCAATAGTAGCCTTATCAGCACTCTGTAGGGTAGCACAATGGTGTACCAAAGGACAGCTAGTTTCTGTCCTCTTGGTACATTGACTTCAATACAAAACCTAGGAGGCTAATGGTTCTCACCCCCTTCCTTAGACTTACACAGTAATTATGACAACTTCCGTAGGATGTCCTCCAATGTATCAGAGCTCTTGAAGCATGAACTGACAGGTTTCCCACCCAATCAAAGAATCAGAGAATGAATCTAATACTGAAAGCATAAGCTACAGCTAGTTTGCACTGCAGTGCTTAAAATGTGGTGAGTAGCTGACTCAAAGAGGAAGAAAGATAATAGTTGAACAGTTTTAATCAAATTAATTTCTTCCAAAATGAAAGAGAAGCAAGATTGAGAGAGAGAGATTGACTTGTATTTTTTTCACTTTCACTTACTTTGCTGGTCAATGCAGTTAACTAGGTTAGCCTACTCAAACACCCGGCTCAAACAGAGAGGGATGCTATGTTAACTAGCTGCCTTTGGCTGTCCAACACTGGAACTCTTCCAAGTCAAGGTAACCTTTTGGTTTTATAAATGTATTGCCACCAGGTGTCACGAATATCACCTGTCGTGGAAGATTCAGAATTTGTTGGTAACATATGTAAGATGTTTTATATTCATCAAATGTGTGTAAGTTACTTCTCATCAGAATGGTATATTTGTATAATACTGTGGCGAGGTTGCAGTTATCTGTTCTATGTCAAGACTAAGTTGCATGGACCGCAGAGAAGGGAGAGGTCAAAGTGTCATCATGTGTAAACATATCTTTTGCTCAGTGGCAGTGTCTGGAATCATTCTATGCTCCCTCTAATGTTGTTTCTATCTTAACCTATAGCCTCATTCGCCTCTCCGTGAGTTTGTCCAGGATTGGTTGTATTTAGAATTGGTTGTATCTAAATGACAATTTGATATATGCCTGTTGATATGGAGGATTGGTTTATGGTTCTGAGGTTGAGAGAGGAGACAAAGCTGAACAATGAATTATGCCGATGCTGTCTGACTATGTGTGTTCTTTGCTATTAAAGGAACTCAGCTGCAGTGTGTAGGGGGCTCTCAGAGAATTCATTGAGAGACACTGAATGTATCTGAGAGTCACAGGATTGTGATAGAGCTCATATAATTAAAGATGGACTTTGATAACTAACTCTGACTTGTGTGTGTGGTTTGCTCCCATGATTAGGTAAATAGAGGAAATTTCCACGACACACCGAAGGTGGCTCCCCTTCCCGGTGACGCTCGGCGGTCGTCGTCGCCGGTCTACTAGCTGCCACCGATCCATTTTTCCCTTTTCGTTTGGTTTGTCTAATTGGTTTCACCTGTTCCTTGTTGGGGTTTTTCGGTTGGGATTATTTAAGTTCGGTTAGCACACCTGTGTTTTGTGTGGGCTTGTTACTGTTTATGTCAAGTGGTGTTATTGATTATTGTTGGGTTTTTCCGCTATCCGGTAAGGTACCAGTTTGTACTTGGGTATATGTATTTACGCCTGTGTTCGGCGTCACCCATTGTACGTTTTCCTGTTTGTACATTAAATCGTTTTTTCCTGAATCCTCTGCTCTTTGCGCCTGACTGTTATGCAGGTGAGTGAGGACCCAAAAGCGATTTAACAGAAACAGAGTCTTTTAATGTCCAAACAGGGAAAACATAAATCCTCAATCTTTACAGGAGATGTCCAAACAGGGAAAACATAAATCCTCTATCTTTACAGGAGAGTCCCCCTTCTAGTAGTAGAGGAGAATAGCAGGGCTAGCGGCAACAGACTGCTGGTCCCTCCGGGTAGGCGCGGGCCGTAGAGGACAGAGACACCTGCTCACACGCAGCATCTGATGAAGAGGCAGATTACGACAGGACGGGACAAGGGCAAAGCAAACAAGAATCCGACAAGGACAGAAGCAGAAACAGAGAGAGAAATAGAGACTTAATCAGAGGGCAAAAGAGGAGACAGGTGTGAGAGAGTAAACGAGGTCGTTAGGAGAATGGGGAACAGCTGGGAGCAGGAACGGAACGATAGAGAGAGAGAGAGATAGTAACCTAATACGACCAGCAGGGGGAAACGAAGAGAAGAGAAAGCACAGGGACAAGACATAACATGACAGTACCCCCCCACTCACCGAGCGCCTCCTGGCGCACTCGAGGAGGAAACCTGGCGGCAACGGAGGAAATCATCGATCAGCGAACGGTCCAGCACGTCCCGAGATGGAACCCAACTCCTTTCCTCAGGACCGTAACCCTCCAAATCCACTAGGTACTGATGACCACGGCCCCGAGGACGCATGTCCATAATCTTCCGGACCCTGTAGATAGGTGCGCCCTTGACAAGGATGGGGGGGGGGGGGGGAGACGAACGGGGGCGCGACGAAAAGGCTTGACACAGGAGACATGGAAGACCGGGTGGACGCGACGAAGATGTCGCGGAAGAAGAAGTCGCACTGCGACAGGATTAACGACCTGAGAAATACGGAACGGACCAATGAACCGCGGGGTCAACTTGCGAGAAGCTGTCATAAGGGGAAGGTTACGAGTGGAGAGCCATACTCTCTGACCGCGACAATACCTAGGACTCTTAGTCCTACGCTTATTAGCGGCTCTCACAGTCTGCGCCCTATAACGGCAAAGTGCAGACCTGACCCTCTTCCAGGTGCGCTCACAACGTTGGACAAAAGCCTGAGCGGAGGGGACGCTGGACTCGGCGAGCTGGGACGAGAACAGAGGAGGCTGGTACTCGAGGCTACTCTGAAAAGGAGATAGCCCGGTCGCAGACGAAGGAAGCGAGTTGTGAGCGTATTCTGCCCAGGGGAGCTGTTCTGCCCAAGACGCAGGGTTTCGAAAGGAAAGACTGCGTAAGATGCGACCAATCGTCTGATTGGCCCGTTCTGCTTGACCGTTAGACTGGGGGTGAAAACCGGAAGAGAGACTGACGGAAGCCCGAATCAAACGGCAAAACTCCCTCCAAAATTGAGAGGTGAATTGCGGACCCCTGTCCGAAACGGCGTCTGACGGAAGGCAATGAATTCTGAAAACATTCTCAATGATGATTTGTGCCGTCTCTTTAGCAGAAGGAAGCTTAGCGAGGGGAATAAAATGAGCCGCCTTAGAGAACCTATCGACAACCGTTAGAATAACAGTCTTCCCCGCTGACGAAGGAAGACCGGTAATAAAGTCTAAGGCGATGTGAGACCACGGTCGAGAGGGAATGGAAAGCGGTCTGAGACGGCCGGCAGGAGGAGAGTTACCGGACTTAGTCTGCGCGCAGTCCGAACAAGCAGCCACGAAACGACGCGTGTCACGCTCCTGAGTGGGCCACCAGAAACGCTGGCGAATAGAAGCGGCGACGGCGTGTGAGTGAGTGCTTGCTTTACCTGCCTCTCAATTCCCCAGACAGTCAACCCGACAACACGCCCCTCAGGGAGAATCCCCTCGGGGTCGGTGGAGGCTACTGAAGAACTGAAGAGACGGGACAAAGCATCAGGCTTGGTGTTCTTTGAGCCCGGACGATAAGAAATAACGAACTCGAAACGAGCGAAAAACAGCGCCCAACGAGCCTGACGCGCATTAAGTCGTTTGGCAGAACGGATGTACTCAAGGTTCTTATGGTCAGTCCAAACGACAAAAGGAACGGTCGCCCCCTCCAACCACTGTCGCCATTCGCCTAGGGCTAAGCGGATGGCGAGCAGTTCGCGGTTTCCCACATCATAGTTACGTTCCGACGGCGACAGGCGATGAGAAAAATACGCGCAAGGATGGACCTTATCGTCAGAATGGGAGCGCTGGGACAGAATGGCTCCCACGCCCACCCTTTGACGCGTCAACCTCGACAATGAACTGTCTAGAGACGTCAGGTGTAACAAGGATAGGAGCGGATGTAAAACGCTTCTTGAGGAGATCAAAAGCTCCCTGGGCGGAAACGGACCACTTAAAGCACGTCTTGACAGAAGTAAGGGCTGTGAGAGGAGCTGTCACCTGACCGAAATTACGAATGAAACGACGATAGAAATTCGCGAAACCGAGAAAGCGCTGCAGCTCGACACGTGACTTAGGGACGGGCCAATCACTGACAGCTTGGACCTTAGCGGAATCCATCTGAATGCCTTCAGCGGAAATAACAGAACCGAGAAATGTGACGGAGGAGACATGAAAAGCGCACTTCTCAGCCTTCACATAAAGACAATTCTCTAAAAGGCGCTGGAGAACACGTCGAACGTGCTGAACATGAATCTGGAGTGACGGTGAACAAATCAGGATATCGTCAAGGTAAACGAAAACAAAGATGTTCAGCATGTCTCTCAGTACATCATTCACTAATGCCTGAAAGACAGCTGGAGCGTTAGCGAGACCGAACGGCAGAACCCGGTATTCAAAGTGCCCTAACGGAGTGTTAAACGCCGTTTTCCACTCGTCCCCCTCCCTGATGCGCACGAGATGGTAAGCGTTACGAAGGTCCAACTTAGTGAAAAACCTGGCTCCCTGCAGGATCTCGAAGGCTGAAGACATAAGGGGAAGCAGATAACGATTCTTAACCGTTATGTCATTCAGCCCTCGATAATCCACGCAGGGCGCAGGGTCCCGTCCTTTTCTTAACAAAAAAAACCCGCTCCGGCGGGAGAGGAGGAAGGGACTACGGTACCGGCGTCGAGAGCTACAGACAAATAATCTTCGAGAGCCTTACGTTCGGGAGCCGACAGAGAGTATAGTCTACCCCGGGGGAGTGGTACCCGGAAGGAGATCTATACTACAATCATACGACCGGTGAGGAGGAAGGGAGGTGGCCCTGGACCGACTGAAGACCGTGCGCAGATCATGATATTCCTCCGGCACCCCTGTCAAATCACCAGGCTCCTCCTGTGAAGAGGGGGCAGAAGAAACAGGAGGGATAGCAGACATTAAACATTTCACATGACAAGAGACGTTCCAGGAGAGGATAGAAATACTAGACCAATTAATAGAAGGATTATGACACACTAGCCAGGGATGGCCCAAAACAACAGGTGTAAAAGGTGAACGAAAAATCAAAAAAGAAATGGTTTCGCTATGATTACCAGAGACAGTGAGGGTTAAAGGTAGCGTTTCACGCTGAATCCTGGGGAGAGGACTACCATCCAAGGCGAACATGGCCGTGGGCTCCCCTAACTGTCTGAGAGGAATGTCATGTTCCCGAGCCCAGGCTTCGTCCATAAAACAGCCCTCCGCCCCAGAGTCTATCAAGGCACTGCAGGAAGCTGCCGAACCGGTCCAGCGTAGATGGACCGACAAGGTAGTACAGGATCTTGAAGAAGAGACCTGAGTAGTAGCGCTCACCAGTAGCCCTCCGCTTACTGATGAGCTCTGGCTTTTACTGGACATGAAATGACAAAATGACCAGCGGAACCGCAATAGAGACAGAGGCGGTTGGTGATTCACCGTTCCCTCTCCTTAGTCGAGATGCGAATACCCCCCAGCTGCATGGGCTCAGCACCTGAGCCAGTAGAGGAAGATGGTAGTGATGCGGAGAGGGGGGAAACGGATAACGCGAGCTCTCTTCCACGAGCTCGGTGACGAAGATCTACCTGTCGTTCTATACGAATAGCGAGTTCAATCAAAGAATCCACGCTGGAAGGAACCTCCCGGGAGAGAATCTCATCCTTTACCTCCGCGTGGAGACCCTCCAGAAAACGAGCGAGCAACGCCGGCTCGTTCCAGTCACTGGAGGCAGCAAGAGAGCGAAACTCTATAGAGTAGTCCGTTATGGATCGATTACCTTGACATAGGGAAGACAGAGCCCTGGAAGCTTCTTTCCCAAAAACTGAACGATCAAAAACCCGTATCATCTCCTCCTTAAAGTTCTGATACTGGTTAGTACACTCAGCCCTTGCCTCCCAGATTGCCGTGCCCCACTCACGAGCCCGTCCAGTAAGGAGAAATATGACGTAGGCGATACGAGCTGTACCCCTGGAGTACGTGTTGGGCTGGAGAGAGAACACAATATCACACTGGGTGAGGAACGAGCGGCATTCAGTGGGCTCCCCAGAGTAACACGGTGGGTTATTAATTCTGGGCTCCGGAGACTCGGAAGCCCTGGAAGTAGCCGGTGGATCGAGGCGGAGATTGTGAATATGTTTCGAGAGGTCGGAGACTTGGGCGGCCAGGGTCTCAACGGCATGTCGAGCAGCAGACAATTCCTGCTCGTGTCTGCCTAGCATCGCTCCCTGGATCTCGACGGCTGAGTAGAGAGGATCCGAAGTCGCTGGGTCCATTCTTGGTCGGATTCTTCTGTTATGCAGGTGAGTGAGGACCCAAAAGCGATTTAACAGAAACAGAGTCTTTTAATGTCCAAACAGGGAAAACATAAATCCTCAATCTTTACAGGAGATGTCCAAACAGGAAAACATAAATCCTCTATCTTTACAGGAGAGTCCCCTTCTAGTAGTAGAGGAGAATAGCAGGGCTAGCGGCAACAGACTGCTGGTCCCTCCGGGTAGGCGCGGGCCGTAGAGGACAGAGACACCTGCTCACACGCAGCATCTGATGAAGAGGCAGATTACGACAGGACGGGACAAGGGCAAAGCAAACAAGAATCCGACAAGGACAGAAGCAGAAACAGAGAGAGAAATAGAGACTTAATCAGAGGGCAAAAGAGGAGACAGGTGTGAGAGAGTAAACGAGGTCGTTAGGAGAATGGGGAACAGCTGGGAGCAGGAACGGAACGATAGAGAGAGAGAGAGATAGTAACCTAATACGACCAGCAGGGGGAAACGAAGAGAAGAGAAAGCACAGGGACAAGACATAACATGACACTGACTCCACACCCATCACTCTTCGAGTGTTATACCAGGTCTGCTCAACTGCTTGCTGACTGTACACTGTACTGCATGATTGTAGCGGATTTACTAACGCATTAAGTCTATTAGCGATATTGACTATGACATTAGCTAATTTGATGACAACAATGTAGTCTGTGTGTAGAGGTTAGAGATTAGGATATAAAGTTTTTTTTGCTAAAGTGTTGTACACTGAGTCCATAAGTAAAGGAAAAAGATAAGAGGAGAGCAGCGTGTAGATACGAGAAGGAATTATACAACGAGCAAAGTGAACATGCTGTTTGTATGTGGCGGCTATGAAAGTTAACTGTGTTTGCGTGTGATCAGGGGTGTATTCATTGTGCCATTTCTGTTGAAATACGTTCTTAAACGGAAGCAAACTGAAAGAAACGGGGATAAACATGCCTGAATTTGTCCAATAGAAACTCTCGTTTGGAACTGTTGGACTAATGATTACACCCTAGATCAGCTAGATGCAGGCAAGAGTGTGGAAGGCGGTATTGAATCTGTTACTGTCTGTCACCTTCATTACTCCAATTTTTCTCTCTCACTCATAGGCTAGGTTGTAGCGACCTCGTGATGGGTAAAGGGAAAATTGTAGTATTATGTAGTAGCCTAAACCTATCACTGTTGCATTGAACTGGGTGAATGGAATATGAATGACAGTCATCCAATATGCTGTCATAGAAATAATTGTTTTTATGCAGATTCTAGAATATTCACATTAAAATCTCTCTCTGTGTATCTCTCTCTCTCTCGCTGTCTCTCTTTCTCACTCTCCGTCTCTCTCGCTCTCTCTGTATCTCTCTATCTCTCTCTATCTATCTCTTTCTCCCTCTGTATCTCTCTCTCTGTGTATCTCTCTCTTTCTCTATCTCTCTCTCTGTATCTCTCTATCTTTCTCTGTGTATCTCTCTCTTTCTCTCTCTATCTTTCTCTGTGTCTCTCTCTTTCTTTCTCTCACTGTGTATCTTTCTCAGAACTAAGAGAAATGAGGAGTTTGTAGCCTAACGTGCTAGTGGAATGTGCAGGTAATTTAATTTTTCTCCCAGGAAGCACAGAGAGCCAAATGAATTCAAGAGCATAATGTCCCACTTTTCCTTCAAACAGATCTAATTTCACAGACCTGTTTGCTCAACCAAATCCGGCTTGAACAGGGACCAAGGCTCAGCTCAGTCTTGCAGTAGGAAAGTATAGACACAGTAAACTTTTTAATACCTTTTTTGAGACTATTGAGTCTGAGTAAGGCATCATCAGCCGAACCAGAGCTGCCGAACCCACCGCTGGGTTTGATTGAGGCTACCTGTAGGGTCCCTGAGGAGAGAGAGAGCAGCAGGGGTGCTCAGCTGATGATGCCTGGGCTCTTTCGGAGGTTAGGAGACTCAGGAGAGGTGAAGGTAGATAGTAGATGCATAATGAGATGTTATCCTGCTGCCGTCACCGTATACCCATGCCCCTGTAGTACACTTAAGGACAAACACACACCCTAAGAAGCACACTCAGAGTTACGCACGGACCAACTTTCATAATTCATTGTATTTAATTAGCGTTTCTTAATACCGACGACGGAAATTCCACTTAAGCGACGGGGGAGAACAGGGGAGCTTATGTTCAATTCTGACAGAAGTTTGCACATTCTGCATATCCCGACGCTCTGGAACTCACTCACTCATCCATAATGGAGGCACACCCTGTGTCTGAGGGAAGCAGTGAAAAGTTGGGCTACCCCGCCGCATGATTTAATAGATGGTGACACGCTGTGGGTAAATGAAGGACACCGCCCCGCAGGGCTAGATCCGCCGCGGCTGCCATGGTTACCTGGGACTAACTGTCATGAATGCTTAAAGGTGCATTAGGTAGGATTCTCTGTTGCTAATATCTAGCCTTCTAACTCACAAGGCTTAGGGTCACTTAGAATCAATGTTTGTGAAGGAGGTTATTTTGGGCCATGTCTTTGGGAGAGAGCAAAGATCGAAGATGAGTTTAAAAAGTTGTTCTGTTCTTTATTGGTATGCTAACTAAAGTTAAGCATCAAATCCTGCAGTGTGTATCCAACATTAAATCAATACCATTAGAGACTATTAATTCCACCTGGCATTTTGGCCTTTGACAAAGAAGTATTTTTCCTCATTGATCTCAGAGAAGAAAAGACAGGACAGGAAGGATCGTGTTTTTTTTTTCTCTTTCCCCTCTCTACTCACAGATTGTTGATGAGTTGGCCAAGTTGGCAAGGTACAGTGCAATCAAATGCATCACTACATACCTCCGTCTGAAATCCCCTAAGAGAGGGAGAGAGAGAGGGATGGAGGGGAGTATGGAGGAAGGGGAGAAAGAAGGGGAAGAGTCTGGGGAAGATGAGGCCATGTGAATTGATCTGGACAGTGTGGTCGCCCATAAAATGGCTGCCAGTCCCTAGAGTGAGCCACACCGTCACATGTACACACTCCCCCTCTCTTCTCTCTTCTCTTATCCTCTTATCCTCTCCTCTGGCTGTCTGAACTCAACCCAGGGCACTGCTAGGCTAGCAGTTTTTCAGAGTGTGATGCCTACAAGTGTGCTCTGAGTGACAGTATGTGTGAGTATGTGTGGCTACTTTTCCTGGGGTTTAAATAGGAAAAAAAAGTATATTATTACATACTACTACATAACACTACATAATACTACATGGCACTACATAACACTACATAATACTACATAACACTACATAACACTACATAATACTACATAACACTACATAATACCACATAACACTACATAATACTACATAACACTACATAATACTACATAACACTACATAACACTACATAATACTACATAACACTACATAATACCACATAACACTACATAATACTACATAACACTACATAATACTACATAACACTACATCATTTCCTGCCTCTTTCTTCAGAAGCAGGAGATGGCTCCTGCCCTATACGCCGTCTCTTCACACTCCTTGTTGTTCCGTAAGGTGTTCTTTTATGTTTTTGTCATCTGGTTTTATTGCTAGTTTGAGTTACATGAGGTGGCAGAGAGTTCCATGTAGTCATGGCTCTATTTAATGCTGTGTTTCCCAGCCTCTGTCCTGGACCTGGGGATTGTTGAAGAGACCTCCGATGGCATGTCTTGGGCTGTACCGATGAGTGTCCGAACTGTGTGCCAACTGATGGAACAGACAGTTCGGTACCTTCAACACATTAACACCTCGCACAAAGACTAATATTGATGCAGTCAATATCTCCTCAACTCTGAGCCAGGAGAGATTGACAGGCAAGTTACTGACATTCGCCCTCCATGTACATCGACATACAATATGTGCTGCTCTGTTCAGGACCAACTGCAATTGAGCTACAGTACCAGTCAAAACCAGTACCAGACACACCTACTCATTGAAGGGTTTTTCTTTATTTTTACTATTTGCTATATTGTAGAATAATAATGAAGACATCAGAACTATGAAATAACACATATGGAGTCATGTAGTAACAAAAAAAGTGTTAAACAAATCAAAATAAGTAGCCACCCTTTGCCTTGATGACAGCTTTGCACACTCTTGGCATTCCCTCAAACAGCTCATTGAGGAATGCTTTTCCAACAGTCTTGAAGGAGTTCCCACATATGCTAAGCACTTGTTGGCTGCTTTTCCTTCACTCTGACGGTCCAACTCATCCCAAACCATCTAATTTGGGTTGAGGTCGGGTGATTGTGGAGGCCAGGTCATCTGATGCAACACTCCATCACTCTCCTTCTTGGTCAAATAGCCCTTACACAGCCTGAAGGTGAAAAACAAATGGAGGTGAAAAACAAAGTTATAGTCCCACTAAGCGCAAACCCAAAGGGATGGCGTATGGCTGCAGAATGCTGTGGTAGCCATGCTGGTTTAAGTGTGCCTTGAACTCTAAATAGATCACAGACAGTGTCACCAGCAAGCACCCCCACACCATCACACCTTCTCCTCCATGCTTCACGTGGGAGCAACACATTCTGTGTACCTGAGCTGCATCTAAATACTAAGAAAACACATGTTGTTTTTCCTGCAGCTGAGCTAGCAGCCGGATAATCTCTACCCTTAGCTTCTTGATGAGGATGCATCTGGGACAGAAAAATAATTAATATGAATTTATCAGTTTCAGCTTATCTTCCTTCTCAGTGTAGAGATCATCTCACACCTAGCGCATTTGAGCCCAGACATAGACACAAATACCACCGGTATTTAGCACTGTTAGCATTGTTAGCATTAGCTTTCTGTTAAAGGAATTTGATTCCTATATGTTTATCAACCAATTCAGTTAAAACACTCTGCCCATTCCTAAGAATTTTTAAGATACTAATTTGCATAAAACGGACAGAGACCAGTCTCAAAATCAATCAATAGCGTTTATTCTCGAGAGGACTGATCATGATACAATTTACAACAGGTTATATACTAAAAATGACGTCATAGGTTTTAAACTGTCCTTCCTCCACTCCGATACAATGGCAGTATAGTTCACAAACCTTTCCATATTGTCCACCACCTGTTAAATAATATACTACTTGCCCAAGGTCTCTCCTCTCCCTGTGTAGAGACAGGATGTTCTGTAAGGAACACAGCATTCCAGCCAGTCTGACGATAGCTCCATTCGTTTCTAACAAGGAACAGACAGTCCTTCTAATTCTGGATGAAAACTACACACATTACATTCAGTATTATGATTATAATAAGATTCATACATCCATACAGTAACATTGTAGTATTCTGTTTAGTCATAGTTCTGATTAAATGTATACATCATTTAGTCATTATTCATAAATATCCCTTAACACTTTCTCTGTTTGCTCTGTTAGTATGATGGCTAACCGCTAACTATTGTGCTGTTTTAGCTGGAATCAGTAACACAAACTAGCGGTCCCAGCCTGTGTGCATGCGTGCGTGTGTGTGTGTCCATTTGTGCTGTGTTGGTGTGTGTGTGTGTGTGTGTGTATGCGCTTGTTTTTCGCTTATAAGAGACACTTATACAAAAATCAATGGTCCAGAAATATTCCCTTTACGCTTTACTCTTTTAATATAATGTTTAGCACTGTCAGCACTGTGTCTGTTACAATCCACTTGTTAAAGTCAACAGTCATAGAAGGAACAAGATACCCTCCGTCAGGCTTCACACTCTGAAAGCCCCTGTGTGAACAGACGAGTCCCCGGGCCCGTTGACATTTCTCCAGACGCCCTTGGGGAGGTCATACCCCATAGTGGACATTCTCCCTTCAGTTGTCATAGCGTGTGGTGTGCACACGCCGTCGTGTGAATAAGTCATGTCTTCTCAATATACTAACCCATCAAGTTCACATCATTGATATTTCACTTGCCTGTCACACTGCATGCTTATGGCCTGCAGGGGGGCAATTCCAATGCATATTAAAATTACCCATCAAAGATCCACCACCATATTTTACGGTAGGTATGGTGCTCCTTTCTGCATGTGCCTCTTTCTTTCGATGCCAACCCCACCACTGGCGTGGGTGGAAAAATAGCTCTATTTTCATGTCATCTGACCATAGAAACAGTTCCAATCCAAGAGCAAACTCATGACATTTACATTTATTGGATGAAATTCAAATTAAGCTGCAATGAACATGACATTTTACAATCGGTAGGTAGGTCCGGCATACCCCCCAGATGGCTAGGTCTGGCCGGCCATATGGGGAGACCCGTCGGCCAGACAGGTAGGTCCGGCATGCCCCCCAGATGGCTAGGTCTGGCTGGCCATATAGGTAGACCCCGTCGGCCAGACAGGTAGGTCCGGCATGCCCCCCAGATGGCTAGGTCTGGCCGGCCATATAGGTAGACCCCGTCGGCCAGACAGGTAGGTCCGGCATGCCCCCCAGATGGCTAGGTCTGGCCGGCCATATAGGTAGACCCCGTCTGCCAGACAGGTAGGTCCGGCATGCCCCCCAGATGGCTAGGTCTGGCCGGCCATATAGGGAGACCCGTCGGCCAGACAGGTAGGTCCGGCATGCCCCCCAGATGGCTAGGTCTGGCCGGCCATATAGGTAGACCCCGTCGGCCAGACAGGTAGGTCCGGCATGCCCCCCAGATGGCTAGGTCTGGCCGGCCATATAGGTAGACCCCATCGGCCAGACAGGTAGGTCCGGCATGCCCCCCAGATGGCTAGGTCTGGTCAGCCAGACAGGTAGGTCCGGTCGGCCAGACAGGTAGGTCCGGCATGCCCCCCAGATGGCTAGGTCTGGCCGGCCATATAGGTAGACCCAGTCGGCCAGACAGGTAGGTCCGGCATGCCCCCCAGATGGCTAGGTCTGGCCGGCCATATAGGTAGACCCAGTCGGCCAGACAGGTAGGTCCGGAATACCCCCCAGATGGCTAGGTCCGGTCAGCCAGACAGGTAGGTCCGGCATGCCCCCCAGATGGCTAGGTCTGGCCGGCCATATAGGTTGGTCCGGTCGGCCAGAAAGGCCTATGTAACTGTGTCCTGTTTATGTCATATTTCAAATGAGTTTTCCACTAGGATGCCATCGAACTCTTGTGGCCATTACTCCTTTGTCTCTAAAGTGTTCCACTGTTTTGTATTGTGAGGGAGGCACTCTGCAGACAGTGTCCAGGGCCCGTACATCAGTACTCCTACTCTGAGATGCTTTGTGGATATGGCCCAGAGGTCGCTGTGCAGGACAGAGGGGAGCTTGGAGAAGTCTGTAGTGACAGGGAGCTTGGAGAAGTCTGTAGTGACAGGGAGCTTGGAGAAGTCTGTAGTGACAGGGAGCTTGGAGAAGTCTGTAGTGACAGGGAGCTTGGAGAAGTCTGTAGTGACAGGGAGCTTGGAGAAGTCTGTAGTGACAGGCAGCTTGGAGAAGTCTGTAGTGACAGGGAGCTTGGAGAAGTCTGTAGTGACAGGGAGCTTGGAGAAGTCTGTAGTGACAGGGAGCTTGGAGAAGTCTGTAGTGACAGGGAGCTTGGAGAAGTCTGTAGTGACAGGGAGCTTGGAGAAGTCTGTAGTGACAGGGAGCTTGGAGAAGTCTGTAGTGACAGGCAGCTTGGAGAAGTCTGTAGTGACAGGGAGCTTGGAGAAGTCTGTAGTGACAGGGAGCTTGGAGAAGTCTGTAGTGACAGGGAGCTTGGAGAAGTCTGTAGTGACATGGAGCTTGGAGAAGTCTGTAGTGACAGGGAGCTTGGAGAAGTCTGTAGTGACAGGGAGCTTGGAGAAGTCTGTAGTGACAGGGAGCTTGGAGAAGTCTGTTGACTCTGTAACTTTCTAACTCCTGCAGTAGGCTCCCCTCCCCCACTGGAAATAGCAGGAGTGGTCGTATACTGGCCCTACTCACCTGGCCACTGCAGGAGTTAAACATTCAGACAGTTTGTCTCAAAGAGTGGGCTGTGACATGGTGTGATAAAAGTCATCTGACTGGGTGTTATATTTTACTATATTGCATTTACATGACAGTAATGTTGTTTTCTAAAAGGAGTCAACTGTAAAGACGCTTCATCTTTTAAGTATCTTTCAGCAGTATTGATCCTCATGAGGATGATGACGTTTGGGAGCCAAGCGCCCCCGCCGCCGGTCAAGGTCTTCACCCCCCACTGCCAGATCCACAACACCGACTGCTGTCTCTACTGATGGTTCAAGCTCCACCACTCCACAAAGGCCCCACTCCTTTTCCACGACCCCCACTACAGGCCCTGGCTCTCTGCCAGTTTGTCTAAAGGTGTGGGGGCAGGGGGGACCCCTCAGTGTCAACAGAGAAGAGGGAGAAGAAGATGGTAGGGGCACTGGAAACAGCACTGGTCCCAGCACAACAGAGGGAGATGAAGCTGAGGACAGATTGGTCATTGAAGATTATGTGGAGCCAGTACCACCCAGGTTCAGATCCTTGGGACACTAGTTTCCAATAGCAACAAGTGTGGGGACAAAAAGCAGAAAAATGCACTGGAAACATGTCACCATGGGCAACATGCTCTTGTACATTTCCCTGGTAATATACATGGGACTGAAATAGGTATCGCGACTAGTTGACTAGTGCAGCATCACCGCTCTACCGATTCAAGTTCCCTGCCTCCATTTTCAGTGAAAGGTGTGTCCTCTCCGTCAACCGTACTCTTCATGAGGGACCCACAGAAGGATGAAGAGAATGAAGGGGTCTTCAGGGTCTGATCGTCTCGCTGAGTCCAGACACGTTACATTTCTAATGTATATCTGTTGTCTTTATTTTTCTTCAAAATAGTTCTTGTTAATGTGGGACCGATACCTTTTAGGCTTATACCGATGTGTAATAGCAGTGGAATTACCCCATGCGGACACTTTGGAGAGGATGAAATGACACTTGGATATCCCCTGACACCACCAAAATGTTTGAGAGAGGTTAATATTGTATACATTTTGTTTTTATAGTGACCAATAACTTTTAGGCCTAATTTATGTAAATCAGGTAATTCCAGTGCTATTCCACATTGAATATGCCTAAAAGTTATTGGTCACTATAAAAGCATAATGTGTCCTATGTACTTAAGACACTTTGGAGAGGTTGAGAGGACACCTGACAGCTCTCACTAAAGAGTATACAGTTCAGGCTGTAGCAATCCCATTATTCCCCCAGAGGTTTCTGACTTGTTGTGGAAGCCTTCTGAAGCCAAAGCGAAGGCCCCATACACCATCAACAACAGAGAGGCAAAGATCCACCAGATAAGGCAGGAGTTTAGAACAGTTCAGGGAGGCGAGTGAGGAAGAAAGAGCAGCCTTGTCAGAGCTACGTAACATCCTCAGGACCTTGCAGAGAGCCGAGGGGCATAGAAGGCGCCGGAAAGAGGGGCTGTCTTTTTAGCAAATTCCTTTGGATTCATCTAACAGCTGGTAGAGCAGATGGACAGTGGCCAACTTACCTGCTATGGTAAACTATGGATGAGATCGACAACCATCTCCGCACCACGTACAGTTGTAGATATATTTTTAAGGTTGAAAGATCTTTGTACCTCCCAGGTCAGGCCTCATTCCCTTCACCTTCTGCAGAGACTCATCCATAGTTTTCTGGCTGTACTCCTCACGCTTACTGACGTCCAGAGTTCCTGGGAGGGAGGGGGGAGATAGAGGAGAGGAGAGACTGGTCCTATCAAGCTGGCCGACTGGTACTATCTGGCCGACTGGTACTATCTGGCCGACTGGACCTATCTGGCAGGCCGACTGTTCCTATCTGGCAGGCCGACTGTTCCTATCTGGCAGGCCGACTGTTCTCATCTGTCAGGCCGACTGTTCTCATCTGGCCAGCTGACTAGTCCTTTCAGGCATGTCGACTGGTCCGGCAGACCGGTCTTATCTGGGAACAGCTTGTGACACTCCGCGCGGTAAGACTCCGCCCTCTCCTTCGACTGGCCCAATCCGCCATTCTAGAGCATCTCTGTGCAGATCTGATAGGAGGATGGGAGAGAGAAAGGTATCATAGGTCAATCATGTAATCAATGTTTTTTTTGTCATTTCTGAATTTCTGCTCTGGAGCTCAGTTTTTATATTGAAAAAGTCAAATAAAATCGAAGTAAAAATTAATATAACAAAAAAACGATTCATTATACAAACTGCTGTATTAAATATGATATGAAAGCATCTGGTCATTCGTTAGCAATGTACATTAACAACACAACCAACTAGACTAGAACAGCAAAACTGAGAAACTAACATTAGCTTTTCACAGATTCACCAAACGTCACACAAAGACATAACATGCAGACAGGCGTACCGTGATGCTTCTGTTGCTGAATGATTGGTCTACAGCGGTGGGAATGATTGGTCTACAGCGGTGAGAATGATTGGTCTACAGCAGTGAGAATGATTGGTCTACAGCGGTGAGAATGATTGGTCTACAGCGGTGAGAATGATTGGTCTACAGCGGTGGGAATGATTGGTCTACAGCGGTGGGAATGATTGGTCTACAGCGGTGAGAATGATTGGTCTACAGCGGTGAGAATGATTGGTCTACAGCGGTGAGAATGATTGGTCTACAGCGCTGAGAATGATTGGTCTACAGCGGTGAGAATGATTGGTCTACAGCGGTGAGAATGATTGGTCTACAGCGGTGGCCACTCTTTGGTTTCTGTTGAAGAGTCCAGACACACCATCATTTTGCCCACTGCAGGAAAGAGAAGAGTGATGATGGAGAGAGTGTCACACCTTAGAAATTATTTATTTTATTTTGTATTTAACCTTTATTTAACTAGGCAAGTCAGTTAAAACCTCTCTGAGATAGGGGGGATGCTTGCGTCCCACTTGGCCAACAGCCAGGGAAAATGTAGAGCACCAAATTCAAATAAAATACTATAAAAATCTAACTTTCATTAAATCACACACGTAAGATACCAAATTAAAGCTACACTCGTTGTGAATCCAGCCAACATGTCACATTTGAAAAAGGCTTTTCGGCGAAAGCATAAGATGCTAATATCTGATGATAACACAACAGTAAACAAAGAGAGAAAGCATATTTCAACCCTGCAGACGCTACACAAAATGTAGAAATAAAATATAAATCATGCCTTACCTTTGACGAGCTTCTTTTGTTGGCACTCCAATATGTCCCATAAACATCACAAATGGTCGTTTTGTTAGATTAATTCTGTCGATATATATCCAAAATGTCCATTTATTTGGCGCGTTTGATCCAGAAAAACACCGGTTCCAACTTAGGCAATGTCACTACAAAATATCTCAAAAGTTACCTGTAAACTTTGCCAAAACATTTCAAACTAATTTTTTAATACCACTTTAGTTTTTTAAAAATGTTAATAATAAATCAAATTGAATATGGGACAATCTGTGTTCAATATAGGAAGACAACAAACTCACGCTACTTTTCAAGTCATGCTCCTCTCTCAAAAAGTAGACTTCAAATGACACTCATTCAAGATGGCAGTACTTCTTCATTCTACAAAGGAATAACCTAAACCAATTTCTAAAGACTGGTGACATCCAGTTGAAGTGGTAGGAACTGCAAACAAGTCCCTTATAAATCTAGTTTCCCAATGAAAAGTCATTGAATAGACAGTGACCTAAAAAAAACAACATCTGAATGATTTGTCCTCGGGGTTTTGCCTGCTACATAAGTTCTGTTGTACTCACAGACATGATTCAAACAGTTTTAGAAACTTCAGAGTGGTTTCCATCCAAATCTACTAATAATATGCATATCTCATATTCTGGGGATGAGTAACAGGAAGTTGAAATTGGGCACGCTATTTATCCAAAAGTGAAAATGCTGCCCCCTACAATGACGGCCTACCAAAAGTCAAAAGGCCTCCTGCGGGGACGGGGGCTGGGATTAAAATGTTTAAATAAATATAGGACAAAGCACACATCACTACATAAAGAGAGACCTAAGACAACAACATAGCATGGCAGCAATACATGACAACACAACACGGTAGCAACACAACATAACAACAACATGGTAGTAACACAACATGGTAGCAGCACAAAACATGGCACGAACATTATTGGGCACAGACAACAGCTCAAAGGGCAAGAAGGTAGAGACAACAATACTCACGCGAAGCAGCCACAACTGTCAGTTAATCACTGTCAGTGAGATTCAGTTTGAGATCTGCATTTGATCTGCATACCTGTGTGTGTGTGTGTGTGTGTGTGTGTGTGTGTGTGTGTGTGTGTGTGTGTGTGTGTGTGTGTGTGTGTGTGTGTGTGTGTGTGTGTGTGTGTGTGTGTGTGTGTGTGTGTGTGTGTGTAATGTAGATGTGTGAGTGTGTATGTGCGTGTATAGGTCTTTATTCTTGTGTGTTTTATAAATGTACTTATCCTCTAAGCTGTCAGAACTGTAGAGCCATCAGTTCATAGTTATTCATGTCATTGTGTTGTGGATATTACGGCCCAGCAAATGCCTGAATGGTTCTCCAGTGCGCCTTTCATTAAAATAAATCCATAGAAAAGCAAGTAGAGAGCGGGAGAGAGAGGGGGGGTGAGAGTGAAAGGGACAAGGAAAGAGAGAGTGAGTGAGTGAGCGAGCGAGAGAGAAGGTAAGACAAAGGGAGAGAGATGTCGAGGGAAATAGAATAGAGAGACGAAGATAGAGAGAGACTGGGAGCAAGAGAGCGGAGAGAGAGAGAGAGGAAGGGGGAGTGAGAGAGAAATAGAAAGGGGGAGTGAGAGAGGGAGAAAAGGAGAGAGAGAAGGTCCAGAAATGAAATGGGTTTTTCTATCAGTGGGAGCTGTCATAAATATTTTAATTGTGTGGTGATAGAAAAGAGCAGAGGAGAGAGAGACAGAGGACTAAGAGAAAAGAGAAGAGAAACAGGAGAGAGAGACAGAGGAGAGGAGAGAGAGGAGAGGACAGAGACAAAGGAGATGAGAGACAGATGAGAGGAGAGAGACAGGGGAAAGAGAGACAGAGAAGTTTAGAGGAGAGGAGAGAGAAAGGAAATGAGAGGAGAGAGACAAAGGAGAGGAGAGGAGAGTAGAGGAGAGAGACAGAGGAGAGGAGAGAGACAGAGAAAAGAGACAGAGGAGAGAGAGGAAAAGAGAGAGACGGGAGAAAGAGAGGCAGAGGAGATAGACAGGAGAGGAGAGGAGAGAGAGAGCGATAGAGAGAGGAGAGGACAGAGACAAAGGAGATGAGAGGAGAGGAGAGAGACAGGAGAGGAGAGAGACCGAGGAAAGGAGAGAGACAGAGGAGAGGGGAGAGAGAGAAGAGAGAGACAAAGGAAATTATAGGAGAGGAGAGAGACAAAGGAGAGGAGAGAAACAGAGGAGAGAGAGGAGAGGAGAGAGACAGAGCGGGGATTGACTGTGACTCCCATGTCCCCGTCCCTTGCTGGCTCGCCAATGCTTTTGTCTTTAACTTCACTAGGGTAGTGGGCACTATTTTCACCTCCGGATGAAAAGCGTGCCCAAAGTAAAGTGCCTGCTACTGAGGCCCAGAGGCTAGGATATGCATATAACTGGTAGCATTCGATAGAAAACTCTGAAGTTTCGAAAACCGTTAACTTCTTGCGGCGAGCCATCCCGGATCCGGGATCGTGAATACAGCCTCAAGCTCATTACCATAACGCAACGTTAACTATTCATGAAAATCGCAAATGAAATGAAATCAATATGCTAGCTCTCAAGCTTAGCCTTTTGTTAACAACACTGTCATCTCAGATTTTCAAAAATATGCTTCTAAACCATAGCAAAACTAGCATTTGTGTAACAGTATTGATAGCTATTGATAGCTAGCATTAGCATTTAGCGTTAGCATTCAGCAGGCAACATTTTCACAAAAACCAGAAAACCATTCAAATAAAATAATTTACCTTTGAAGAACTTCGGATGTTTTCAATGAGGAGACTCTCAGTTAGATAGCAAATGCTCAGTTTTTCCTGAAAGATTATTTGTGCAGGAGAAATCGGTCCGTTTTCTGCGTCATGTTTGGCTACCAAAAAAAACGAAAATTCATTCGTCAAAACGTCAAACTTTCTTCCAAATTAACTCCATAATATCGACTGAAACATGGTAAACGTTGTTTAGAATCAATCCTCAACGTGTTTTTCACATATCTCTTCGATGATATATTGTTCGTGGAAGTGTGCTTTCCCCTCTGAATCCCATGGGAAAATGCCTGCAGCTGAAGTTTACGCACCAATTTAGACAAAGGACACCGGGCGGACCCCTGGCAAATGTAGTCTCTTATGGCCAATCTTCCAATGATATGCCTACAAATACGTCACAATGCTGCAGACACCTTGGACGAACGGCAGAGAGCTTATGCTCGTTCATGGAACATTCACAGTCATATAAGGAGACGATGGAAAACAGAGCCTCAAAAATTCTGCTCATTTCCTGTTTGAGGTTTCATCTTGGTTTCGCCTGTAGCATGAGTTCTGTTGCACTCACAGATAATATCTTTGCAGTTCTGGAAACGTCAGGGTGTTTTCTTTCCAAAGCTGCCAATTATATGCATAGTCGAGCATCTTTTCGTGACAAAATATTGCGCTTAAAACGGGCACGTTTTTTTATACAATAATGACATAGCGCCCCCATAGGTTGAAGAGGTTAAAATAATGTCTGTGAGTATAACAGAACGGATTTGGCAGGCGAAAACATGAGAAGAATCCATCCAGGAAGTGGATTTTTTAAATGTTTGTAGTTTTCTATTGATGCCATTGACGTAGGACTCAAATTGCACTTTCTATGGCTTGTATTCTGAAATATTAGAGAGTAAGACCACTCTGAATGAGTGGACCCTACTTTTAGATTAACTAACTTCAAAGTAATGACTCGGGACGTCGGGTTTGATACGAAAGCTTCTTTTAGTAAGAATACTTGTTCACGTTACATTTAACAACTTGGTTTTGGTACAGAGCAATGCAGTTAAGATGCTGTCGGAAAGTCAGCCACAATCACCTGCACCTGCACATAATTGGCGCGTTATCTCTCTCATTCCTCTCGCAAGGCATTCTGGAACTTGCAGTCAAAAAGCGTAATTCAACACAACCCAATACAATTACATATGCAAATAAATCTAAAGAAATGTCTTTAGATACAGCTCAAAGGATAAACTTAAACATTAACTCTGTAACACATTAAAGTTACAACACCTACAGTGTCCCAGAGGTTTTTCATGCGCGCGACCGAGAGTGCGCCTTTCTTGTTTACCTTTAATATTGACAACGTTATTGTCCGTTATTGCCCCGCTTTCAACACCTGTGCGACAAAATGGCTGCCACACTAATAGGTCACAGTTGAAACCTCTTTGGGTTAGCGTCCCACCTCGACAACATCTGCTGAAATTGCAGAGAGCGAAATTCAAAATACAAAAATCTTAATATTAAACATACATGAAAATACAAGTGTCTCACATCGTTTAAAAGCATAACTTCTTGTTAACTTCTCTAGGGTAGGGGGCAGCATTCAGAATTTTGGATGAAAAGCATGCCCAAATTAACCAGCCTGCTACTCTGGCCCAGAAGATATGATATGTATATAACTGGTAGATTTGGATAGAAAACACTCTAAAGTTTCCAAAACTGTTAAAATAGTGTCTGTGAGTATAACAAAACCGATTTGGCAAGCGAAAACCTGAGAAAAATCCATTCAGGAAGTCGTTTTTTGGGGGGTTGTGTAGTTTTCTATTCAATGCCATTACAGTATCCATTGCCTTAGGACTCAAATTGCAGTTCCTATGCCTTCCACTAGATGTCAACAGTCTTTAGAAATTGTTTCAGGCTTGTATTCTCATAAATGAGGGAGTAAGACCAGTCTGAATGAGTGGACCCTAACGTGTCACAGAGATTTTTCATGCGCAATCCCAAGAGAGTGCCTTTCTTGTTTACCTTTAATATTGACAACGTTATTGTCCGGTTGAAATATTATAGATCGTTTAGGCTAAAAACAACCTTTGAATATAAACATCATTTGACATCTATGAACTTTAAGGATACAATTTGGATTTTTTTTGTCTGCCTGTTTTGACTGCGTTTGAGCCTGTGGATTACTGAAGAAAACGTGCGAACAAAACTGAGGTTTTTGGAGATAAAAAGACTTTATCGAACAAAAGGAACATTTATTGAGTAAATTAATGTCTTCTGAGTGCCACCATATGAAGATCATCAAAGGTAAGGGATTAATTTTATCTCTATTTCTGACTTGTGTAACTCTTCTACTTGGCTGGTTACTGTTTGTAATGATTTGTCTGCTGGGCTATGTTCTCAAATAATCGTAAGGTATGCTTTCACCATAAAGCATTTTTGAAATCTGACACCGTGGTTGGATTCACAAGAAGTTCATCTTTAACCCTATGTAAAATATGTTTTGTTTTCTGAATTTTTATAATGAGTATTTCTGTATTTGAATTTGGCGCTCTGCCATCTCACTGGATGTTGGCCAGGTGGGACGTTAGTGTCCCACATACCCCAGAAAAATAAATCCAACCGCATTATCAGATTTCAAAAAGGCTTTACGGAGAAAGTTTACCATGGAAATATCTGAGGACAGCGCCCCGCATACACAAGCTTTAAAAACGTTTTTCAAACCAGCAGAGGCATCACAAAATCAGAAATAGCGATAAAATAAATCACTTACCTTTGAAGATCTTTCTCTGTTTGCAATCCCAAGGGTCCCAGCTACACAACAAATGGTTGTTTTGTTCGATAAAGTCCTTCTTTATATCCCAAAAAGTATGTTAATAAGTTGGTACGTTTAATTCAGTAAGCCACCGTTCCACACATTCAACAAAGAAATCCCAAAAGTTACCGGTAAACTTCGTCCAAACAAGTCGAACAACGGTTCTAATCAATCATCAGCTACCCTGATATGTAAATGAACGATACAATTTAAGACGGAGTGTAGTATGTTCAATACCGGAGATAAATAACGAAGTGCGCGCACTCATTCAACTGTGCCACAAGACTAGAGTCCTAATGAGAGACACCTTGAAAAACTACAACTACTTGCGAATTAAAAAAAAAACAAGCCTGAAACTCTTTCTAAAGACTGTTGACATTTAGTGGAAGCCACATGAACTGCAATCTGGGAGGAATTCCTTTGAATATCCCATAGACAATTATTGAAATGGCATGTGACCTCAAAAAACAATAATTCCAGGATGGATTCTCCTCGGGTTTTCGCCTTATCAGTTCTGTTATACTCACAGACATTATTTTAACAATTTTAAAAACTTCAGAGTTTTCTATCGAATGGTACCAATTATATGCATATCCAAGCTTCTGGGCCTAAGCAACAGGCAGTTTACTTTGGGCACATCAGTCATCCGAACTTTCGAATACTGCCCCGTAGCCCAAAGAGGATTTAAACATGCAAAAACCTCAGGCTAACATGTTCGACTTAATCAATAACTATGCTTCAGACTTGTTCCAGGACAAGGATGAGTACCCAGTCACTCTCCCCATCCGTATCCTCTCCTAATGGGGCTTGAGTGCCTGCCAAAGAGGCCTCTCCTGAAGACACAGGCATGAGTGATTCCCTGAGTGAAGCACCAATTTCCAAGTTCCTTCTAACTCCCGTATGGCCTCTGATTTGACACCGGTCTTGCAGATATTTGGTCGTTCAATGTGCCAAGCCTGGGGAGATGGTAAGAGTTGTAAAGTTGTAACTTTTTCAGAGGGAAAAACTAAATCGATTGTCCTCGGCCCCCCCTGTCCTAGAGTCAGACAGTTGTTTGTGGGTTTTACTGGCAACCATTCATCAAAGTTTGGCAAAAGTTGTTCTGGGGGGAGTTGGACCAAACAGAACAAGTCATAGAGGGCTGCCCTTCTCTTTATTGGTACACAATAAAGAGAAGATATGGGGGGCTTTCATCGAATCAGATTAAAGTAACTGGTCACTAATAAAGCCTGTGAATGATATGAAGAACACATAAGATCAGGTAATCAAAGCAGTCCAAAAACAAGAGAGGCACCAGTTAGTATCTCAAGGACAAAGCATAAACACTAAACTGGCTGAAATTTGTTTTACAAAGTTCTCCCTCAATGTGAAACTGTATTCCCCAATCGCTGGCTATAATACCACCCTATCAGATCATATATTCTCTTTCCGATCACAGTTTCATCTTGATTTACTTGATTCTTATTTACTTGATTTTTCGTTTTAAGAAATAAGAAGGCATCGATCTGCTGGGGATTCAATGAATTAGCATGAAATGACTTTGATACAAAGAGCCGAAGGTTTGCCACTGTAAATGTTTAATGAGTTAGCAGGACCCATGAATATTGGTGTGAGCCAGACAGTCACACGCATGCGTCTGTTTAGTGGATTCACACCAAATCATCATTAGGTCTTCGCTGCAGACATTTATTCATTCAGATGTCTATACACAAGTATTAGTGTACTTGAGATTTACCAGTGGTTTATTTAAGGGTGCACTATTTTCCACAGTTCTTTTCCCTACTGAGGCACATGTGCACGACTCGCACAGATATAGGTCCACGTGCACACACACACACACACACACACACACACACACACACACACACACACACACACACACACACACACACACACACACACACACACACACACACACACACACACACACACACACACACACACACACACACACACACACACACACACACAGCTCTACCCCTCCCACTAACCACAACAGTTTTTATTCATGTTTACTCTCGGTCCCATGAATCTAGGGTTCTCTTTTTAATTTTCCTTAATTATCTTCCATATTCATGGCTGTGGGCTGGGTGGGAGCTGTGTGTGTGTGTGTAGCCGGCCTCTGCACCCTGCGCACTGCATGGCAATTAGTGTGTTACATAACACATAGCCACACACACAAACACTCTGCAGAAGGGAGGCTCTCAGACACTCTTCTGCATCTCTCTCTCTCTCTCTCTCTCTCTCTCTCTCTCTCTCTCTCTCTCTCTCTCTCTCTCTGTGTATATATATATATATATATACCGGTCCAATATATATTTATCGCTTAGAGACGCTGTAGTTAAGTTGCACCACGTTCTCTTTCTCAAGATATGCCTGCACTGTTTTTCCCAGTGTATATTTGTTTGTATGTGTAGGGCATAGCTTGTTACTAGGGTGGTACTGAGCACGTCATGTTTACTCTTCTTCCCAATGGGCCGCAATAAATACATAAATAAATACAATACATAAATAAATAAATACAATCTCCTGGTCGGCCATGCCTGCAGGCATCCTGTGGTTGTGTGATGGCTGTGAAGGCTCACTTACCCTTTTAAGAGAATCCCGATGAGCTCGATGGAGAGACAGGACCAGGGACTAATTGCTTGTGGCTGGATGGTGGGAAGGAGAGGAGAGGGAGGGGGGAGAGAGATTGGGAAAATGATGGGGGTAGAGGGAAACGACAACACAGTTAAAAGGGAGGAAAGGAGGAAGGGAAGAGAGAGAGAAGGTGAAGGGTGGTTGAGAGGGGGAGAGAGAGAGAGCGAGAGAAAGAGAATTATTGTGTTGAAGAGGGGGAGAGAGAGAAGATTTTCTCACTCATTCGTTTGTTCCCTTGGTGATCTGAGTCACACGATTGACAGGACGTGGTGCCGTATCAGGAATGTATTAATTTTACACAGAGGTGTGTGTGTGTGTGTGTTTGTCGAAAGAGAGAGAGCGCTACCGAGGTACTATTGACTAGGAAAGTGGGTTGTATTAATAATATGAGAGAATCCTGAGGAACACTTTTACGTTCATCTTTATTCTCACCACCTGAGTCCTCAAATACTGAGTGCTTCCAAGTGTTTGTGTGTGTGTATGTGTGCGTGCGTATGTGTGTGTGTATGACCGTGTGTGAGCTGAACGTGTGTGAGAGTGTGTGCCTGTGCACACATACCTTCCTGCTTTAATTTAAACAGGAGATTTGCAGTCAAATGCTCCGTTTCTATTTCGTTTCGATAACTTTGGATGCGGGGGTAAAGGATTCGTTATTTTCCAGCCTAGCAGTCCATGGCTCATGATTGGTATTTTCAGTGCTGTTGTATCGCTGCATGTATTATTGTATTGCCTGTATTGAGTGCAGTGTTGAATGTATTGCTATGGATTGCATACAATGGTGTGTCGTTTGGAATGTATGGTCTGTGTGTGTGTGTGTGTGTGTGTGTGTGTGTGTGTGTGTGTGTGTGTGTGTGTGTGTGTGTGTGTGTGTGTGTGTGTGTGTGTGTGTGTGTGTGTGTGTGTGTGTGTGTGTGTGTGTGTGTGTGTGTGTGTGTGCGGTGTACATTATGCCTTCTACAGTTGCCTCTGTTAATGACTTTGTATATGTGTGTCTGTGATTCCTTTATTGACTGTGCAGGTTATGCATTTAGCTGATCTGGTCCAAACTACACCCTTGCCCTCTGTCTGAAATCTTCCCCCCACCCACCTCCTCTCCACCTCTCCATCTCCTCCTCCTCTCCTCCTTTCATCCCAGTCGCCAGGAAATGATTGCGTTCCCCATAAAGGGTGTGGGCACCAAAGCCAAAGCGGTGGTTGGGAACAACAAAGGCAAAGCGGGGAACAGAGAGGAGGAACATGTCGCCTTTGGCTGCCTCACTCTGAACGCCCTCTCTCTTCCTCTCTCTCTCTCTCTCTCTCGCTCCCTCTCTCTTCCTCTCTATCTCTCTCTCTCTCTCTCTCTCTCTCTCTCTCTCTCTCTCTCTCTCTCTCTCTATCTCTCTCTCTCTCTCTCTCTCCCTCTCGCCGTCTCTTCAGGCTTAAGATAATGTAATACAAAGTGATGGGCCCTCCTCCCCTTTCTCCTTATCCCCCTCTCATTCTCTCTCTTCTCTTGCTTTAATGTTTTCATTTACTGCTTTGGTTTAAGTCAACTCTCACACTCTTTCACTCTTTGACCTAGAAGAAGAGAAGAAAAAGCAACTTGAAACTTTTCCTTAATGGATTTGTTGCCTTCTGAAATGGTTTTGAAGCCTGATATCAACGGCCAATCAGAACGGTTATTAATAACTATTACAGTGAATGTTTTATACCCCCAGTCGGGTTGATGAAGAAAGAGGGTAATTTCAGCATATGAAATGCAAATAAATCCTTATAGTGATTTGGAAAGAGCCTTTTCATTTAACACGCATATTATTCAATCTGTTTTTGATTTCAGATGAGCAGACTTATCTAACTGAAATCAAATCATCTTTTCAACTCCCCAATGTTATGCAGGAGGGCTGAAGAGACTAACAGCCACACAGTTTCAGGAGGGCTGAAGAGACTAACAGCCACACAGTTTCAGGAGGGCTGAAGAGACTAACAGCCACACAGTTTCAGGAGGGCTGAAGAGACTAACAGCCAGGCAATTTCAGGATGAGAGTGTCCTTTCACACTGTCTCTAATCAAATTGACAAGGGGCTTCCCTCCACAAGGACAAACTCTCCTCCGTCCTCAGCGGCAAAATCAGTTTTGTGGCCTAATTGCTTACCTCCCTCCCTCCCTCCCTCCCTCCCTCCCTCCCACCCTTCCTCCCTCCCTCCGTCACTTTGTCTTGCTCTTTCTCTCTCTCTCTCTCGCTCTCTCGCTCTCTCTCTCCCACACTTTCTCTGTCCCCCTCCCTCAATCCCTCTCTCTCTCTCTTCCTCTTTTCCTCCCACTCGCTCTCTCAGCTGGTGAAAGAAACACTTCTCCCCTTTTGAGATCAAAGTCAGTCTCGCCACGATTAACGAGAAAATGGAGAAGAAAGATGAAATATTAGGGCCTGTTATTTCAACGGGAAATAGAAATGGGACCCACTGACACTTTCATTGAACCCAACTGTCCCATAATGCTTTTTATTCTCGCTGTCTCAGCCATGACCAATCAAATGTCATAAGCTCTTATAACCTCCATTGACAGCAGTCTGACTAATGGTTATGACAAGCAAGGAGTTAGCTTAGCTTGCTAGCTAGCCGATAAGAGTTAGCTAGCATATAGTTACATATTGCTACAGAAATAACACTAAACTTCTTATTGCAATGCTTACAGCAGTGTTATAACAGCTTATGAGGGTCTGTTATGATATGCTTGTAACACGGGGAATCATATTGTTCTGATACTGAGGTGTTGCCAGGACAATCAAACCCCCTCCATTAGCTCTGGGGTGGTGATGATTGATGTTTGTGTTTGTTGTTTGTGCGATTTTTTGGCATGCAATGCCGCGGCTCATCTAAGAACTCACATTAATAACAGTGTCATTTAGATGAATGGGCTTTGCACTGCGCCACCATCGCCCCTTGTTTCCTTAACAGCTGTTTTTGGAAAAGTGAAAAGTGGATCACGCAGACACATAGTCTCATCTGAATAGAGCTCACTATTTGGAGGAGTTTCTCGACTATTGCGAGAAAATAAGAGGACGAGTCACAAGAGAGATGATCTGTGAATCCCCAAGTAAACACACATCAAGGCTAGGAGTAGTGTACATGGGTTCTGAATGTACTGTACGGAGCGCTCACATATGGGACTTTGCATAGGTGTTTTAATCATGTTTGTTGTGTAAGACTACAAAATAAGAGTTGTTTTTGATGTACTATATGTTAAAGATGATTGGAATTATATTTCATTAGCATTTCAAAACAACTTGCAACCAAGTTGTGATGTTTGTCCTTTCCTAGGCCATGCCCTGGGGAGGATTTGACTCTTGGGAAGAAGAAATATAAGATGCAAAGCAAAACAGACTATTTTCGGCCATTTTAGGTCAGTCATGTCTTCCGAGGCTTCACTTACAGAAGCTTCCCTTCAAATAGGCAACAAGCGGAGGACTCGTCGCCAGCCGTTTATTTTCAATGTATTTGCTGGGAAGCAGAAGGGATGTGCAAAATAACGCCTCTTACGCAGACCACTATTTGGCCCACCAAGCCGCCACAGTCCTTCTTAGAATCCATCAGTGACTTTAAGATACTGAATGACTCAGCAGCCAGAATGTCAAGCACGGCGCTGCAGAGCTCATGTAGGATAAAAAAAGCTTACTAAAATAAATTACTAGACGGGGAAATTAGAACGAAAAGGAGAGTCTGTGTGTTTGTGCTCTCTGGGGAGTTGTTACTGACTGGCTGGGATGCTGGCAGTTCTCTGGGGAGTTGTTACTGACTGGCTGGGATGCTGGCAGTTCTCTGGGGAGTTGTTACTGACTGGCTGGGATGCTGGCAGTTCTCTGGGGAGTTGTTACTGACTGGCTGGGATGCTGGCAGTTCTCTGGGGAGTTGTTACTGACTGGCTGGGATGCTGGCAGTTCTCTGGGGAGTGGTTACTGACTGGCTGGGATGCTGGCAGTTCTCTAAGGAGTGGTTACTGACTGGCTGGGATGCTGGCAGTTCTCTAAGGAGTGGTTACTGACTGGCTGGGATGCTGGCAGTTCTCTGGGGAGTTGTTACTGACTGGCTGGGATGCTGGCAGTTCTCTGGGGAGTTGTTACTGACTGGCTGGGA
This sequence comes from Oncorhynchus nerka, assembly GCF_034236695.1. Lineage (NCBI taxonomy): Eukaryota > Metazoa > Chordata > Actinopteri > Salmoniformes > Salmonidae > Oncorhynchus > Oncorhynchus nerka. Next base: position 19,845,479 of record NC_088403.1, read on the forward strand.
TGCTGGCAGTTCTCTGGGGAGTTGTTACTGACTGGCTGGGATGCTGGCAGTTCTCTGGGGAGTGGTTACTGACTGGCTGGGATGCTGGCAGTTCTCTGGGGAGTTGTTACTGACTGGCTGGGATGCTGGCAGTTCTCTGGGGAGTTGTTACTGACTGGCTGGGATACTGGCAGTTCTCTGGGGAGTTGTTACTGACTGGCTGGGATGCTGGCAGGTCTCTGGGGAGTTGTTACTGACTGGCTGGGATGCTGGGAGTTCTCTGGGGAGTTGTTACTGACTGGCTGGGATGCTGGCAGTTCTCTGGGGAGTTGTTACTGACTGGCTGGGATGCTGGCAGTTTTCTGGGGAGTTGTTACTGACTGGCTGGGATGCTGGCAGTTCTCTGGGGAGTTGTTACTGACTGGCTGGGATGCTGGCAGTTATCTAGGGAGTTGTTACTGACTGGCTGGGATGCTGGCAGTTCTCTGGGGAGTTGTTACTGACTGGCTGGGATGCTGGCAGTTCTCTGAGGAGTTGTTACTGACTGGCTGGGATGCTGGCAGTTCTCCTAGGAGTGGTTACTGACTGGCTGGGATGCTGGCTGTTCTCTGGGGAGTTGTTACTGACTGGCTGGGATGCTGGCAGTTCTCTGGGGAGTTGTTACTGACTGGCTGGGATGCTGGCAGTTCTCTGGGGAGTTGTTACTGCCTGGCTGGGATGCTGGCAGTTCTCCTAGGAGTTGTTACTGACTGGCTGGGATGCTGGCAGTTCTCTGAGGAGTGGTTACTGACTGGCTGGGATGCTGGCAGTTCTCTGGGGAGTTGTTACTGACTGGCTGGGATGCTGGCAGTTCTCTGGGGAGTTGTTACTGATTGACTGGGATGCTGGCAGTTCTCTGGGGAGTTGTTACTGACTGGCTGGGATGCTGGCAGTTCTCTGGGGAGTTGTTACTGATTGACTGGGATGCTGGCAGTTCTCTGGGGAGTTGTTGCTGACTGGCTGGGATGCTGGCAATTCTCTGGGGAGTTGTTACTGACTGGCTGGGATGCTGGCAGTCCTCTGGGGAGTGGTTACTGATTGACTGGGATGCTGGCAGTTCTCTGGGGAGTTGTTACTGACTGGCTGGGATGCTGGCAGTTCTCTGGAGAGTTATTACTGACTGGGATGCTGGCAGTTCTCTGGGGAGTTGTTACTGATTGACTGGGATGCTGTCTTAATATCAGACAATAAGAATGTTATTAGCTGTCCAATACTCCTCCTTCCCTTAGCCCAGCCTCACTGGTAAACCTGAATGTAAACCTGAATGTAAACCTGAACATTAAAAATTAAATATTAGCTGCTAACCCCCCCCCCCTGCCAATATGTGGTTTTCTTCACTTGTTAAACTCTCTACATAACTAGGGCAGATAGTACAGTAGTGCTTCTCGCTACAACATTAACCCTGACAAATCTCATCACCTAACTTACTGGGGCCAGATTTCTAATCAGCAGCCACATTTGATGCCGTCTTTTTATGACTATGAGTGGTGTCCTCATTACTATGGCAGGCTTGGGAAGGGTGGTGTTCCTTTTGGGTGGGGGGCATACTGGGTGGTACACCTCATGCCGAAGTCAATCCCCAGACTTGCAATTAGGGAGGCTGACTTATTGCCTGTGTGTGCTGAGCCGCTCCAAGACCCTGGAGTCCCAGCGCTGCAGTGTGGTGTCTCTCTATGTCGTCATCCACCGCACTGGCGCAAAGGTGGTCTGTGTGTGTGTGTGTGTGTGTGTGTGTGTGTGTGTGTGTGTGTGTGTGTGTGTGTGTGTGTGTGTGTGTGTGTGTGTGTGTGTGTGTGTGTGTGTGGGTGTGTGCGTCTGTGTGTGTGTCTGTGTGTGGGTGTGTGTTACAGTAGCTCTAAGGCATCATTAGCCTGTACGGGATAGTGTGTGTGTTTGCACACGTTACTCCTAAGTCTCAGCATAGCAAAAAGCAGCTGTGTGTACATCTGCAGTCACAAACCCCTAAGCTTCACCTCAAGTTCCATTTTCAGCGGTGTCCATTTTGAATTATTCATCAGCATCTGTTGCCCTTCACACCACTGACAGATCAGATATGCCGAGGGAAGGCACAACAGCTTTAATCTATCTGGGATTTAACTGTGACCCTCTAGCATCGGCCCAAAGGTCTTTCCAGTCCCCATCTCTACTCAGATCCATCATCCCTGTGCATGTCAGGTTTTACCTGTTAAACTGTTTAGACTACATCCTCTTAGAAGGGATCACATGGATCAGGTGTAGTGTCACCGATGGTAATCGTGCCAATTTCCTACTTCCTGGTGCCGAGAGATGTCGGATGTCATCGAACCTGGTTTTTATCTCTGAGAGCGGCTTTGACTCGTCATCGACTGCGGTGCTGATTATCGAGTGACTCTAAACAACTCTAACTACCGTTTCCTCGTGCTCCCTCGATAATTAGCAACACGTTTAGAGAAGGGGGGCTCTCGCTCGTTAGCTTCGATGGAGGGCTCGATGGCCTTTTAAGCGGCAGAGTGGACCACAAGTCAGAGGCATGGCGGGATGCAGTGGGGTGGCATTATAGGGGTAATGATGGATGCTAGGAGGTGGGTCACTGAGAGACCAGGGGTTGTGTCAAGGGCACAGTAGCTCTGGGTGTGTGTGAATGGAGGGGGGGTTACTGTGTGTACTGACTGTGTTCTACTGTGTGAGTAACTTCCTCCTCTGTCTGTCAGGATATCTGGGGTACAAGGGGACAGGGAGTTAAGCAGTGTCTGCGAGGGCCCAGAGGCTAAAAGTGCCTGACAGACAAATCAAAGTCCCTAGTTTTTACTGCTTCACAGTTCTCCTTTCATAAGCACAACTGGGAGTTCTCTTCAGCAGAGTGTCAGAACCTCAGTCAAGAAAAAGTCACTCCCTTTCAAAAAACAGGTAGGCGGTGTGTGTGTGTGTGTGTGTGTGTGTTTTCACTGCAGATACTGAGTGTGCCTGTGACAGTAATGATGTGCTGCTCTCAAATTGACAGACACATATAGGGTGAGAGAGCGAGAGAAACCAAGAGAGAAAGAGAGAAACTAAGAGAGAGAGAGAAATAGATAGAGAGAAGGAGAGAGAGAGAGAGAGAGAGAGAGAGAGAGAGAGAGAGAGAGAGAAATTGAGAGAGGGGGAGAGAGAGAGAAACAGAGAGAGAGGGAGAGCGAGAGAAACCGGGAGAGAGAGAAACATAGAGAGAATTAGGCAGAGAAAGAGATCATATCCTCATGAACCCGAACAACAATGGACAATGGAAAGCAGTAGATCAGGAGGTCTGCCTCTCTCTCGTTCCCGCCGGAGGGAAATGGTCTTCATGTCGTAAAACACCTGGAGTCAGCCGGGTCACACCTGGTGAGAAAATGAGGTCACCCTCTTAAAACTCCTCACTGTCGCTACCCGGACGAATCATCTACCCAACCAATCCAGACCTAGGTAGAATCTTTTTTATTTTGTAGTTTATTATAAAATACCAACTTTTCAAATACTCAAGTTAGTCAAATATATTTTATATAGAGTTTCAACTAAAAAAGCAACTATTTACTTTGATATTCAAATAACAGTAAAAAAATATGAATAATATTTGAAAGTATTTTGACTACCTCAGAAAACCAAATCCTAATTGGAGGTATTTTAATACAAGTTATTGGAAAACAAAAAACCGTCCCAATAATGATTTTCTTTTACTTTCTTTTATTTACTTTTTTGCAAATGACTAATATCACCAGGAATTCAGCAAAAAATGTGTTTAATTGATGAAATATGTTCCCGGGTATTCCCATGAATAGAAATGAGAACATGTGTTTAATTGATGAAATATGTTCCCGGGTATTCCCATGAATAGAAATTAGAACATGTGTTTAATTGATGAAATATGTTCCCAGGTATTCCCATGAATAGAAATGAGAACATGTGTTTAATTGATGAAATATGTTCCCAGATATTCCCATGAATAGAAATTAGAACATGTGTTTAATTGATGAAATATGTTCCCAGGTATTCCCATGAATAGAAATGAGAACATGTGTTTAATTGATGAAATATGTTCCCAGGTATTCCCATGAATAGAAATGAGAACATGTGTTTAATTTATGAAATATGTTCCCAGATATTCCCATGAATAGAAATGAGAACATGTGTTTAATTGATGAAATATGTTCCCAGGTATTCCCATGAATAGAAATTAGAACATGTGTTTAATTGATGAAATATGTTCCCAGGTATTCCCATGAATAGAAATGAGAACATGTGAACGTGTCTCAATGTAATTCAATGTATGAGATGATTGTTATTCTCAAATACAGTCTCTTTTTAGGTTTAGTTGTGGTCAATTTGCACTGTACAAATGATTGTAATTATGTTCCGGTCCCTCAACCATCCACACAAACAACAAAACAAAAACATCTGCAGCTGAATCTAGTTGCCTACCCCTGGTACAGTGTGTGTTTGTAACAAGAACACTTGCCCTCAGATGGACAAAGAGGTTTGAAGTTGTTTTTGTTAAGCATCCAACTTGCTGTTTGCAATGTGGAATTGGCTTTGAATTACTCTGCAATATTTTCTGGTATCATAAAATGAATTGCGGCATTTCAACCTTTTCAGTGGCATGTTCAAAGAGCAGTACAGTAGTTGATCGTCACAACTTAATTATACTTATCTTTATAAAATATCATTGGTTAATTGGTTTTACTTGATTATGTAGACCTGAGGCAATGGAGAATTGACATTTACAGAATGCTTAGATAAAAATGAATTGTGTAGATCAAATATGATTGTCAGATAGATTGGAATAGCATAGCATATTGTGTGTGCTCTATTCCTTCTGTTTCTATCTTCAACATGCAGTTCCAGATACAGCCCTGCCATTAGTTGAAGGCAGCCAATCCAATAGTTTCAGAAAAGTAGTATTAAAATGTTTTTTTTTAAGTAGTATTTTTTTGTGATCTGTACTTTCCTCCCAGAAATATAGTCACCTTGCACAAAGCATAGTTAAAACTAAAATTATCTCAGGTCTGAACCAACCACAAGCCATTAATGAGAAATCCATACACTCGCCGCAAAACACCTCTCTCTCTCTCTCTCTCTCTCTCTCTCTCTGTTTTTCTTCCATCCTTCCATCCTTTAGGGGGGACATTTACACTCCCATAAGTATTTATTTGGACAGTGAAGCTAAAACTTAACATTTGGTACAGAATGTACAGAATGTCACCTTTAATTTGAGGGTATTTTCATACCCTCAAATAAAAGGTTACATTCTGGTCTGTTGCCTCATGAAACATTTGATCTCAAATCCAAAATGCTGATTATAGAGCCAAATGTACAGTTTTTGTACATGTCTATTTGTCACATGTACCGAATACAACAGGTGTAGGTAAACCTTACCGTGAAAGCCCTTAAACAACAATGCAGTTTTAAGAAAATAGAGTTAAGAAAAGGCGATAAAATATCAACAACGAGGCCACCAAAGGGGGTACCAATTCAATATACAGGGGTACATGTTAGTCGAGGTAACAGAGGTAATGTGTACAGTACATGTAGGTAGTGGTAAAGTGACTAAGCATAGAAAATAAACAGCAAATAGCAGCAGCGTAAAAAGGGGGGGTGTCAATGTAAATAGTCCGGGTGGCGATTTGATTAACTGTTCAGCAGTCTTATGGCTTTGGGGTTGAAGCAGTTAAGGAGCCTTTTGGGCCTAGACTTGGTGCTCTGGTACCGCTTGCCGTGCATGTAGCAGAGAGAACAGTCTATGACAAGGGTGGCTGCAGTCTTTAGCAATTTTTAGGGCCTTCCTCTGACACCGCTTGGTAGATAGGTCCTGGATGGCAGGAAGCTTGGCCCCAGTAATGTACTGGGCCGTACGCACTACCCTCTGTAGCGCCTTGTGGTCGGATAGGCATTGCAGTTGCTATACCAGGCGGTGATGTAACCAGTCAGGATGCACTTGATGGTGCAGCTGTATGACTTTTTGAGGATCTGAGGACCCATGTCAAATCTTTTCAGTCTCCCGAGGGGGAATAGGCGTTGTCGTGCCTCCTCACAACTGTCTTGGTGTGTTTGAACCATGGTAGTTTGTTGGTGATGTGGACTCCAAGGAACTTAAAGCTCTCGACCTGCTCCAATACAGCCCCCTTGATGAGAATGGGGGCGTGCTCGGCACTCCTTTTCCTGTAGTCCACTGTCATCTCCTTTGTCTTGATCACATTGTGGGAGAGGTTGTTGTCTGACATCCTCCCTATAGGCTGTCTCATCATTCTCGGTGATCAGAACTACCACTCTTGTGTCATCGGCAAACTTAATGATGGTGTTGGAGTCGTGCATGGCCATGCAGTCTTGGGTGAACAGGGAGTACAGGGGGGGACTAAGCACACACCCCTGAGGGGCCCTCGTGTTGAGGATCAGCGTGGCAGATGCCTGTCAGGAAGTCCAGGATCCAGTTACAGATGGAGGTTTAGTGTGTTTAGTCCCAGGGTCCTTAGCTTAGTGATGAGCTTTGAGGGCACTATGGTGTTGAACGTTGTGCTGTAGTCAATGAAGAGCATTCTCACGTAGGTGTTCCTTTTGTCCAGGTAGGAAAGTGCAGTGTGGAGTGCAATAGATTTTGCGTCAACTGTGGATCTATTTGGGAGGTATGCATATTGGAGTCGGTCTAGGGTTTCTGGGATGATGATGTTGATGTGAGCCATTACCAGTCTTTCAAAGCACTTCATGGCTACAGATGGTAGAAATTTAGGCAGATTACATTGGTGTTCTTGGGCACAAGAACTAAGGTGGTGTGCTTGAAACATGTAGGTATTACAGACTCGGTCAGGGACAGGTTGAAAATGTTAATGAAGACACTTGCTAGTTGGTTAGCGCATGTTCGCAGTACACGTCCTGGTAATCCGCCTGGCCCTGCAGCCTTGTGAATGTTGACCTGTTTAAAGGTCTTACATCGGCTACGGATTTGTTGTCCGGAACAGCTGCTGCTCTCATGCATGCTTCAGTGCTGCTTGCCTCGAAGCAGGCATAGAAGTAAATTAGCTCATCTGGTAGGCTTGTGTCACTGGGCAACTCGCAGTTGAGCTTCCCTTTGTAGTCCGTAATAGTTTGCAAGCCCTGCCACATCCGACGTGCATTCAATCTTAGTCCTGTATTGACGCTTTGACTGTTTGATGGTTCGTCGGAGGGCATAGCGGGATTTCTCGTAAGCGGCAGCTCTACCCTTTAGCTCAGTGCGGATGTTGGCTGACCAAATACGTAGGGGAGTGTACATGTGGTATTTCTGCTGGGAATCCCTCATTAATCGTGGGTAATCTGTCTGGTAAAAAACAGCCCTTTCCCTTTTTCCTCTTTACTCCCTGTTTCTGTGAGGATATGCCACATTGATATCTCTATTGTGTGGCGGCCGCGGCGCGCCTTAATGGGGAATTTTACACAATGGCCGTATTGACTCGACTGAGATTAATAGCGGTGGGGGCGAACTCAATAGAGTTACTTTACCATAACAATGGCCACCATCCACCGCCGTGGTCCAATTGCATGTTTGTATTAAATAATCTATTACCAGCACAAAGGACGGGAGCTGTTCATCCCAAGCATGTCACCAGAGGTTTAAATTACAACCCGCGTTAAGAACAGATCTGTCTGTCAAGAAGAGAATGGCAGGGTAACATACTGTATAGCCTTGCTTGATTGGTTTATGTTGGGTACAATTCATTAGAACAGGATTGGGCAACTGGAGGCCGGATCCTTTTTGTAGGCCCACATATGACTGAATGTGACGGTATGAATGTGCTTTGATTGGTTTGGCTAGGTAACACTTTACTCAAGCCCCAGCAGGTGTAATACATTACTGTCATAATGCATTATAAGACTTATAAGAATTAAAAGACTTATAAGAATTATAAGACTTATAAGAATAACTGAACCTTCTAATAATATCTAGATATCATCTGGTAATGAGTTATTATCATCCCTAGAAGACGTAACATGTATGAGTTGATCATAAAACATATACTTCATGCTTATAACCTGTAATAGAGACACCTGGTGCTTTAACCCATGTAGGTGATTTGCTGGACACAGACTGCAGTCATTACATTCTGTGTCCGTCTCTCAATCTATAGCTCAACTAGTGACGGTAAAACATTCAGATTGGATCACTTGGAATGACCGAAACATCATTATGTGTGTTGACAACATTGCAAAGCCTACCGTTGCATTCTTTACCGGATTCTTTCTCGGAAATGTAAGCATCTCCCGTTTTTGTTTTTAATAGACAGTAATTGCACACATACAAAACATAGCATTGAACCTTGAAAATAATCAATCAATCCAAAGAATGTTAGTGCCTCTCTCCAATGTCATCTTCTATTGAGGCTTGGTGTGCATACCAAATGGCACCCCATTCCCTATCTAGTGCCCTAATCTTGTCCAGAGCCCTATGACCAGAGCCCACACTCTACAGTGGATATTTATTCCTAAGTATCCAGTAAATCCGGAACAACACTTGTTTTGTAAAATCACATAGTGTCACGGCTGGTGAAGGAAGAGGACCAAGGTGCAGCGTGGTGGGCGTACATTTTCATTTATTAATCATAATGATGCCGAACAAAACAAATAACACTACAAAAACAAACCGTGAAGCTCAAAGGCTATGTGCTTTAAACAAAGTCAACTTCCCACGAAGAAAGGAGGGGAAAAGGGCTACCTAAGTATGGTTCCCAATCAGAGACAACGATAGACAGCTATCCCTGATTGAGAACCATACCCGGCCAAAACATAGAAATACAAAATTATAGATAACAAAACATAGAATGCCCACCCCAAATCACACCCTGACCAAACCAAATAGAGACATTAAAAGGCTCTCTAAGGTCAGGGCGTGACACATAGGTAGGTTGGTCTGTCTGTCTGTCTGTCTGTCTGTCTGTCTGTCTGTCTGTCTGTCTGTCTGTCTGTCTGTCTGTCTGTCTGTCTGTCTGTCTGTCTGTCTGTCTGTCTGTCTGTCTGTCTGTCTGTCTCTCTCTCTCTCTTTCTCTCTCTCTGTCTCTCTCTCTCTCTCTCTCTCTCTCTCTCTCTCTCTCTCTCTGCATGCTGGGAGTGATTGGTGCATGCTGGGAATTGTTTGAGTGAAGGAGTGCGTGTGTTGTGGAGAGTTAGATATTCACAACTTTGTATATGGCTTATGCTAGTACGGGTAGTCCACAGTGTTTTGAGTGTGGGGATGTTGGTCATAAGCGACATGCTTGCCCGAAAAGGGAGAAAGCAGAGGGAGGGGTGCAGGTGGTCATCGTAACGCCTGGGCCCTCAGCACCTGTTGCTGAGGAACAAGTTATCCGTGTTGAGGGCACGGGGTTGCAACTTGTATTAGAGGGAAATGTTATGCTACAGAAAAGTATTGTTGTAGAAGGAAAGGATGTATCTGAAGAGCCAGTTCCTCAGACTGGTGAGCAGGTGCCCAGTATGAGTGCTGGGGTAAAGGAGGGGGTTCATGTGGAGCTAGGCTCCCAGGTAGTGGAGGAGATGCCCACTGCGAGTAACGGGGTACAGAAGGGGGTTCATGTGGGGCTAGGCTCCCAGGTAGTGGAGGAGATGCCCACTATGAGTAATGAGGTACAGGAGGGTTTTCATGTGGAGCTAGGCTCCCAGGTAGTGGAGGAGATGCCCACTATGAGTAATTAGGTACAGGAGGGTTTTCATGTGGAGCTAGGCTCCCAGGTAGTGGAGGAGATGCCCACTATGAGTAATGAGGTACAGGAGGGTTTTCATGTAGAGCTAGGCTCCCAGGTAGTGGAGGAGACGCCCACTACGAGTAATGAGGTACAGGAGGGTTTTCATGTAGAGCTAGGCTCCCAGGTAGTGGAGGAGATGCCCACTGTGAGTAATGAGGTACAGGAGGGTTTTCATGTGGAGCTAAGCTCCCAGGTAGTGGAGGAGACGCCCACTACGAGTGCTGGGGTTCATGTAGAGCTAGGCTCCCAGGTAGTGGAGGAGATGCCCACTACGAGTAATGAGGTACAGGAGGGTTTTCATGTGGAGCTAAGCTCCCAGGTAGTGGAGGAGATGCCCACTACGAGTGCTGGGGTTCATGTGGAGCTAGGCTCCCAGTTAGTTGAGGAGATGCCCACTACGAGTAATGAGGTACAGGAGGGTTTTCATGTGGAGCTAAGCTCCCAGGTAGTGGAGGAGATGCCCACTACGAGTGCTGGGGTTCATGTGGGGCTAGTCTCCCAGGTAGTGGAGGAGATGCCTGGTACGAGTAATGAGGTGCAAGTGGGGAGTGTTGAAAGGGATGTGGTAGAGGGGAGTCAGTTGTCTGTGGTCTCAGCTGAGGATCAGGAGAATGATATGGATATCTCTTTAGATATGACAGCTGCTGGTGAGGACTCAGTTTATGATCTAGAGGAGGTAAATTAGTTTCTGGATCAGACTTTTGAGAAATCTGTCAAATTGGCAGATTATTTTGATGTTGATAAGTTTGTGAGGTCAGCTGTGATGTTACAGAAGACGGTGGGGTTAGACCAATTGAGTGAGAAGAAGCGGTTTTGCTTGAGGAAATGTATTACTGCTGTTGCAGCAGCAAAAGGTGGTGGGAAACGTAGTCAGGTTAATAAGAGAAGATTAAAACAATGATGATGATCATGCTTCATAGGGTGTCTTTTTTCTCCTTGGTTTCTCTGTGGTTTCTTCTGCTTTTCTTTTCTCTTTTCTATATGGAGGTACTAAGGGTAGGTTCTCTTAATATTAATGGGGGAAGGGACAGGAATAAGAGGGCTTGGGTATTAGAAGTAATAAAACAGAAAAGTCATAATGTAGTTTTTCTACAGGAGACACATAGTGATGAGGAAAATGAGGTTGACTGGGGTATGTGGTGGGAGGGGCAGCATGTACTCAGTCATGGTACTAATTTCAGTGCTGGGGTGGCAATCTTGTTTTCCTCAGGTTTAGGGGTGACTGTGGTATCTACAACAGAGATTGTCAAGGGTCGGGTTTTATTGGTCAAGGTGGATGTTATGTTTTTTTTGTGTTTTTTTGTATGTTTATGCTCCTAATGAGGGTACAGAGCGTATTGCTGTTTTTGATCAAATAAAGGAACCCTTAAGACAGTGTGACCAAAAGGGGTGTATAGTTTTAGGGGGTGACTGGAATTGTACAGTGGATTTTACTGTTGATCGCACCGCTGAAGAACCTCACCTGCGGTCAGCCACTTGCCTGTCTGGCCTATTAACTGAGTTTGAGCTTTCTGATGTGTGGAGAGTAAGGAATGCAAAAGTTAGGCAGTACACATGGCTAAAAATTAATGAAGGTCGTGTCAGTGCAGCACGGTTAGACAGGTTGTATGTATCTGAGCAATACTGTAGTAGGGTTGGAAAGTGTGCCATTCTTCCTGTGGGTTTCTCTGATCATCATATTGTTACTGTTGATATTCACTTGTCCTGTCCACGAAGGTCATCACCTTACTGGTATTTTAATGTTAAATTGTTACATGATGTCATGTTTTGTGAAAGGTTTTTGTTATTTTGGGAAAAATTGAGGGTTATAAAGGGGAATTTTGAGTCTTTGAGACAATGGTGGGAGGTTGGGAAGGCCCAGATACGAGTATTTTGTCAACAGTATACTGCTCTGTCTCAAATTGAAGTTAAAGAGACTATCAAGGCCCTTTAACAGGACATCAAGTCTATTGAATTGAAGCTGCTCACTCAGAACGACCCAGGACTAGTCATGAACTTACAGGACAAGAGACATGAACTGAGGTCGTTTCTGCATGAAAGAGTGAAGGGTGCCTTGATTAGGTCTCGTTTTGCTTCCCTCAAGGATATGGATGCTCCTAGTGCTTTTTTTTAAACCTAAGACAGTCGACATTTCAACGTAAACAGATGGTCTGCCTTCGTCTCCCTGATGGGAAGGTGACCACGAATGATTTTGAAATGCGTCAACATGCCGTGGATTTCTACTCGTCCCTTTATAAGGCGGAGGATTGTGACTCTCTGTGTACTGAACAGTTGTTACATGGTCTTCCTCAATTGGGACCTGAGCAGAGAGTCGCATTGGACGCTGACATTACACTGCAGGAGCTGTCCACAGCAGTTATGCAGCTCTCAACAGGCCGAGCCCCTGGCATCGATGGTTTACCATCTGAGTTTTATAAGCACTTTTTTTGGGGGGGGGGGGGAGGATTTTTATGAAGTTCTGTGTGAATCTTTTCATGAGGGTTCTCTTCCTGTATCCTGTCAACGTGCGGTGCTTTCACTGTTGCCAAAAAAGGGCGATTTGGCTCTCATAAAAAATTGGAGACCTGTTGCTTTGCTGTGCACAGAATACAACATTGTTTCTAAATGTCTCTCAAACAGGTTGAAAGAGTATCTGAGATTGTTGATCCACAAGGACCAGTCCTACTGTGTACCTGATCGCTCTATTGTTGACAACTTGTTTCTGATAAGAGATGTTTTAGACATTTGTAAACTGTCTGATGTAAATGTGGGTTTACTTTCGTTGGATCAGGAGAAGGCTTTTGATCGTGTGGACCACCAGTACTTGTTTAAAACAATGAAAGCCTTTGGGTTTGGGGATGTTTTTCTGTCTTGGGTGAATTTACTGTATGCTGGAGCCTCGTGTATGGTGAAGGTGGGTGGTGGTTTAAGTTGCCCCATCCCTGTCGAAAGGGGCATCAGGCAGGGATGCCCAATTTCAGGGCAATTATATAGTCTGGCGATTGAACCAATGCTTTGTTTTTTAAGAGCGAAGCTTACTGGTTTCTCTGTGCCAGGTGTAATGAAGGGTCCCACGATAGCACTGTCTGCGTATGCAGATGACGTGATAGTTTTTATTACAGGGGGTGAGGATGTTAAGGTTCTCTCAAACACTTTAAAGGTGTATGAGGGGGCCTCCTCAGCTAGAGTCAATTGGGGAAAGAGTGAAGCGCTGTGGGCAGGTCAGCTTCAGATGGGGTCCACTCCACGGTTACCAGGGGGGCTTCAGTGGGGCAGAGATGGGATGAAGACTTTGGGTTTTTTTCTAGGCTCCGATGTCTTTCAGAAAAATAACTGGGAGGGTGTAGCAGAGAAAGTGTGTGCCAGACTGTCAAGGTGGAAATGGGTTCTGCCCCAGCTCTCTTATAGGGGACGGGTCCTGGTAGCTAATAATCTTGCTGCTTCTACCCTGTGGCACAGACTAATGATTTTACAGCCACCAAAGGGTCTGATACAAGAGCTTCAGAGGACCCTTGTCAATTTCTTCTGGTCTGGACAACACTGGATTAAAGCTGCAGCCCTGTTCCTGCCACTGCACGAGGGTGGGCAAGGCCTGGTGGACATTTCTTCCAGGATCATGGCTTTCCGGCTCCAAGCAGCCCAGAGATTGTTATACAGAGACTGTTCTAGCTGGGTTGAAACAGCCTACATATTGATGAGGAGAGTGGGCTGTTTGGGCTTAGACAAGCATCTTTTCCTCTTAAAGCTGGAGGGGGGTGATTTGACTGGCCTGACTCCATTTTATGAGTCTGTTATGCAGGCTTGGAGATTCTTTGTCAAGTCCCGTAAGGCCTGCACGCCACCAGGGATGAAAAAGAGCCTCTTTTTCACAACACTGTCATCCAGTCCCATGTTCTGGGTTCAGCTAGCCTACGTTCATGCCTGTTAGGCGTGGGGTGTACCAAGCTGGGTCATCTGATGCGGAGCAGGACCAGATCGTTGGAGGAGCTGGAAGAAAGAGCGGGGATCCGATCATCTCGCCTACTGAGGAAGGTCGTCGATGAGGTCTGCGACTCCTTGCCAGTGCTTCATCTGCAGTATGTGACTGACACTTCCAATTCTGATCGGTGGAAGGAGGGTCTGGATTATGTGTTACCTGCACTGATTGTTAGTGCTGCGATGGGGGCATTTGAAGAGGACGTGGGGATGCTGCTTTCCTTCGATACCCCGGTGCTGGGGGAGTTCAAGGAGGTGGGAAAGAAGGCCATGTACAGAATATGTGTAAAGGTGTCCCATGCCTCTTCCCTGGAAGGGGTAAAATCAACGAGGTGGGCGGATGTGTTTGGTCCAGGTGCCTCTCCAAAAGGCTGTTGGCGATCATTATACAAACTGCCTATTGATAAGAGGACAGCTGACCTCCAATGGAGGATAATACATGGAGCTATAGCCACCAACATGCATCTGGTACACCTGGACCCTACTGTTGGGGAGGGGTGTCCATTCTGCATCTGGTACACCTGGACCCTACTGTTGGGGAGGGGTGTCCATTCTGCATCTGGTACACCTGGACCCTACTGTTGGGGAGGGGTGTCCATTCTGTCCTGAGTCTGAATCTCTGGCACATCTGTTTTTACTGTGTCCCAGGTTGGTTGGGATGATTGAACTAATCACTGATTGGTTCTCAACGTTGGGAGAGGTTTTCTCTTCCCAGCTGGATATATTTGGGCCAAAGTACAGGTTCAGTCAAAAGGGTGTAGTTGTGTTGCTTAATTTTGTGTTAGGGGCAGCAAAATTAGCGATATGGAAGACCCGAAAGAACAGCATTCGGGGACAGGGGTCTGTGGATGTGGTGGGAATGCTGGAGGGAATGTTGGCAGCGAGACTAAGGGTTGAGTTTGCCTATTATAAACTTGTCAACAATATCGATCTGTTTTTGAGTATATGGGGTATTCAGAGGCTGTTGTGTTTAGTTACTGTGGAGGAGGAATTGGAGTTGTGTTTTTAATTGATGTGTAACTGTGGTTTTGTATGAGTATTTATTGTGTGGTGGGCCCCCAGACCCAATAAAGAGTATTTAAAACTCTCTCTCTCTCTCTCTCTCTCTCTCTCTCTCTCTCTCTCTCTCTGTCTCTCTCTCTCTCTCTCTCTCTCTCTCTCTCTCTCTCGCTCTCTCGCTCTCTCAATTCAAGGGGCTTTATTGGCATGGGAAACATGTGTTAACATTTAAGATATCCCTCTAGTGGTGTGGGGGCTGTGCTTTGGCAAAGTGGGTGGGGTTATATCCTTCCTGTTTGGCCCTGTCCGGGGGTGTCCTCGGATGGGGCCACAGTGTCTCCTGACCCCTCCTGTCTCAGCCTCCAGTATTTATGCTGCATTAGTTTATGTGTCGGGGGGCTAGGGTCAGTTTGTTATATCTGGAGTACTTCTCCTGTCCTATTCGGTGTCCTGTGTGAATCTAAGTGTGCGTTCTCTAATTCTCTCCTTCTCTCTTTCTTTCTCTCTCTCGGAGGACCTGAGCCCTAGGACCATGCCCCAGGACTACCTGACATGATGACTCCTTGCTGTCCCCAGTCCACCTGGCCATGCTGCTGCTCCAGTTTCAACTGGCCTGGGCCCTAGGACCATGTCCCAGGACTACCTGACATGATGACTCCTTGCTGTCCCCAGTCCACCTGGCCATGCTGCTGCTCCAGTTTCAACTGTTCTGCCTTACTATTATTCAACCACGCTGGTCATTTATGAACATTTGAACATCTTGGCCACGTTCTGTTATAATCTCCACCCGGCACAGCCAGAAGAGGACTGGCCACCCCACATATGCTCTCTCTAATTCTCTCTTTCTTTCTCTCTCTCGGAGGACCTGAGCCCTAGGACCGTGCCCCAGGACTACCTGACATGATGACTCCTTGCTGTCCCCAGTCCACCTGACTGTGCTGCTGCTCCAGTTTCAACTGTTCTGCCTTATTATTATTCGACCATGCTGGTCATTTATGAACATTTGAACATCTTGGTCATGTTCTGTTATAATCTCTACCCGGCACAGCCAGAAGAGGACTGGCCACCCCACATAGCCTGGTTCCTCTCTAGGTTTCTTCCTAGGTTTTGGCCTTTCTAGGGAGTTTTTCCTAGCCACCGTGCTTTTACACCTGCATTGTTTGCTGTTTGGGGTTTTAGGCTGGGTTTCTGTACAGCACTTTGAGATATCAGCTGATGTACGAAGGGCTATATAAATAAATTTGATTTGATTTGATTTGATTTAACATTGCCAAAGAAAATGAGGTAGATAATATACAAAAGTGAAATAAACAATAAAAATGAACAGTAAACACGTTACAAATGTCATATTACGTATATATACAGTGTTGCAACGATGTACAAATGGTTAAGGGTACACAAGGGAAAATAAATATTGGTTGTATTTACAATGGTGTTTGTTCTTCACTGGTTGCCCTTTTCTTGTGGCAACAGGTCACAATTCTCTCTCTCTTTCTCTCTGTCTCTTTCTCTGTTCTCTCTAATGTTCTGTCCTCTCTCTGTTTGCATCTTCCATTCTCTCTTCTCTCTCTGCCTATCTCTCTCTCCATCTCACTCACTCTCTCTCTGCCTATCTGTCTCTCTCCATCTCACTCACTCTCTCTCTGCATATCTCTGTCTTTCACTCTTCCTGTAATCTGTATGTCTTTCCGGTTGGATGACTCAGTAATGTCACAAAAACTGATGCCTCTGGTCTCTGGGGGTCCTTTGCAGCCTTTGTGTGTTGTTGTGTGTGTTTATATGGCTTGATGAGGCTCCAGGATGCATCTCACTAAACACCCAAACGTAATTAAAATGTTGCAGGAACAAGAGGAAGTCCTTGAACCCCAGCATCCCACTCCTCCTGTTGCCATGGCGCTCTCCCCGGCAACCAACCGCAACACATGGTAACTATGCGGCACATTCCACCGCAGAAACAGAAACAGAACAAAACAAGAGCCCCTGTTTTCCCTCTCTCTCCTCCCTCTCTTCTCCTTTCTTTGACTCTCTCTCCACCCTGTAAAGAATGTGAAGTATTTTCCCACTCTCTGAAGCCTCTGCCCTTCACTTCGAATAAAGTTGAGCTCATGTTTATTTAAACCTCTTAAAGCTCCCGACATTGTTTCAGGCTGATTGGTCAGGCAGACACTTTAAGCCTGGCCAGGACTCTTAAAGAAGCCTACATTTACAGTGAGAGTGATAACTCTAATAGACTAGTGGTGTCATGGTCCACTTGACCTAGACTCTCTCTGGATTTAATTTCTTCATCTGGACACACACACACACACACACACACACACACACACACACACACACACACACACACACACACACACACACACACACACACACACACATCAATTCCCCATTGATTAACACCAACACTAGGATGACATGCTTCTGGACACTGGCTATAGGAAACCCTGAGAACCTTTTGGCCCTAGGCAGTGTTTCTTCCTCCCATAGAGGAGAGAGCAGAGCAGAGCGTTGAGCTCCAGCCAACCCTGCTTCCCTGCTAGTTTATAGCCAGGGTTAGCCTCTCTATCATGGGCGAGGGTAGTGGGGCCGGCTGCCAAGGACCTGCTGTGGCAACCAAGCCGGGGCCCACACAGGGTGGCCGGTGCCTATATTTGGCACAGCTCATTTCGGAGGAGAGGGAAGTTAATTGAAAGCGACGAGGAGCATATTCTCCCCTGGCCTCTCTCCTGTCCTCCTAGGTCCATTATACCCTGCCTATACTCTCTCTCTCTCTCGCGCTCTCTCTCTCTCTCCCTCTCTCACTTTCTTTTCTCTCTCTGTGGGCCAGGGAGCAGTAAATCCTCATCAGATGAGATCTGTAGCGAGAGAGAAGAAAATTGAGAGGAGAGGGACAATATGTGGTATATAGAGATGGATAGTAAGGAGAGAAAGGAGAGAGGGCCAGAGCTGCGGTGTAACTATACACAGTTGACTCAGTCAGGGGCAGAAAGGATGATTTACTACGTCTGTGTTTCCTTTTTATTTTCACTGCATTGCCAAGGTAAAGGGGTTTGTGGGGAGGTGAGGGTGCCTACGAATGAGAGACATTTAAAAGGATTCAAGATGTCTGCCTTAATTATTTCACCTCAACCAATCTTATTATGTTATCTCTACTCCCTGCTCACCTGTCAATCACTCCTTCTGTTAACTCTGTAGCAGCCCTGCTGTCAATCACGTCTTCTGTTAACTCTGTAGCAGCCCAGCCTGTCAATCACTTTTTCTGTTAACTCTGTAGCAGCCCAGCCTGTCAAGTACTCCTTCTGTTAACTCTGTAGCAGCCCAGCCTGTCAATCACTCCTTCTGTTAACTCTGTAGCAGCCCAGCCTGTCAGTCACTTCTTCTGTTAACTCTGTAGCAGCCAAGACTGTCAATCTCTTCTGTTAATAACTCTATAGCAGCCCAGCCTGTCAATCACTTCTTCTGTTAACTCTGTAGCAGCCCAGCCTGTCAATCACTCCTTCTGTTAACTCTGTAGCAGCCCAGCGTGTCAAGTACTCCTTCTGTTAACTCTATAGCAGCCCAGCCTGTCAATCACTCCTTCTGTTAACTCTGTAGCAGCCCAGCCTGTCAATCACTTTTTCTGTTAACTCTGTAGCAGCCCAGCCTGTCAAGTACTCCTTCTGTTAACTCTGTAGCAGCCCAGCCTGTCAATCACTCCTTCTGTTAACTCTGTAGCAGCCCAGCCTGTCAATCACTCCTTCTGTTAACTCTGTAGCAGCCCAGCCTGTCAATCACTCTTTCTGTTATCTCTGTAGCAGCCCAGCCTGTCAATCACTCCCTCTGTTAACTCTGTAGCAGCCCAGCCTGTCAGTCACTTCTGCTGTTAACTCTGTAGCAGCCAAGACTGTCAATCTCTTCTGTTAATAACTCTATAGCAGCCCAGCCTGTCAATCACTTCTTCTGTTAACTCTGTAGCAGCCCAGCCTGTCAATCACTCCTTCTGTTAACTCTGTAGCAGCCCAGCCTGTCAAGTACTCCTTCTGTTAACTCTGTAGCAGCCCAGCCTGTCAATCACTTCTTCTGTTAACTCTGTAGCAGCCCAGCCTGTCAATTACTCCTTCTGTTAATTCTATAGCAGCCCAGCCTGTCAAGTACTCCTTCTGTTAACTCTGTAGCAGCCCAGCCTGTCAATCACTCCTTCTGTTAACTCTGTAGCAGCCCAGCCTGTCAATCACTTCTTCTGTTAACTCTGTAGCAGCCCAGCCTGTCAATCACTCCTTCTGTTAACTCTGTAGCAGCCCAGCCTGTCAATCACTCCTTCTGTTAACTCTGTAGCAGCCCAGCCTGTCAATCACTTATTCTGTTAACTCTGTAGCAGCCCAGCCTGTCAATCACTTCTTCTGTTAACTCTGTAGCAGCCCAGCCTGTCAATCACTCCTTCTGTTAACTCTGTAGCAGCCCAGCCTGTCAATCACTCCTTCTGTTAACTCTGTAGCAGCCCAGCCTGTCAAGTACTCCTTCTGTTAACTCTGTAGCAGCCCAGCCTGTCAATCACTTCTTCTGTTAACTCTGTAGCAGCCCAGCCTGTCAATTACTCCTTCTGTTAACTCTATAGCAGCCCAGCCTGTCAAGTACTCCTTCTGTTAACTCTGTAGCAGCCCAGCCTGTCAATCACTCCTTCTGTTAACTCTGTAGCAGCCCAGCCTGTCAATCACTTCTTCTGTTAACTCTGTAGCAGCCCAGCCTGTCAATCACTCCTTCTGTTAACTCTGTAGCAGCCCAGCCTGTCAATCACTTATTCTGTTAACTCTGTAGCAGCCCAGCCTGTCAATCACTTCTTCTGTTAACTCTGTAGCAGCCCAGCCTGTCAATCACTCCTTCTGTTAACTCTGTAGCAGCCCAGCCTGTCAATCACTTCTTCTGTTAACTCTGTAGCAGCCCAGCCTGTCAATCACTTCTTCTGTTAACTCCGTAGCAGCCCAGCCTGTCAATCACTCCTTCTGTTAACTCTGGGGAGTTGTACTTTATGCCCAGTAACATCAGGAAAGCATTGATACTATTATAGATCAGAGCAATGATTAGGCTACCAGAAGGTGGCTCATTTGGTTGGAGTGCAGTGTTGGCAACCCCAAGGTTGTCGGTTCCATATGTCTGACAGGGATACGTGTCCCTCAGAGTTGGCAGGGCCCATGCAGTTCCCCTTGGCACGCACAACCTATTGTGCCACGCTCATAAACCTCCCCCCGGGCGGCCGGGCTCCTCTAATATACTTTCCCCTCTTTATAAGCCATGTCACTTTATCTGCAAAAGTTTTAGTGGGTTCAGTCACTTCATCTCTCTGTGTGCATTCCAGTATCTTGTTCAAATCAAACATCTGCCTTGCCTCTTTCCTGACTTGGCTGGGTTGCCCTTATCTCTCCACTGCTCTGCATTCAATCCACTTGTTTGATATGTGAAGAGTGAAGGAAGGGGTAGAGGGACTGGATAGGCTGCAGTGCTAGTTCTGAGGTAGTACACACTGTCTTAGAGGTCAGTACACGTGCTCTAGCATGGAGAGGACAGCCGGTGTTGTGTAGAATGTTCCTGGCAGATACTGATACTCTTAGACATCTGAGAGAGAAAGGAATAGTGGGGATGTTTCAACTGCCTCTCGGTTGGCTCTGTTGGCTCCAGAACAGGAGCTTTTTATTGAAATGTGGTTATTTTTGGCTTAGCGACAAATAGGTTGTATTTTCCTGACACTGGTGCCCTTAGACTTGCTTTTAGGGAGGGCTGAGGAGTCTGTCCATTGGGAAGTGTTCTTTCTGTGGTCAGTGTCCTATGACTCTGAATCTGAGGTTACTCTGAACTGTGTTGTATTGAACCCTTCAACAGGGCCACTCACCAAAGTAGCCCAGGTTATCGGAGGTTATCCGTCAAACTCAACGGCACAAAAGCGGCGCCCTCACCTGCCTGCACGACTGGCGACCCCAGTCTGACAACCTCCCCACCCACCTCATCTTCGATTCAACTCACACTCCCCTACTTCCCTCGTTCTCTCTCCATTCTCCCTCCCCCTCTTGCCACTCACCACTCCCCATCTTCCCCTTTCACCCCCCTGTTTTTCCTGGTTGTATGTTTTTTTGTAATCACATCTTCAGTAAGTGTAAGGGTCTCCACCTGCAATGACACATACTGTACATCTATTTGATTAGAATAAGCAGTGAGGGGAGCCGGACAGTGACTCATCTTAATCAGCTTGATAAATGGTGTTCACACCCGGCCCCTGAAATTAGCACCAATACAATATGTGTGCGCCGCTGAACTCCTGAAAACAAACGATGAATCATCATTATACTGTACATTATGAGAGTTGTGGCCAAGCACCCCCAACAAGCTGTGGTACCATTGCAATACAAAGGGCTGCTATGTGATGTGCAGCCTACATTGTGTTGCTCAGCTAGACCACATGGGATATCAATATCCCACAGAGATCCTTCCCATGTACCCTCTATGTCTCTGATATAGATACATCTTATTGGATTAAATCTTATGCATGTGACTGAATGCAAATGTATTACATGCCATGTATCATCTACTTATTGGGGCTCTCAGATGACAGGTTTCATTTTCCTGAGCGTTTTCTTCATCTGACTGGATACCATTAACCCTGTTGTTTGCACTCCATTTTCCCTTTTCAATTTGCTTCTAAATGGGACATGATTGGGATGAGCAAAATATACGCGATTGACACAAGATTGACTGGGCTCTAATTGAAAGTTAGCTTGCTTTATGTGTCTGTAAAAAAAAGGTCATTATTTACATTAAGTATGCCATCCATTATGTCATTTGTCCCATGACGAATTTGTGCATTGGGTTTTTGATGAAGCTGTAATGCATACTATTATGGCCCTGATTTCTAATGAGTTCAAACAACATCTGCAGCTCACGTTGGTAGTGGGGAGAAAACACGGTTGCTTCCGATATGGCCGCCCTCTTTGATCCAGGATTTCCACTTCACTACATCTAGTAGGAAGCATCAGTAGACGACAGAAACTACCGTGGATCTGAGGACTCGTTTGTCATTGCCTACAGGCCCATATTAGTACAGAGAGATAGACAATGCTTCTTTCATATGTGCAACAAATGTTTCATATGTGTCTGTGCGTGTGTGTTTCCTTATACATGTGTGTGTACATATACAGTATACATGAGCGTGTGTGTGTGTGTGTGTGTGTGTGTGTGTGTGTGTGTGTGTGTGTGTGTGTGTGTGTGTGTGTGTGTGTGTGTGTGTGTGTGTGTGTGTGTATGTGTATGTGTGTGTGCGTACTTGTGCAGCACACCTCCGCAAAAAATGTATGTATGTGTTTTTAGCAGTTCTGCTGCCGTATCCTGTTTGCTAGCTAATGGACGGGGAGAGGGGCAGTGGGAAGCCAGTGAATATCCTTCCTCCCATTCCTCTCTTATATCAACCCAAGTGAGATGGACAGACATCCACGCATGGCTAATGCAGCCCTCAAGACACACCCAACATCCCCCTTAATGTCCCATCTATTAGTTATTCATGAAAAGCTATCCACACTGAAAGTAAGCTAGTGTGCACTAGGGACGTATAGTACTGAAGTGGATGCAGAGACTGAGAATCTATGCCCATTGCTTTGCATGCAGACTGAGAAGGTTGAATATTCCTGGTCTACAGACACATACGGAGAATAAAATACCAGGTTGGGAAGCAGTGGGGGCACTTTGCCAATCTGTGTAGCAGACCTGGGATTCAAATAGTATTCGAAATAATTCAAAATACCTAAGCTGGGCTCGATTGAGTTTGCCTGGAGCAAAGGAACTAATAGAATAGTCGCAAAGTGCTACCCTACCCATTTGGCACGCCAGCCTAAAGCAAACGCTCAAAGAATGAGAAAGATTTCAAGTAGTATTTGAACCCAGGTCTCAGACCATCGGTGTAGCTTTTTTTTAAATGCTAGTGGATGAATAATACTTCATGGAGGCTGCCAGATTCTCACTTTCACAGAGGCTTGCTGTGCAGGAAGATTAGTTCTTTGTTTAGCCATGGGATCGGAGCCTTTTGTTTCTGTGTAATGCATTTCGGCTAAAGGTCAGTCTAAGGCCGCCACGGACCCCCATATCTCTCCACCCTGGCCACTGTCCCTCTCTCTGTCGTTTTCTCATCGCCCACTTCTCTTATCGTCCACGCTCACACCTACGGCTAGGGTCTTCTTTCTCCCTCTTCAGCCATGGGCTTTGGAGAGACTGATGGAAGCTGATAACCTCTAAATCCGGGGAGGGAGTTGGGGGAGAGGGGGGGGGCGCAGCTTGAGCCGCTGCCAGAGAGTAAGGGGCCTCTGGCAGGAAACCGGGCAGGGTCAATGCCCAGGCTTTTTGGCTTCCTGGGCCTTGGGCCTGGGCCAGGCTCATAGCTTAGTCTCTTAGTTTTTGAGGACCATGACAGTTGAAAAATAGTCTGAGCAGTTTGAATCTCCACTTATTTAAGGCTATAGGTTTAGAGTCCTCTGAGTGCAGGGGTTTAAAGACAGGCCACTTCTCTTTGCTCCTCTATTCCTCTCCTCTCTCTACTCATCCATCTCTTCCTCCCTCCGTCTGTCTCCCTCTGGGGAGGAGGGCTCCCCACGGTGTGGCGCACAGCAAGTAACGATCAGCTCCAGCGACCCGAGATGACTCACTCCTATACCTGAGCAGGCAGGAGAGAGAGAGAGACAGAGAGGGAGCGAGAGAGACAGAGAGGGAGAGAGAGAGACAGAGAGATAGGGAGACAGTGAGAGAGAGAGATAGGGAGACAGAGTGTGAGAGAGAGAGAGACAGAGAGAGAGAGAGAGATGGAGACAGAGAGAGAGATAGGGAGATAGGGAGAGAGAGAGAGACAGAGAGGGGGCGAGAGAGACAGAGAGGGAGGGAGAGAGAGAGAGAGAGAGAGAGAGAGAGAGAGAGAGAGAGAGAGTATAGGCAGGGTATAATGGAGGAGAGAGAGGTGTTTTGCGGCGAGTGTATGGAGAGAGACCTTGACAAGACAGAAAGTAAAGGACAGGGTGGACCGGGCCTCAATTTAACCAGAGTGCTTCCTGCCCACGCATCTACCGGTTTGTAACGGTGGGGGTCCAGACAGACCATGGTACATCACCTGGGAAGGCGGACGTCTTTCCCACAACGATGGCCCCAGGGGAGAACTGTCTGATAAAAACAACAGCCCTCTCCAATCACTCCCTCTCACCCTCGACTGGTAGTCATCGCTCATCCCTCTGCTGCCTGTGTGTGTGTGTGTGTGCATGTGTATGTATGTGCATGTGTGTGTGTTTGTGTGTCCTCTTTCCTCCAAACTCCAACCACAAAAACGCAGACTCTCACGAAACATCCCAGGACATTCATAAATCAGTCCCAGAAAGTATATTTGCCAACTGTTCAGACACTCAAAGGCTATAGGTTATAAAGGCCCCGAATATGATTTGAATCGATTAAATTATTGTGCCAGCAAAAGTGAATTATCAAATATAATTGCTAATTTGACAGCATAAATATTATTCCTATATCTGACAGTGATGATTTCTGACAAATTGCTCTCCCACCGTTTAATGTCCTTCAAGAGAGAAAATAGACACTGAAACGTATAAATAAATGAAAGATATCAATGGGGTGTGTAATTATTTGATAATGCATTAATCCCATTATATGACCCCTGCCAGCTAATTGCTATTGTCAGTCATCCAGAACGTTTCAGGTGGTTTGGATGCTCATTATGTGAAATACTTTGATTATTATGACTTTATTTTCCTGTCTGCATTCAGAAACTGAGTTTACACGTGCCAGGAATTACAAGACGACAGTCAAAAGCTAGGTCATTACCAGCAGTGTCCAATGTGGCGCCGGTACTAACGGTACTGTCTAAACCAGCCAGCCGGCCGGCAGCCGGTTCCTCAACAGTTCCTGGAGGAGCCACTCGGCTGCTGGCTAATGAGCGCTGAGGTGGCAGGGTGAAGATCTTGCTGTGGCATCCCGTCGTGTGTGAGAGAGTGAGAGAGAGGGAACCTAGCCACTGTGTAAAAGGCTTAATGAACAGGAATATGTCATGAAGGTGAGAAGGATATAGATGTGCAGAGTTTGAGGTCTCTCTGTGGCCAGACTAAGAGAGAATAGTGCAGTGTGAGAGACTGATGATATCCATGGCGTATATAGAGCCATTGTCTCACGTCAGATGGTATCACTCCTACACTATGCTCATCCCTCAACCGATCTGTCTTGGCGGACGTGGAACTCATCTCTGAAAGGGATTTTGCTCATCCGCCTAACACTAGATCCTAATTGTGAAAATCACTTCGCTGTCGGT
Organism: Oncorhynchus nerka; assembly: GCF_034236695.1. Lineage (NCBI taxonomy): Eukaryota > Metazoa > Chordata > Actinopteri > Salmoniformes > Salmonidae > Oncorhynchus > Oncorhynchus nerka. Next base: position 19,870,457 of record NC_088403.1, read on the forward strand.
AGCTATGATGCACTGGCTACTACGGAAAACCGGTGCTCTATCAGCTCAGCAAACTTGCTCCAGCTAGCAGCCTAGTGTTTGAATGGCCATACTGTAGCTAGTTTGCCAGCTTGTTGATGAAGTTGAATGGCACCAAAGTTATGGGACTATTCCCAGAAATCAGTATGTATCAGACTCTGACAGCTGGCACTGTGCCTCGCTACTTTATAACATTTGGCCAACGCGATAACGTTGCAGAGAGCAGCAGTCAGCTGTGCTGTAGAACTCTAATCACAGTGTAGTGATAAACCTGACTATCTGGCTCCATTTGATATTATAGTAAAATCATGTGCAGTCGAGTTTAATGCTTTTTTCTGACTAAGATCAAGGAATGGTCATAAGAAACCAATATCAAAGCAATTATTATTTAATAACTTTGTAAAGTGAATAGATTCGCATACAAGCCATAAAGCTTGAATTACAAATCATTAACAAGTGTTAAAAGCCATTCAGAATCGATGCATGAAGATCTCAGAGTTTCAAAGCGAAGTATGAACAAAGAGATGCCTACTAGGCCAGAGGCCTAGAAGCCTAGGAAATGAGAAAATGGAACACAAGCTTCCTCCATGGACACGATAAGAAAGAGAACAACAGACCTTCATTCTATTTATACCAGATTGGACTTGTTTCTATTCAAAATCAATTGTTGACCAATCCACAGACCAAACCAAAGGTAACACAAATACGATATCCAATTGGATCAAACCAACCAACATCCAATAGGAAGGGGGTCACATCTATGTGTGATGACCCGAGGGGTGGGGCTGGTGACCACAAAGAATGCATTCCTGAGGCAACAACTGCGTACAGTGTCATCAGAATTGACTCTGAACAATTAGAAGTAACCACAGAGATCATGCATCAACATAGATGGCATCAACGTTCCCCTCAGAGGACGTTTTAGATAGACACCAGACATGGATGCAATAGTGTTATTTTAACACACATTTCTATAGTTAATTCTTTGCTTACCTTTGCAGAGAGAGAGATACATTTTGGCCCCTCGGAGGGGGAAGTGTGTACTGTCCCTTAAAGCATTGCCCTTTGTGTCTTCCCTGTGTTCCTGGGCCATTTCTCCATACAGCTCCAGGTGAAAGAGAGCACTTTGTTAGGGCCGAGTCTACAACGGCAGAACAGATATCATGAAAACTCATTGTTGCATAGACTAGACTATTTGCATTGACCCCCTTTTTAATGCTGCTGCTACTCACATTTTATTATCTATGCATGGTCACTTTACCCCGGCCTACATATTACCTCAATTACATCGACTAACCTGTACCCCCACACATTGACTTGGTACTTCCTGTATATAGCCTCGTTATTGTTATTTGTGTCTCTTTTTTATTCATTTAGCAAATATTTTCTTACTCTGCATTGTTTGTGTAGGGGCTTGAAAGTAAGCATTTCATGGTAAGGTCTACAAATGTTGTATTCGTGTATAGAGCTAGATATAAACAAGAGAATGGTAATGTCCATCATGTATAGAGCCAGTTATAAACAAGAGAATGGTAATGTCCATCATGTATAGAGCCAGATATAAACAAGAGAATGGTAATGTCCATCATGTATAGAGCCAGATATAAACAAGAGAAGGCTAATGTCCATCATGTATAGAGCCAGTTATAAACAAGAGAAGGCTAATGTCCATCATGTATAGAGCCAGTTATAAACAAGAGAAGGCTAATGTCCATCATGTATAGAGCCAGTTATAAACAAGAGAAGGCTAATGTCCATCATGTATAGAGCCAGTTATAAACAAGAGAATGGTAATGTCCATCATGTATAGAGCCAGTTATAAACAAGAGAAGGCTAATGTCCATCATGTATAGAGCCAGTTATAAACAAGAGAATGGTAATGTCCATCATGTATAGAGCCAGTTATAAACAAGAGAAGGCTAATGTCCATCATATATAGAGCCAGTTATAAACAAGAGAATGGTCATGTCCATCATGTAGAGAGCCAGTTATAAACAAGAGAATGGTAATGTCCATCTTATATAGAGCCAGTTATAAACAAGAGAAGGCTAATGTCCATCATGTATAGAGCCAGATATAAACAAGAGAATGGTCATGTCCATCATGTATAGAGCCAGTTATAAACAAGAGAAGGCTAATGTCCATCATGTATAGAGCCAGTTATAAACAAGAGAATGGTAATGTCCATCATGTATAGAGCCAGATATAAACAAGAGAATGGTAATGTCCATCATGTATAGAGCCAGTTATAAACAAGAGAAGGCTAATGTCCATCATGTATAGAGCCAGTTATAAACAAGAGAAGGCTAATGTCCATCATGTATAGAGCCAGTTATAAACAAGAGAATGGTCATGTCCATCTTATATAGAGCCAGTTATAAACAAGAGAAGGCTAATGTCCATCATGTATAGAGCCAGATATAAACAAGAGAATGGTAATGTCCATCATGTATAGAGCCAGATATAAACAAGAGAATGGTAATGTCCATCATGTATAGAGCCAGTTATAAACAAGAGAAGGCTAATGTCCATCATGTATAGAGCTAGATATAAACAAGAGAATGGTCATGTCCATCATGTATAGAGCTAGATATAAACAAGAGAAGGCTAATGTCCATCATGTATAGAGCTAGATATAAACAAGAGAATGGTCATGTCCATCATGTAGAGAGCCAGTTATAAACAAGAGAATGGTCATGTCCATCATATATAGAGCCAGTTATAAACAAGAGAATGGTCATGTCCATCATGTAGAGAGCCAGTTATAAACAAGAGAATGGTAATGTCCATCATGTATAGAGCCAGATATAAACAAGAGAATGGTAATGTCCATCATGTATAGAGCCAGTTATAAACAAGAGAAGGCTAATGTCCATCATGTATAGAGCCAGTTATAAACAAGAGAAGGCTAATGTCCATCATGTATAGAGCCAGTTATAAACAAGAGAATGGTCATGTCCATATTATATAGAGCCAGTTATAAACAAGAGAAGGCTAATGTCCATCATGTATAGAGCCAGTTATAAACAAGAGAATGGTAATGTCCATCATGTATAGAGCCAGATATAAACAAGAGAATGGTAATGTCCATCATGTATAGAGCCAGTTATAAACAAGAGAAGGCTAATGTCCATCATGTATAGAGCCAGTTATAAACAAGAGAAGGCTAATGTCCATCATGTATAGAGCCAGTTATAAACAAGAGAAGGCTAATGTCCATCATGTATAGAGCCAGTTATAAACAAGAGAATGGTAATGTCCATCATGTATAGAGCCAGTTATAAACAAGAGAAGGCTAATGTCCATCATGTATAGAGCCAGTTATAAACAAGAGAATGGTAATGTCCATCATGTATAGAGCCAGTTATAAACAAGAGAAGGCTAATGTCCATCATGTATAGAGCCAGTTATAAACAAGAGAAGGCTAATGTCCATCATGTATAGAGCCAGTTATAAACAAGAGAAGGCTAATGTCCATCATGTATAGAGCCAGTTATAAACAAGAGAATGGTAATGTCCATCATGTATAGAGCCAGTTATAAACAAGAGAAGGCTAATGTCCATCATATATAGAGCCAGTTATAAACAAGAGAATGGTCATGTCCATCATGTAGAGAGCCAGTTATAAACAAGAGAATGGTAATGTCCATCTTATATAGAGCCAGTTATAAACAAGAGAAGGCTAATGTCCATCATGTATAGAGCCAGATATAAACAAGAGAATGGTCATGTCCATCATGTATAGAGCCAGTTATAAACAAGAGAAGGCTAATGTCCATCATGTATAGAGCCAGTTATAAACAAGAGAATGGTCATGTCCATCATGTATAGAGCCAGTTATAAACAAGAGAAGGCTAATGTCCATCATGTATAGAGCCAGTTATAAACAAGAGAAGGCTAATGTCCATCATGTATAGAGCCAGTTATAAACAAGAGAAGGCTAATGTCCATCATGTATAGAGCCAGATATAAACAAGAGAATGGTAATGTCCATCATGTATAGAGCCAGATATAAACAAGAGAATGGTAATGTCCATCATGTATAGAGCCAGTTATAAACAAGAGAAGGCTAATGTCCATCATGTATAGAGCCAGTTATAAACAAGAGAAGGCTAATGTCCATCATGTATAGAGCCAGTTATAAACAAGAGAAGGCTAATGTCCATCATGTATAGAGCCAGTTATAAACAAGAGAATGGTAATGTCCATCATGTATAGAGCCAGTTATAAACAAGAGAAGGCTAATGTCCATCATGTATAGAGCCAGTTATAAACAAGAGAATGGTAATGTCCATCATGTATAGAGCCAGTTATAAACAAGAGAAGGCTAATGTCCATCATGTATAGAGCCAGTTATAAACAAGAGAAGGCTAATGTCCATCATGTATAGAGCCAGTTATAAACAAGAGAATGGTCATGTCCATCATGTATAGAGCCAGTTATAAACAAGAGAAGGCTAATGTCCATCATGTATAGAGCCAGTTATAAACAAGAGAATGGTAATGTCCATCATGTATAGAGCCAGATATAAACAAGAGAATGGTAATGTCCATCATGTATAGAGCCAGTTATAAACAAGAGAAGGCTAATGTCCATCATGTATAGAGCCAGTTATAAACAAGAGAAGGCTAATGTCCATCATGTATAGAGCCAGTTATAAACAAGAGAATGGTCATGTCCATCTTATATAGAGCCAGTTATAAACAAGAGAAGGCTAATGTCCATCATGTATAGAGCCAGATATAAACAAGAGAATGGTAATGTCCATCATGTATAGAGCCAGATATAAACAAGAGAATGGTAATGTCCATCATGTATAGAGCCAGTTATAAACAAGAGAAGGCTAATGTCCATCATGTATAGAGCTAGATATAAACAAGAGAATGGTCATGTCCATCATGTATAGAGCTAGATATAAACAAGAGAAGGCTAATGTCCATCATGTATAGAGCTAGATATAAACAAGAGAATGGTCATGTCCATCATGTAGAGAGCCAGTTATAAACAAGAGAATGGTCATGTCCATCATATATAGAGCCAGTTATAAACAAGAGAATGGTCATGTCCATCATGTAGAGAGCCAGTTATAAACAAGAGAATGGTAATGTCCATCATGTATAGAGCCAGATATAAACAAGAGAATGGTAATGTCCATCATGTATAGAGCCAGTTATAAACAAGAGAAGGCTAATGTCCATCATGTATAGAGCCAGTTATAAACAAGAGAAGGCTAATGTCCATCATGTATAGAGCCAGTTATAAACAAGAGAATGGTCATGTCCATCTTATATAGAGCCAGTTATAAACAAGAGAAGGCTAATGTCCATCATGTATAGAGCCAGTTATAAACAAGAGAATGGTAATGTCCATCATGTATAGAGCCAGATATAAACAAGAGAATGGTAATGTCCATCATGTATAGAGCCAGTTATAAACAAGAGAAGGCTAATGTCCATCATGTATAGAGCCAGTTATAAACAAGAGAAGGCTAATGTCCATCATGTATAGAGCCAGTTATAAACAAGAGAAGGCTAATGTCCATCATGTATAGAGCCAGTTATAAACAAGAGAATGGTAATGTCCATCATGTATAGAGCCAGTTATAAACAAGAGAAGGCTAATGTCCATCATGTATAGAGCCAGTTATAAACAAGAGAATGGTAATGTCCATCATGTATAGAGCCAGATATAAACAAGAGAATGGTAATGTCCATCATGTATAGAGCCAGTTATAAACAAGAGAAGGCTAATGTCCATCATGTATAGAGCCAGATATAAACAAGAGAATGGTCATGTCCATCATGTATAGAGCCAGTTATAAACAAGAGAAGGCTAATGTCCATCATGTATAGAGCCAGTTATAAACAAGAGAATGGTCATGTCCATCATGTATAGAGCCAGTTATAAACAAGAGAAGGCTAATGTCCATCATGTATAGAGCCAGTTATAAACAAGAGAAGGCTAATGTCCATCATGTATAGAGCCAGTTATAAACAAGAGAAGGCTAATGTCCATCATGTATAGAGCCAGATATAAACAAGAGAATGGTAATGTCCATCATGTATAGAGCCAGATATAAACAAGAGAATGGTAATGTCCATCATGTATAGAGCCAGTTATAAACAAGAGAAGGCTAATGTCCATCATGTATAGAGCCAGTTATAAACAAGAGAAGGCTAATGTCCATCATGTATAGAGCCAGTTATAAACAAGAGAAGGCTAATGTCCATCATGTATAGAGCCAGTTATAAACAAGAGAATGGTAATGTCCATCATGTATAGAGCCAGTTATAAACAAGAGAAGGCTAATGTCCATCATGTATAGAGCCAGTTATAAACAAGAGAATGGTAATGTCCATCATGTATAGAGCCAGTTATAAACAAGAGAAGGCTAATGTCCATCATGTATAGAGCCAGTTATAAACAAGAGAAGGCTAATGTCCATCATGTATAGAGCCAGTTATAAACAAGAGAATGGTCATGTCCATCATGTATAGAGCCAGTTATAAACAAGAGAAGGCTAATGTCCATCATGTATAGAGCCAGTTATAAACAAGAGAATGGTAATGTCCATCATGTATAGAGCCAGATATAAACAAGAGAATGGTAATGTCCATCATGTATAGAGCCAGTTATAAACAAGAGAAGGCTAATGTCCATCATGTATAGAGCCAGTTATAAACAAGAGAAGGCTAATGTCCATCATGTATAGAGCCAGTTATAAACAAGAGAATGGTCATGTCCATCTTATATAGAGCCAGTTATAAACAAGAGAAGGCTAATGTCCATCATGTATAGAGCCAGATATAAACAAGAGAATGGTAATGTCCATCATGTATAGAGCCAGATATAAACAAGAGAATGGTAATGTCCATCATGTATAGAGCCAGTTATAAACAAGAGAAGGCTAATGTCCATCATGTATAGAGCTAGATATAAACAAGAGAATGGTCATGTCCATCATGTATAGAGCTAGATATAAACAAGAGAAGGCTAATGTCCATCATGTATAGAGCTAGATATAAACAAGAGAATGGTCATGTCCATCATGTAGAGAGCCAGTTATAAACAAGAGAATGGTCATGTCCATCATATATAGAGCCAGTTATAAACAAGAGAATGGTCATGTCCATCATGTAGAGAGCCAGTTATAAACAAGAGAATGGTAATGTCCATCATGTATAGAGCCAGATATAAACAAGAGAATGGTAATGTCCATCATGTATAGAGCCAGTTATAAACAAGAGAAGGCTAATGTCCATCATGTATAGAGCCAGTTATAAACAAGAGAAGGCTAATGTCCATCATGTATAGAGCCAGTTATAAACAAGAGAATGGTCATGTCCATCTTATATAGAGCCAGTTATAAACAAGAGAAGGCTAATGTCCATCATGTATAGAGCCAGTTATAAACAAGAGAATGGTAATGTCCATCATGTATAGAGCCAGATATAAACAAGAGAATGGTAATGTCCATCATGTATAGAGCCAGTTATAAACAAGAGAAGGCTAATGTCCATCATGTATAGAGCCAGTTATAAACAAGAGAAGGCTAATGTCCATCATGTATAGAGCCAGTTATAAACAAGAGAAGGCTAATGTCCATCATGTATAGAGCCAGTTATAAACAAGAGAATGGTAATGTCCATCATGTATAGAGCCAGTTATAAACAAGAGAAGGCTAATGTCCATCATGTATAGAGCCAGTTATAAACAAGAGAATGGTAATGTCCATCATGTATAGAGCCAGTTATAAACAAGAGAAGGCTAATGTCCATCATGTATAGAGCCAGTTATAAACAAGAGAAGGCTAATGTCCATCATGTATAGAGCCAGTTATAAACAAGAGAAGGCTAATGTCCATCATGTATAGAGCCAGTTATAAACAAGAGAATGGTAATGTCCATCATGTATAGAGCCAGTTATAAACAAGAGAAGGCTAATGTCCATCATATATAGAGCCAGTTATAAACAAGAGAATGGTCATGTCCATCATGTAGAGAGCCAGTTATAAACAAGAGAATGGTAATGTCCATCTTATATAGAGCCAGTTATAAACAAGAGAAGGCTAATGTCCATCATGTATAGAGCCAGATATAAACAAGAGAATGGTCATGTCCATCATGTATAGAGCCAGTTATAAACAAGAGAAGGCTAATGTCCATCATGTATAGAGCCAGTTATAAACAAGAGAATGGTCATGTCCATCATGTATAGAGCCAGTTATAAACAAGAGAAGGCTAATGTCCATCATGTATAGAGCCAGTTATAAACAAGAGAAGGCTAATGTCCATCATGTATAGAGCCAGTTATAAACAAGAGAAGGCTAATGTCCATCATGTATAGAGCCAGATATAAACAAGAGAATGGTAATGTCCATCATGTATAGAGCCAGATATAAACAAGAGAATGGTAATGTCCATCATGTATAGAGCCAGTTATAAACAAGAGAAGGCTAATGTCCATCATGTATAGAGCCAGTTATAAACAAGAGAAGGCTAATGTCCATCATGTATAGAGCCAGTTATAAACAAGAGAAGGCTAATGTCCATCATGTATAGAGCCAGTTATAAACAAGAGAATGGTAATGTCCATCATGTATAGAGCCAGTTATAAACAAGAGAAGGCTAATGTCCATCATGTATAGAGCCAGTTATAAACAAGAGAAGGCTAATGTCCATCATGTATAGAGCCAGTTATAAACAAGAGAAGGCTAATGTCCATCATGTATAGAGCCAGTTATAAACAAGAGAATGGTAATGTCCATCATGTATAGAGCCAGTTATAAACAAGAGAAGGCTAATGTCCATCATGTATAGAGCCAGTTATAAACAAGAGAATGGTAATGTCCATCATGTATAGAGCCAGTTATAAACAAGAGAAGGCTAATGTCCATCATATATAGAGCCAGTTATAAACAAGAGAATGGTCATGTCCATCATGTAGAGAGCCAGTTATAAACAAGAGAATGGTAATGTCCATCATATATAGAGCCAGTTATAAACAAGAGAAGGCTAATGTCCATCATGTATAGAGCCAGATATAAACAAGAGAATGGTCATGTCCATCATGTATAGAGCCAGTTATAAACAAGAGAAGGCTAATGTCCATCATGTATAGAGCCAGTTATAAACAAGAGAATGGTCATGTCCATCATGTAGAGAGCCAGTTATAAACAAGAGAATGGTAATGTCCATCATGTATAGAGCCAGTTATAAACAAGAGAATGGTCATGTCCATCATGTATAGAGCCAGTTATAAACAAGAGAATGGTCATGTCCATCATGTATAGAGCCAGTTATAAACAAGAGAAGGCTAATGTCCATCATGTATAGAGCCAGTTATAAACAAGAGAAGGCTAATGTCCATCATGTATAGAACCAGTTATAAACAAGAGAATGGTCATGTCCATCTTATATAGAGCCAGTTATAAACAAGAGAAGGCTAATGTCCATCTTATATAGAGCCAGTTATAAACAAGAGAAGGCTAATGTCCATCATGTATAGAGCCAGTTATAAACAAGAGAATGGTAATGTCCATCATGTATAGAGCCAGTTATAAACAAGAGAAGGCTAATGTCCATCATGTATAGAGCCAGTTATAAACAAGAGAATGGTAATGTCCATCTTATATAGAGCCAGTTATAAACAAGAGAAGGCTAATGTCCATCATATATAGAGCCAGTTATAAACAAGAGAAGGCTAATGTCCATCATGTATAGAGCCAGTTATAAACAAGAGAATGGTCATGTCCATCTTATATAGAGCCAGTTATAAACAAGAGAAGGCTAATGTCCATCATCTATAGAGCCAGTTATAAACAAGAGAAGGCTAATGTCCATCATGTATAGAGCCAGTTATAAACAAGAGAAGGCTAATGTCCATCATATATAGAGCCAGTTATAAACAAGAGAATGGTCATGTCCATCATGTATAGAGACAGTTATAAACAAGAGAATGGTAATGTCCATCATGTATAGAGCTAGTTATAAACAAGAGAATGGTAATGTCCATCATGTATAGAGCCAGTTATAAACAAGATAATGGTAATGTCCATCATGTATAGAGCTAGTTATAAACAAGAGAATCGTCATGTCCATCTTATATAGAGCTAGTTATAAACAAGAGAATGGTAATGTCAATCATGTATAGAGCCAGTTATAAACAAGAGAATGGTAATGTCCATCATATATAGAGCCAGTTATAAACAAGAGAAGGCTAATGTCCATCATGTATAGAGCCAGTTATAAACAAGAGAAGGCTAATGTCCATCATATATAGAGCCAGTTATAAACAAGAGAAGGCTAATGTCCATCATGTATAGAGCCAGTTATAAACAAGAGCATGGTAATGTCCATCATGTATAGAGCCAGTTATAAACAAGAGAAGGCTAATGTCCATCATATATAGAGCCAGTTATAAACAAGAGAATGGGCTAATGTCCATCATGTATAGAGCCAGTTATAAACAAGAGAATGGTCATGTCCATGTATAGAGCTAGTTATAAACAAGAGAATGGTAATGTCCATCATATATAGAGCCAGTTATAAACAAGAGAAGGCTAATGTCCATCATGTATAGAGCCAGTTATAAACAAGAGAAGGCTAATGTCCATCATCTATAGAGCCAGTTATAAACAAGAGAAGGCTAATGTCCATCATGTATAGAGCCAGTTATAAACAAGAGAAGGCTAATGTCCATCATATATAGAACCAGTTATAAACAAGAGAAGGCTAATGTCCATCATATATAGAGCCAGTTATAAACAAGAGAAGGCTAATGTCCATCATGTATAGAGCCAGTTATAAACAAGAGAATGGTAATGTCCATCATGTATAGAGCCAGTTATAAACAAGAGAAGGCTAATGTCCATCATATATAGAACCAGTTATAAACAAGAGAAGGCTAATGTCCATCATATATAGAGCCAGTTATAAACAAGAGAAGGCTAATGTCCATCATGTATAGAGCCAGTTATAAACAAGATAATGGTAATATCCATCATGTATAGAGCCAGTTATAAACAAGAGCATGGTAATGTCCATCATGTATAGAGCCAGTTATAAACAAGAGAATGGTAATGTCCATCATGTATAGAGCCAGTTATAAACAAGAGAATGGTCATGTCCATCATGTATAGAGACAGTTATAAACAAGAGAATGGTAATGTCCATCATATATAGAGCCAGTTATAAACAAGAGAATGGTAATGTCCATCATGTATAGAGCCAGTTATAAACAAGAGAATGGTAATGTCCATCATGTATACAGCCAGTTATAAACAAGAGAAGGCTAATGTCCATCATATATAGAGCCAGTTATAAACAAGAGAAGGCTAATGTCCATCTTATATAGAGCCAGTTATAAACAAGAGAAGGCTAATGTCCATCATATATAGAGCCAGTTATAAACAAGAGAAGACTAATGTCCATCATGTATAGAGCCAGTTATAAACAAGAGAATGCTAATGTCCATCATATATAGAGCCAGTTATAAACAAGAGAAGGCTAATGTCCATAATGTATAGAGCCAGTTATAAACAAGATAATAGTCATGTCCATCATGTATAGAGCCAGTTATAAACAAGAGAAGGCTAATGTCCATCATGTATAGAGCCAGTTATAAACAAGAGAAGGCTAATGTCCATCATGTATAGAGCCAGTTATAAACAAGAGAAGGCTAATGTCCATCATGTATAGAGCCAGATATAAACAAGAGAATGGTAATGTCCATCATGTATAGAGCCAGATATAAACAAGAGAATGGTAATGTCCATCATGTATAGAGCCAGTTATAAACAAGAGAAGGCTAATGTCCATCATGTATAGAGCCAGTTATAAACAAGAGAAGGCTAATGTCCATCATGTATAGAGCCAGTTATAAACAAGAGAAGGCTAATGTCCATCATGTATAGAGCCAGTTATAAACAAGAGAATGGTAATGTCCATCATGTATAGAGCCAGTTATAAACAAGAGAAGGCTAATGTCCATCATGTATAGAGCCAGTTATAAACAAGAGAATGGTAATGTCCATCATGTATAGAGCCAGTTATAAACAAGAGAAGGCTAATGTCCATCATGTATAGAGCCAGTTATAAACAAGAGAAGGCTAATGTCCATCATGTATAGAGCCAGTTATAAACAAGAGAAGGCTAATGTCCATCATGTATAGAGCCAGTTATAAACAAGAGAATGGTAATGTCCATCATGTATAGAGCCAGTTATAAACAAGAGAAGGCTAATGTCCATCATGTATAGAGCCAGTTATAAACAAGAGAATGGTAATGTCCATCATGTATAGAGCCAGTTATAAACAAGAGAAGGCTAATGTCCATCATATATAGAGCCAGTTATAAACAAGAGAATGGTCATGTCCATCATGTAGAGAGCCAGTTATAAACAAGAGAATGGTAATGTCCATCATATATAGAGCCAGTTATAAACAAGAGAAGGCTAATGTCCATCATGTATAGAGCCAGATATAAACAAGAGAATGGTCATGTCCATCATGTATAGAGCCAGTTATAAACAAGAGAAGGCTAATGTCCATCATGTATAGAGCCAGTTATAAACAAGAGAATGGTCATGTCCATCATGTAGAGAGCCAGTTATAAACAAGAGAAGGCTAATGTCCATCATGTATAGAGCCAGTTATAAACAAGAGAATGGTCATGTCCATCATGTATAGAGCCAGTTATAAACAAGAGAATGGTCATGTCCATCATGTATAGAGCCAGTTATAAACAAGAGAAGGCTAATGTCCATCATGTATAGAGCCAGTTATAAACAAGAGAAGGCTAATGTCCATCATGTATAGAACCAGTTATAAACAAGAGAATGGTCATGTCCATCTTATATAGAGCCAGTTATAAACAAGAGAAGGCTAATGTCCATCTTATATAGAGCCAGTTATAAACAAGAGAAGGCTAATGTCCATCATGTATAGAGCCAGTTATAAACAAGAGAATGGTAATGTCCATCATGTATAGAGCCAGTTATAAACAAGAGAAGGCTAATGTCCATCATGTATAGAGCCAGTTATAAACAAGAGAATGGTAATGTCCATCTTATATAGAGCCAGTTATAAACAAGAGAAGGCTAATGTCCATCATATATAGAGCCAGTTATAAACAAGAGAAGGCTAATGTCCATCATGTATAGAGCCAGTTATAAACAAGAGAATGGTCATGTCCATCTTATATAGAGCCAGTTATAAACAAGAGAAGGCTAATGTCCATCATCTATAGAGCCAGTTATAAACAAGAGAAGGCTAATGTCCATCATGTATAGAGCCAGTTATAAACAAGAGAAGGCTAATGTCCATCATATATAGAGCCAGTTATAAACAAGAGAATGGTCATGTCCATCATGTATAGAGACAGTTATAAACAAGAGAATGGTAATGTCCATCATGTATAGAGCTAGTTATAAACAAGAGAATGGTAATGTCCATCATGTATAGAGCCAGTTATAAACAAGATAATGGTAATGTCCATCATGTATAGAGCTAGTTATAAACAAGAGAATTGTCATGTCCATCTTATATAGAGCTAGTTATAAACAAGAGAATGGTAATGTCCATCATGTATAGAGCCAGTTATAAACAAGAGAATGGTAATGTCCATCATATATAGAGCCAGTTATAAACAAGAGAAGGCTAATGTCCATCATGTATAGAGCCAGTTATAAACAAGAGAAGGCTAATGTCCATCATATATAGAGCCAGTTATAAACAAGAGAAGGCTAATGTCCATCATGTATAGAGCCAGTTATAAACAAGAGCATGGTAATGTCCATCATGTATAGAGCCAGTTATAAACAAGAGAATGGTATTGTCCATCATATATAGAGCCAGTTATAAACAAGATAATAGTCATGTCCATCATGTATAGAGCCAGTTATAAACAAGAGAAGGCTAATGTCCATCATATATAGAGCCAGTTATAAACAAGAGAATGGGCATGTCCATCATGTATAGAGCCAGTTATAAACAAGAGAATGGTCATGTCCATCATATATAGAGCTAGTTATAAACAAGAGAATGGTAATGTCCATCATATATAGAGCCAGTTATAAACAAGAGAAGGCTAATGTCCATCATATATAGAGCCAGTTATAAACAAGAGAAGGCTAATGTCCATCATCTATAGAGCCAGTTATAAACAAGAGAAGGCTAATGTCCATCATGTATAGAGCCAGTTATAAACAAGAGAAGGCTAATGTCCATCATATATAGAACCAGTTATAAACAAGAGAAGGCTAATGTCCATCATATATAGAGCCAGTTATAAACAAGAGAAGGCTAATTTCCATCATGTATAGAGCCAGTTATAAACAAGAGAATGGTAATGTCCATCATGTATAGAGCCAGTTATAAACAAGAGAAGGCTAATGTCCATCATATATAGAACCAGTTATAAACAAGAGAAGGCTAATGTCCATCATATATAGAGCCAGTTATAAACAAGAGAAGGCTAATGTCCATCATGTATAGAGCCAGTTATAAACAAGATAATGGTAATATCCATAATGTATAGAGCCAGTTATAAACAAGAGCATGGTAATGTCCATCATGTATAGAGCCAGTTATAAACAAGAGAATGGTAATGTCCATCATGTATAGAGCCAGTTATAAACAAGAGAATGGTCATGTCCTCATGTATAGAGACAGTTATAAACAAGAGAATGGTCATGTCCATCATATATAGAGCCAGTTATAAACAAGAGAATGGTAATGTCCATCATGTATAGAGCCAGTTATAAACAAGAGAATGGTAATGTCCATCATGTATACAGCCAGTTATAAACAAGAGAAGGCTAATGTCCATCATATATAGAGCCAGTTATAAACAAGAGAAGGCTAATGTCCATCTTATATAGAGCCAGTTATAAACAAGAGAAGGCTAATGTCCATCATATATAGAGCCAGTTATAAACAAGAGAAGACTAATGTCCATCATGTATAGAGCCAGTTATAAACAAGAGAATGCTAATGTCCATCATATATAGAGCCAGTTATAAACAAGAGAAGGCTAATGTCCATAATGTATAGAGCCAGTTATAAACAAGATAATAGTCATGTCCATCATGTATAGAGCCAGTTATAAACAAGAGAAGGCTAATGTCCATAATGTATAGAGCCAGTTATAAACAAGATAATAGTCATGTCCATCATGTATAGAGCCAGTTATAAACAAGAGAAGGCTAATGTCCATCATGTATAGAGCCAGATATAAACAAGAGAATGGTAATGTCCATCATGTATAGAGCCAGATATAAACAAGAGAATGGTAATGTCCATCATGTATAGAGCCAGTTATAAACAAGAGAAGGCTAATGTCCATCATGTATAGAGCCAGTTATAAACAAGAGAAGGCTAATGTCCATCATGTATAGAGCCAGTTATAAACAAGAGAAGGCTAATGTCCATCATGTATAGAGCCAGTTATAAACAAGAGAATGGTAATGTCCATCATGTATAGAGCCAGTTATAAACAAGAGAAGGCTAATGTCCATCATGTATAGAGCCAGTTATAAACAAGAGAATGGTAATGTCCATCATGTATAGAGCCAGTTATAAACAAGAGAAGGCTAATGTCCATCATGTATAGAGCCAGTTATAAACAAGAGAAGGCTAATGTCCATCATGTATAGAGCCAGTTATAAACAAGAGAAGGCTAATGTCCATCATGTATAGAGCCAGTTATAAACAAGAGAATGGTAATGTCCATCATGTATAGAGCCAGTTATAAACAAGAGAAGGCTAATGTCCATCATGTATAGAGCCAGTTATAAACAAGAGAATGGTAATGTCCATCATGTATAGAGCCAGTTATAAACAAGAGAAGGCTAATGTCCATCATATATAGAGCCAGTTATAAACAAGAGAATGGTCATGTCCATCATGTAGAGAGCCAGTTATAAACAAGAGAATGGTAATGTCCATCATATATAGAGCCAGTTATAAACAAGAGAAGGCTAATGTCCATCATGTATAGAGCCAGATATAAACAAGAGAATGGTCATGTCCATCATGTATAGAGCCAGTTATAAACAAGAGAAGGCTAATGTCCATCATGTATAGAGCCAGTTATAAACAAGAGAATGGTCATGTCCATCATGTAGAGAGCCAGTTATAAACAAGAGAATGGTAATGTCCATCATGTATAGAGCCAGTTATAAACAAGAGAATGGTCATGTCCATCATGTATAGAGCCAGTTATAAACAAGAGAATGGTCATGTCCATCATGTATAGAGCCAGTTATAAACAAGAGAAGGCTAATGTCCATCATGTATAGAGCCAGTTATAAACAAGAGAAGGCTAATGTCCATCATGTATAGAACCAGTTATAAACAAGAGAATGGTCATGTCCATCTTATATAGAGCCAGTTATAAACAAGAGAAGGCTAATGTCCATCTTATATAGAGCCAGTTATAAACAAGAGAAGGCTAATGTCCATCATGTATAGAGCCAGTTATAAACAAGAGAATGGTAATGTCCATCATGTATAGAGCCAGTTATAAACAAGAGAAGGCTAATGTCCATCATGTATAGAGCCAGTTATAAACAAGAGAATGGTAATGTCCATCTTATATAGAGCCAGTTATAAACAAGAGAAGGCTAATGTCCATCATATATAGAGCCAGTTATAAACAAGAGAAGGCTAATGTCCATCATGTATAGAGCCAGTTATAAACAAGAGAATGGTCATGTCCATCTTATATAGAGCCAGTTATAAACAAGAGAAGGCTAATGTCCATCATCTATAGAGCCAGTTATAAACAAGAGAAGGCTAATGTCCATCATGTATAGAGCCAGTTATAAACAAGAGAAGGCTAATGTCCATCATATATAGAGCCAGTTATAAACAAGAGAATGGTCATGTCCATCATGTATAGAGACAGTTATAAACAAGAGAATGGTAATGTCCATCATGTATAGAGCTAGTTATAAACAAGAGAATGGTAATGTCCATCATGTATAGAGCCAGTTATAAACAAGATAATGGTAATGTCCATCATGTATAGAGCTAGTTATAAACAAGAGAATTGTCATGTCCATCTTATATAGAGCTAGTTATAAACAAGAGAATGGTAATGTCCATCATGTATAGAGCCAGTTATAAACAAGAGAATGGTAATGTCCATCATATATAGAGCCAGTTATAAACAAGAGAAGGCTAATGTCCATCATGTATAGAGCCAGTTATAAACAAGAGAAGGCTAATGTCCATCATATATAGAGCCAGTTATAAACAAGAGAAGGCTAATGTCCATCATGTATAGAGCCAGTTATAAACAAGAGCATGGTAATGTCCATCATGTATAGAGCCAGTTATAAACAAGAGAATGGTATTGTCCATCATATATAGAGCCAGTTATAAACAAGATAATAGTCATGTCCATCATGTATAGAGCCAGTTATAAACAAGAGAAGGCTAATGTCCATCATATATAGAGCCAGTTATAAACAAGAGAATGGGCATGTCCATCATGTATAGAGCCAGTTATAAACAAGAGAATGGTCATGTCCATCATATATAGAGCTAGTTATAAACAAGAGAATGGTAATGTCCATCATATATAGAGCCAGTTATAAACAAGAGAAGGCTAATGTCCATCATATATAGAGCCAGTTATAAACAAGAGAAGGCTAATGTCCATCATCTATAGAGCCAGTTATAAACAAGAGAAGGCTAATGTCCATCATGTATAGAGCCAGTTATAAACAAGAGAAGGCTAATGTCCATCATATATAGAACCAGTTATAAACAAGAGAAGGCTAATGTCCATCATATATAGAGCCAGTTATAAACAAGAGAAGGCTAATTTCCATCATGTATAGAGCCAGTTATAAACAAGAGAATGGTAATGTCCATCATGTATAGAGCCAGTTATAAACAAGAGAAGGCTAATGTCCATCATATATAGAACCAGTTATAAACAAGAGAAGGCTAATGTCCATCATATATAGAGCCAGTTATAAACAAGAGAAGGCTAATGTCCATCATGTATAGAGCCAGTTATAAACAAGATAATGGTAATATCCATAATGTATAGAGCCAGTTATAAACAAGAGCATGGTAATGTCCATCATGTATAGAGCCAGTTATAAACAAGAGAATGGTAATGTCCATCATGTATAGAGCCAGTTATAAACAAGAGAATGGTCATGTCCCTCATGTATAGAGACAGTTATAAACAAGAGAATGGTCATGTCCATCATATATAGAGCCAGTTATAAACAAGAGAATGGTAATGTCCATCATGTATAGAGCCAGTTATAAACAAGAGAATGGTAATGTCCATCATGTATACAGCCAGTTATAAACAAGAGAAGGCTAATGTCCATCATATATAGAGCCAGTTATAAACAAGAGAAGGCTAATGTCCATCTTATATAGAGCCAGTTATAAACAAGAGAAGGCTAATGTCCATCATATATAGAGCCAGTTATAAACAAGAGAAGACTAATGTCCATCATGTATAGAGCCAGTTATAAACAAGAGAATGCTAATGTCCATCATATATAGAGCCAGTTATAAACAAGAGAAGGCTAATGTCCATAATGTATAGAGCCAGTTATAAACAAGATAATAGTCATGTCCATCATGTATAGAGCCAGTTATAAACAAGAGAAGGCTAATGTCCATCATATATAGAACCAGTTATAAACAAGAGAATGGTCATGTCCATCATGTATAGAGCCAGTTATAAACAAGAGAATGGTCATGTCCATCATATATAGAGCTAGTTATAAACAAGAGAATGGTAATGTCCATCATATATAGAGCCAGTTATAAACAAGAGAATGCTAATGTCCATCATATATAGAGCCAGTTATAAACAAGAGAATGGTAATGTCCATCATGTATAGAGCCAGTTATAAACAAGATAATAGTCATGTCCATCATGTATAGAGCCAGTTATAAACAAGAGAAGGCTAATGTCCATCATATATAGAACCAGTTATAAACAAGAGAATGGTCATGTCCATCATGTATAGAGCCAGTTATAAACAAGAGAATGGTCATGTCCATCATGTATTGAGCCAGTTATAAACAAGAGAAGGCTAATGTCCATCATATATAGAGCCAGTTATAAACAAGAGAAGGCTAATGTCCATCATATATAGAGCCAGTTATAAACAAGAGAATGGTAATGTCCATCATGTATTGAGCCAGTTATAAACAAGAGAATGGTAATGTCCATCATGTATAGAGCCAGTTATAAACAAGAGAATGGTCATGTCCCTCATGTATAGAGACAGTTATAAACAAGAGAATGGTCATGTCCATCATATATAGAGCCAGTTATAAACAAGAGAATGGTAATATCCATAATGTATAGAGCCAGTTATAAACAAGAGAAGGCTAATGTCCATCATGTATAGAGCCAGTTATAAACAAGAGAAGGCTAATGTCCATCATATATAGAGCCAGTTATAAACAAGAGAAGGCTAATGTCCATCATATATAGAGCCAGTTATAAACAAGACAAGGCTAATGTCCATCATGTATAGAGCTAGTTATAAACAAGAGAATGGTAATGTCCATCATGTATAGAGCCAGTTATAAACAAGATAATGGTAATGTCCATCATGTATAGAGCTAGTTATAAACAAGAGAATGGTAATGTCCATCATATATAGAGCCAGTTATAAACAAGAGAAGGCTAATGTCCATCATATATAGAGCCAGTTATAAACAAGAGAATGGTAATGTCCATCATATATAGAGCCAGTTATAAACAAGAGAAGGCTAATGTCCATCATATATAGAGCCAGTTATAAACAAGAGAAGGCTAATGTCCATCATATATAGAGCCAGTTATAAACAAGAGAATGGTCATGTCCATCATATATAGAGCTAGTTATAAACAAGAGAATGGTAATGTCCATCATGTATAGAGCTAGTTATAAACAAGAGAATGGTCATGTCCATCTTATATAGAGCTAGTTATAAACAAGAGAATGGTAATGTCCATCATGTATAGAGCCAGTTATAAACAAGAGAATGGTAATGTCCATCATGTATAGAGCCAGTTATAAACAAGAGAAGGCTAATGTCCATCATATATAGAGCCAGTTATAAACAAGAGAAGGCTAATGTCCATCATGTATAGAGCCAGTTATAAACAAGAGCATGGTAATGTCCATCATGTATAGAGCCAGTTATAAACAAGAGAATGGTATTGTCCATCATATATAGAGCCAGTTATAAACAAGATAATAGTCATGTCCATCATGTATAGAGCCAGTTATAAACAAGAGAAGGCTAATGTCCATCATATATAGAGCCAGTTATAAACAAGAGAAGGCTAATGTCCATCATGTATAGAGCCAGTTATAAACAAGAGAATGGTCATGTCCATCATATATAGAGCTAGTTATAAACAAGAGAATGGTAATGTCCATCATATATAGAGCCAGTTATAAACAAGAGAAGGCTAATGTCCATCATATATAGAGCCAGTTATAAACAAGAGAAGGCTAATGTCCATCATATATAGAGCCAGTTATAAACAAGAGAATGGTAATGTCCATCATGTATTGAGCCAGTTATAAACAAGAGAGTGCAGCATTTGGTTTAGTGGATCATGAAATAATTTTGACAAAATTAATTCATTATGGTTTTAAGGAGGTAGCATTGATTTGGGTACAGTCAGGAAATAGTCCACCTATATCAATGGTTCATTTTCTTCCCCTCATGTGTTAAACTGTGGAATACCGCAGGGCAGCTGCCTTGGGCCACTTCTTCATTTAATATATACCAACAATCTTCCCTATGCCTTAGCAAAAACTCAAGCTACTATATTTGCAGATGATACTACAATTTATGCAGCAAGACAATCGGTTCAACAGGTACAGCAAGCTTCACAAGGAGATTTGGAGAATATCAGGGAGTGGGCTTTCCAAAACAAACTTGTTTTAAACACCAAGAAAACCAAAGTTATGTTAGTCTGTTCAACTAGGAAAAGGCCAAAACAGCATGGGATACAATTAAGTATGGGAGGAGTACAAATTGAAGAAGTGGCAGAAATCAAACTATTGGGAGTGCAGCTAGACAACTGCTTATCATGGTCGTCTCAAATAACTAATCTATGAAAAAATATATATATATTAAAACAGCATGCATAATCACAAGGATAGCTGAATATTTACCAGGACAAATTATTCAGCAAATAACACAAGCATTAATTGAGAGTAAGGTGAACTACTGTTCTGTGGCCTGGGGAAATGCATCATCAAGTGAAGTTAGGAGGCTGCAGAATGCACAGAACAAAGCAGCAAGGATTGTTTTAAGGTGGAGATATGGTTCTTCAGTTGCAGTCATGTGCAGTGTTCTTGGTTGGTCATCAATCGACAGGATTATTGAAAAGAAACATGCTTATTTTATTTCATAATATACATCATTTAAAACGGCCAAGTTCTATTCACAACGGTATTCAGTTGGTAAGAGACAGACATTCCGTAAATACTAGGAATAGATTGTCCACCATCTCTGCGTTGTCCAGACAGAAAAGAGAAATAGGCAAAAGAACATTTTGATATAGAGCAATATAGAAATGGAATAAATTAACTGAGAAAACTAGAAACCTTTCAATATATAAATGTAAACATTATTTTAAAACTATTTAAATATAATACATAGATATGTTGGGGGACTATAGTAGATGAAGAATCAATATTTTTTAGATTGAGTATTTATTGGGTCATTATGTTAGTATATTATGTATGTTTGTAATAGTGTGTTATATGTGAAAATGTGTTTGTATTATAAATGGTATTTTAATGTGTAAGGACTCTTGGAAGATTAGGCCAAATGGGGACTAAAAGAGATCCAAATCAAATAAAAAATCAAATCAAATCAAATCATGTATAGAGCCAGTGATTAACATTAGTCAAAGGCCATGCAGATTCCAAAGCTTTCAGAATACAGAGGAAGAGGGTAGTGAGAGGGAGACAGAGACATAGATAGACTGAAAGAGAGATGAACGGATAGAAACAGGCCTCAAGGCTCTCCAACTCTACTCTAATGAAGTTTAAGAGCCAAGTCCAAACTTGATAGGAATGAGCACATCAATGCATTATTCACTCCACATGAATGCATATTTTACACCAAAAGTTTGAGTGTGCCTAAATGCCCTCGAGAAAGTCAGCCTTAAGAATACTGTATGTCCAGGATATGGCTGTGAGTGAGATTGAGTGAGATTGATAGTGAACCGGTATTTACTATGGAGAATATTCCAAATAGACCATGCATGGATGAAAGGATTCCCTGAACTTAGAGCCCCATTAGAAATGGATGATATGCGATATGGATAGAGAGCTGCAGGAGTGCTTCTCACATTATTAGTCCACATGGTAGATTGGGATGAGAGTTATGGGAATCCTTTCACAAACTAACGAAAAGAGGACCTTTGTGAAACCGGTCAATCCGAGATAAGGCTAGGAACCCTTTCCATGATGCGTCATACTGGCCGGCTGGCGTCGGACCTATACGGAAAGTTAATTTCAAGCCTTTCTCTCCTCACTGTTTTTTTGTCCAAGGCCCTTCTTTTCCACAGCAATGGCTCAATTTCCTAGCTTCGCCAGAACAATCAGCACAATTTATTGGGCGGTAAAACAATATACTGTAATACCTCCGGGGATCAGTTTGCAGCTGGTCATGACTCTAGCTTGGCTCATACACACACAGATAATCT
Source organism: Oncorhynchus nerka (assembly GCF_034236695.1). Taxonomy (NCBI): domain Eukaryota; kingdom Metazoa; phylum Chordata; class Actinopteri; order Salmoniformes; family Salmonidae; genus Oncorhynchus; species Oncorhynchus nerka. The sequence continues at coordinate 19,893,184 of NC_088403.1, forward strand.
TCCAACTCTTCGCATAAACAACAAACAAACATAATTTACTTTTCAGAGCTTAGCGACATGTGAGATATCCGAGGTATGAACGAGAGCGTGTGATAAACATCTCTGTCCTCTTGTTCCCCGTAGAATAAAATGGAAGAAAGAACGGACGACTAATGACAAAAACGGGCAACAGACGGCGGGTGTCAACCCGTAGCGTCCGGCCGTTAAGCGACGCCCACGTTTGTTAAATGAATGAGAGTCATGAATTAACAAAGGCCCATATTTATTCTCATATTTGCTCAACGAACCGAGAAATGGCGGTGCAGAGCTCCATCAATATTGCTTTGCCCAGCCATCGTCCCCCTCCTCCTCCCCGATAATGGCATTTGTCTACACTTGTGCCAGCCGGGGGGGCCTCTGTGGGCGGGCGCGGTTTGGCCCGGCCATCGCTCATCATTGGCTGCAGGCCCCCGACGGGCTCATTGTGGACCGCCAGCCCGAACGGGCCAGCATCTGCTCAGGGTCGAAGTGGAGGGGAGGGCGGCGGGGTCCATGTCTCTGCAGACATTTATTAACAGGCACCAGTCATATCTCAGCACCGCTCCGGTCTCTCTCTCTGCCAGGAGAGACACAGGGCCTGGGTAGAGTAACACTGACCCCTGGACTGTCCTTGGATTGGATCAACGTTGGACTGTCTCAGTACACTGACCCCTGGACTGGCCTTGGGTTGGATCAACGTTGGACTGACTCGGTACACTGACAGCTGGACTGGCCTTGGTTGGATCAACGTTGGACTAACTCAGTACACTGACAGCTGGACTGGCCTTGGGTTGGATCAACGTTGGACTGTTTCAGTACACTGACCCCTGGACTGGCCTTGGTTGGATCAACGTTGGACTAACTCAGTACACTGACAGCTGGACTGGCCTTGGGTTGGATCAACGTTGGACTGTTTCAGTACACTGACCCCTGGACTGGCCTTGGGTTGGATCAATGTTGGACTGTCTCAGTACACTGACCCCTGGACTGGCCTTGGGTTGGATCAACGTTGGACTGTCTTGATACACTGACAGCTGTACGTACTGGTCTTGGGTTGGATCAACGTTGGACTGACTCGGTACACTGACCCCTGGACTGTCCTTGGGTTGGATCAACGTTGGACTGTTTCAGTACACTGACCCCTGGACTGTCCTTGGGTTGGATCAACGTTGGACTGTTTCAGTACACTGACCCCTGGACTGGCCTTGGTTGGATCAACGTTGGACTAACTCAGTACACTGACAGCTGGACTGGCCTTGGGTTGGATCAACGTTGGACTGTCTTGATACACTGACAGCTGTACTGGTTTTGGGTTGAATCAACGTTGGACTGACTAGGGACACCGACCTCTGGACTGGCCTTGGGTTGGATCAACGTTGGACTGTTTCAGTACACTGACCCCTGGACTGTCCTTGGGTTGGATCAACGTTGGACTGTTTCAGTACACTGACCCCTGGACTGGCCTTGGGTTGGATCAACGTTGGACTGACTCGGTACACTGACCCCTGGATTGGCCTTGGGTTGGATCAAGGTTGGACTGTCTTGATACACTAACAGCTGTACTGGTCTTGGCTTATCAACATTGGTCTGACTCAGTACACTGATGTTGGTTGGAAGTTGGACTGATGTTGGATAGACATGGTAGACTGATGTGTCAGTATGTTGGGTTGTGCCTACCATAAATAGCTGGAGTGTGTGTGTGTGTGTGTGTGTGTGTGTGTGTGCCTACATCCTTGCCTGTATTTGGTGGTGTACATATCCAACTGATCGTGTCACTCCTCCATCTCTAGCTTTTGGTATTATCTTTGTTTATTTGTTTGTTTGCTGGATATGATAATCTCTCTTGGTGGTGGTGGTGGTGGTGGTGGGGGTCGGAAGGTGGGGCGGGATGTACCACAGATTGTGAAGCGAATAAAGCCTACTGGGACGGCTCCCAACATCTACCTGCATTTCTCTGACCTTCCCCCCTGCGATCTACAATAACTCTCTCCTCTCTCTACCTCTCTCACCCTCTCTCAATTCAATTCAATTCCAATTTAAGGGGCTTTATTGGCATGGGAAACGTGTTAACATTGCCAAAGCAAGTGAAATAGATAATAAACAAAAGTGAAATAAACAATACAAAATCTCTCTCACTTCGTCTGTCTGACTCTCTCTCTCTGTCTTTCCAAGATCCTTAATCTCTCACTCACGCTGTCTGTCTGGCAATGTCTCTACCTCTATTTCTGCCTCTCCGTCCAACTATCTCCCTCTTTGTCTGACTGTCTGTATGTCTCTCAATCCATGTTGATCTCCCTCTCTCTCCTTCTTTCACACGTACCATTCCCCCATCTTCTCCTGTCCTCTTTTGCTTCCCACTCAGTCTGTATCTGTCTACCTGTCCCGTCCCCACTCCGCTATCCTCTCTTCTCTCTCCTCTGTTCTTTTCCTATAGTCTCTCTCTCTGGGGTGAGCGTCTGGGGGTTCAGTTCTCTATGATTACTGCGGCGGTGGGTGGTCTCTTCCTTTGCCTTCCTTAAGTTCCAACAACCTTCACGGAAGGACAACTACGCCAAAGGACGGCGCCGTCATAGAACGAAATTGGGGCTCCCGCTTCGCCCCCGCTTGGGCTAGCTAGCTGTCGTAGATGTTGTCACATGGCAGGGTTGACTCTGTGAGTTATGCAGGGCAGTGTTCCGCTGGTAATGAGTTCCCTAAACCTCTTGGCCCGGAGACTGGCTATTCATGACTGTAATCAAAATGTATGAACATAGTTATACTGGCAGAGTCGAGTCAAGCTGAGAGATAGCTAATTGGCTCTCTGGCATAATTGCGTCCAGTCCTTGACAGACAACAAAACCCTGAGATATGGCGGCAGCGAACAGTATTAATTTACACTGGCCACTGTAGCTGACCCCTGCCGCCGCCGCCGAAAACTATGCTGACAGACAATGTATTGAAACCAGGAAAACCACTATTAGATGTGTTATTCTGGTGATTTATGGAGTTTATTCCATGAGAAGATGCATGGAGAACAAAGTGGGGAGATGGGATTCAGCATGCAGGCCAGAACACACAGAAACTATCACACAACGACTCATAATAGATACGCACGTATTAACGCACACACACCTGTGCAGAAACAAATGCACACACAAGGACACATAGGAACACATGCACAGGTGTGTGTGCGTGCATACATGTGTGGTACGCCTCATTGTGTGTGAGTGTGTGTATGAATGGGTGTCTGTGGGTGTGCAAGTTTTTGTGTGTGCCCGTCTGCACCCACGCTTTCGTGCACGTGCCCTTGCATGTTTACTCATTACTCTCCCCATACCACCAGTTGGCTGCAGGTCTCCAGGTCCCGTCTCCTGTAGTATTCATCAGTTGACTGCAGGTCTCCAGGTCCCATCTCCTGTAGTATTCATCAGTTGACTGCAGGTCTCCAGGTCCCGTCTCCTGTAGTATTCATCAGTTAGCTGCAGGTCTCCAGGTCCCGTCTCCTGTAGTATTCATCAGTTGGCTGCAGGTCTCCAGGTCCCGTCTCCTGTAGTATTCATCAGTTGGCTGCAGGTCTCCAGGTCCCGTCTCCTGTAGTATTCATCAGTTGACTGCAGGTCTCCAGGTCCCGTCTCCTGTAGTATTCATCAGTTGACTGCAGGTCTCCAGGTCCCATCTCCTGTAGTATTCATCAGTTGACTGCAGGTCTCCAGGTCCCGTCTCCTGTAGTATTCACCAGTTGGCTGCAGGTCTCCAGGTCCCATCTCCTGTAGTATTCACCAGTTGGCTGCAGGTCTCCAGGTCCCATCTCCTGTAGTATTCACCAGTTGTCTCCAGGTCTTCAGGTCCCATCTCCTGTAGTATTCACCAGTTGTCTCCAGGTCTCCAGGTCCCATCTCCTGTAGTATTCACCAGTTGGCTGCAGGTCTACAGGTCCCATCTCCTGTAGTATTCACCAGTTGTCTCCAGGTCTCCAGGTCCCATTTCCTGTAGTATTCACCAGTTGTCTCCAGGTCTACAGGTCCCATCTCCTGTAGTATTCACCAGTTGTCTCCAGGTCTACAGGTCCCATCTCCTGTAGTATTCACCAGTTGTCTCCAGGTCCTGTCTCCTGTAGTATTCACCAGTTGTCTCCAGGTCTCCAGGTCCCATCTCCTGTAGTATTCACCAGTTGTCTCCAGGTCTACAGGTCCCATCTCCTGTAGTATTCACCAGTTGTCTCCAGGTCTCATCTCCTGTAGTATTCACCAGTTGTCTCCAGGTCTACAGGTCCCATCTCCTGTAGTATTCACCAGTTGTCTCCAGGTCTACAGGTCCCATCTCCTGTAGTATTCACCAGTTGTCTCCAGGTCTACAGGTCCCATCTCCTGTAGTATTCACCAGTTGTCTCCAGGTCCTGTCTCCTGTAGTATTCACCAGTTGTCTCCAGGTCTCCAGGTCCCATCTCCTGTAGTATTCACCAGTTGTCTCCAGGTCCCATTCTCCTGTAGTTTTCACCAGTTGTCTCCAGGTCTACAGGTCCCATCTCATGTAGTTTTCACCACTTGTCTCCAGGTCCCATTCTCCTGTAGTATTCACCAGTTGTCTCCAGGTCCCATTCTCCTGTAGTATTCACCAGTTGTCTCCAGGTCTCCAGGTACCGTCTCCTGTAGTATTCACCAGTTGTCTCCAGGTCTACAGGTCCCACCTCATGTAGTTTTCACCAGTTGTCTCCAGGTCTACAGGTCCCACCTCATGTAGTTTTCACCAGTTGTCTCCAGGTCTTCAGGTCCCATCATCTGTAGTATTCACCAGTTGGCTGCAGGTCTCCAGGTCCCATCTCCTGTAGTATTCACCAGTTGTCTCCAGGTCTTCAGGTCCCATCTCCTGTAGTATTCACCAGTTGGCTGCAGGTCTCCAGGTCCCATCTCCTGTAGTATTCACCACTTGTCTCCAGGTCCCGTCTCCTGTAGTATTCACCAGTTGGCTGCAGGTCTCCAGGTCCCATCTCCTATAGTATTCATCAGTTGGCTGCAGGTCTCCAGGTCCCATCTCCTGTAGTATTCATTTGTTGGCTGCAGGTCTCCAGGTCCCATCTCCTGTAGTATTCATCAGTTGGCTGCAGGTCTCCAGGTCCCATCTCCTGTAGTATTCATCAGTTGGCTGCAGGTCTCCAGGTCCCATCTCCTGTAGTATTCACCAGTTGGCTGCAGGTCTCCAGGTCCCATCTCCTGTAGTATTCACCAGTTGTCTCCAGGTCTACAGGTCCCATCTCATCTAGTATTCACCAGTTGTCTCCAGGTCTTCAGGTCCCATCTCCTGTAGTATTCACCAGTTGGCTGCAGGTCTCCAGGTCCCATCTCCTGTAGTATTCACCAGTTGTCTCCAGGTCTTCAGGTCCCATCTCCTGTAGTATTCACCAGTTGTCTCCAGGTCTACAGGTCCCATCTCCTGTAGTATTCACCAGTTCTCTCCAGGTTTCCAGATCAGCAGGTGACATCTCCTCTAGTATATAATGTGCTGGGTGATCTTACATTAATTGAAAGTAGTCAATCTGTCACGTTCACTGGAATAATTATCGGACCAAGCTGCAGCGCGATATGGTTTCCACATATTATTTATTAGAAACGCACAAAACCACAAAGAAAGAACAAAACAAACAACGAACCGTAACGAAGAGGTGTAACATACACTAACTCAAAACAATATCCCATAAAACACAGGTGGGAAAAATGCTACTTATATTTGATCCCAATTAGAGACAACGATAGCCAGCTGCCTCTAATTGGGAATCATACCAAACACCAACATAGAAAAACTAAACTAGTACCCCACATAGAAAATAAAAACTAGAAAACCCCCCAGTCACACCCTGACCTACTCTACAATAGAAAATAAGGGCTCTCTATGGTCAGGACGTGACACAATCTCAAAGATGAATACCATTGATAACCAACCATCTGCTGGTACAGAGCTGCATAGATGCATAGTGGAGGGCTTTTAGAGCTGAAGGGTTTTTGACAGCGTCCCCCTGAGAGAGACAGGTTTTACTAGGACACGGAGCTAAAATCTACAGTATCCCAGTCACAGACAGCAGAGTCTTAGCTAGTGTTAGTCGACACAGTGTTAACAATGCAACACAATAACAAAATCAAATGCAGATGACAACTTGTGATAGGGCCCATTGGTCTTTGCTGGAGCAGAAATTCCTCTCAGCTTGTGGAAGTAATTGAATCAAACAGAGTACTACTATGAAACATGACTAGCTGGAGTTCTACCCTGTAAATGCAGGTAGTGATGGGAAAATGTCTTCAGATTCTGCATGAACTCACTAATGACCAACTTAACCTTTAACTGAAGTGTCATTGATACAGGGATGCTAAATGTCTAGATCAGTGGTTCCCAAACTTTTCATAGTCCCGTACCCCTTCAAACATTCAACCTCCAGCTGTACCCCCTCTAGCACCAGGGTCAGCACACTCTCAAATGTTGTTTTTTGCCATCATTGTAAACCTTCCACACACACACTATACGATACATTTATTGAACATAATAATGAGTGTGAGTTGTCACAACCCGGCTCGTGGGAAGTGACAAAGAGCTCTTATCGGGCACAAATAATAATACAATACTAATCAATAATTTTGCTCTTTATTTAACCATATTACATATAAAACTTTATTTGTTCATCGAAAATTGTGAATAACTCACCACAGGTCAATGAGAAGGGTGTGCTTGAAAGGATGCACATAACTCTGCAATGTTAGGTTGTATTGGAGAGAGTCTCAGTCATAAATCATTCCCACACACAGTCTGTGCCTGTATTTAGTTTTCATGCTAGTGAGGGCCGAGAATCCACTCTCACATAGGTACGTGGTTGCAAAGGGCATCAGTGTCTTAACAGCGCAATTTGGCTGTTGCAATTTCGATGAGGCTCTCTTGTTCAGATATCGGTAAGTGGACTGGAGGCAGGGCATGAAAGGGATAATGAATCCAGTTGTTTGTGTCATCCGTTTTGGGAAAGTACCTGTGTAATTGCTCACCCAACTCACGCAGGTGCTTCGCTATATCACATTTGACATTGTCTGTAAACTTCAGTTCATTTGCACACAAAAAAATCATACAATGATGGAAAGACCTGTGTGTTGTCCTTGTTAATGCAGACAGAGAAGAGCTCCAACTTCTTAATCATAGCCTCAATTTATCCCGCACATCGAAAATAGTTGCGGAGAGTCCCTGTAAATCCTCGATTCAGATCATTCAGGTGAGAAAAAACATCACCCAAAAGTATAGCCCCATTTTGATTTGGCGTACGCCCGATGGCATTGTGTGTACCCCCGTTTGGGAATACCTGGACTAGACTCTATGACTGACCTAAAAGAAACGGCAAGAAAAAGTCAAGTTGTTTATGTTTCAGAAATCTTTTTTTCCGCCCACAGCAATCCTTGGGCTTAAACTTATGCTTTCTTGGCCTTAGGTTTCTCTTTAAACACATGAAAGGGCTTGGCTGTTGTAGTCTGAGAGGAGGATGTGTGTGTGTGTGTGTGTGTGTGTGTACTGTATGAGAGAAAGAGAGAGAGAAAAAGGGAAAGAGAGAAAGGGCGGCCATTTCCAGAACCTTGAAAATCTCCCCTTTACAGAACTTGACACAGTCTATCAAAACAAGACGACCACTTACACATAAATCCGCCATTTTATTTTACAGCAGCTGTTATTGTCGAAATCTGAGAAACAAATCTGTGAGTTACCTAGCCAATGACTCATCCGGGTTAAGGATGAAGCACTGGAGCCAGATAAGTCTATTAAAAATGGCTTGGCATATGAGACTATTTTGTGGCCAAAGGACATAGTCATCACTAAGCATGAGGGGTGGTGATTGGGCGGTGGGGAAGGGGTGGAGGGATCTCAACTCCCCCAGAGTATGACTCGGGAATTTCTTTCTTTCTCAGAGATACCGTAGCTGTAGAAAGTTTAACATCGTGCCTTTAAGAGATCATTATAAAGCAGCACAAACCTCCCACTCAGTTCTCATCACGATAATTACACTTTCCCCTTCTTACTATTTTCCCCAAGCGAAACCATCACTTTAGTCCTTCCTTTAAAGCTCTAACAATCATATAATTCCCCGGACGGTAGCGCTGCCCTCAATGATTTATACAGTATATACACTGGATCACTGGCAGGAGGTGCTGTTTTGATGCCACTATGACTCCATCTTGGCACTCCCCCACCATTGCAAACAATATTTTGGAAGGTATAGAAATGCATTTACTAATGTCTACATCTGTGTTTGCCATGTTTATCATATTACAGACACTTTAATGGATCATTTTAAATAATATTATATGCGCGGGAAAAAATTGAAAGATATACACTTCTTTTTAACTTAAAATCTAATTACTTGACTTGAATATTAGCAGATGTTTTGGTTTGCAATTTGTGGTATTTTTTCCAGAGAGTCAATCACCTCGGCTGTATCAATGACTAATATAGTAAGAAATGCGTCACAAAATATGTCCACACTCTACATTTGGTCCAATAAAGCAATTCTGAATTCATTCAGCAGAAAGAGCAGGTCTGAATCTCGAATTCTGGCATCTTCCACTTTGATTGAAGTTATTGAAGTTATTTTCATTGGTTCAAGGCCAATAAGCAAATAAGCAACAATGAAGTCATTCAACAGAGAAGAACCTGTTTGATTCTGTCATCCGTCATCTACCATTGAAGTTCATTGATTCCATTTTCCCTTTATTTTCCCTTTACAAACCAGCCCCCATTGCTATCTTCTTCATGGAATTGTACCGTTCCTGTCAGTAAGAAAGAAAATGCGTTTTCAGGGAGAATATTAATCTGAACATCCCAATGCTGCAACCACAAGCACTTTTACCTAGCGAGCAAACAACGACAGATAAACAGAGCGTCAGATTGACGAGGGGAGGATGACAGAGTGACGATCAGGGGAAGGGGGTCAACTCGGAACGAGCTACAAGTATCAGCCAAGCCTTAGCCTTGCCTGTCAGCGCACAAATGCATTGAAATGATATGCCGGCATCTGTTTGGGAGTTTTTCCACCACAAACCAGGTAAAGGGATGGGGCTCTTTCTCTGTCTCTCTCTCACACACACACACACACACAAACCACACACACACACACACACGTACACAAGTACACATTTCAATCTGGCGGTGCAGCTTGCGATCTGAAACAACAGACTCTTTCAAACGTCTCTCTCTTTGCTCTTTGTTTCTGTCTCTCCAAGGGGTTTTTATTTCGGGAGCCGACACCGCCTCAGGAGAGAGGAGAAACAGGTGTGCTTTTCTCCATTATGTCAATGAAGTTATTTTCCACCGATCATCACCGCACCGTAGCTGTCACCTCACCACCAGGAATGATGGAGAGGCATAGGGTGCAGTGTGTGTGCGAATGTGTGTGTGTGTGTGTGTGTGTATGTGTGTGTGTGTGTGTGCGCGCGTGCGCGTGTGTGTGCGTGTGTGTGGTTCTACAGTAGGTGATTGTTTGTGTAATAGTGCTGATCAATTGTCCAGCTGTATACCCTGCAGACTTGGCGACAATGTTCCAAACTCGAGTTACCCCAATCGATACCTATATCAAAAACAACGGATTGACTTGTAAGCCAATCGAATTAGGTTTTCATGTAACAAAATGTCTGTAGAGTGAAGAAATGAACAGTCTACAAAAATGTTGCAACTTCTCCCTCCACATACTGATGAAACTATAACACCAACATAGCTGTAGTAGTTGTAGTATTAGTATTGATAGAAGTAGTAGTAGTAGTAGTACTAGTACTGGTAGTAGTTGTCGTAATAGTAGTCATAGTAGTAGTAGTATTGGTAGTAGAAGTAGTAGTAGTAGTAGTAGTAGTGGTAGTAATAGTAGTAGTATTGGTAGTAGTAGTAGTGGTAGTGGTAGTAGTAGTAGTAGTAGTAGTAGTAGTAGTGGTAGTAGTATTAGTATTAGTAGTAGTAGTGGTGTTAGTCGTAGTAGTATTTGTGGTAGTAGTAGTAGTAGTGGTAGGATTGAAAGTAGTAGTAGTAGTAGCAGTAGTAGCTGTAGTAGTAGTTAGAGTAGTTGTAGCAGTAGTAATATTATTGGTAGTAGTAGTAGTATTGGTAATAGTGTTGAAAGTAGTAGTAGTAGTAGCAGTAGTGGTAGTATTTAAAGTAGTAGTTGTAGTAGTAGTAGTAGCAGTAGTAGTGAGAGGAGTAGCAGAAGCAGTAGTGAGAGTAGTAGTGTTAGTAGTAGTTGTAGTAGTAGTGAGAGTGGGTGTAGTAGTAGTAGTAATATTATTGGTAGTAGTAGTAGTATTGGTAGTAGTATAAGTAGTAGCAGTAGTAGTGAGAGTAGTAGTAGCAGCAGTAGTGGTAGTATTTAAAGTAGTAGTTGTAGTAGTAGTAGTAGTGAGAGGAGTAGCAGAAGCAGTAGTGAGAGTAGTAGTGTTAGTAGTAGTTGTGAGAGTAGGTGTAGTAGTAGTAGTAATAGTATTGGTAGTAGTAGTAGTATTGGTAGTAGTATAAGTAGTAGCAGTAGTAGTGAGAGTAGTAGTAGCAGCAGTAGTTAAAGTAGTAGTAGTAGTAGTAGTAGTGGTATTGGTAGTAGTAGTAGTAGTGGTATTGGTAGTAGTAGTAGTGAGAGTAGTAGTAGCAGCAGTACTGAAAGTAGTAGTATTAGTTGTAGTAGTAGTAGTGAGAGTAGTTGTAAGCAGTAGAAATGGTATTGGTAGTAGTAGTTGTGGTAGTAGTAGTGAGAGTAGTAGTAGCAGTTGCAGTGTAGCAGTAGTAGTGAGAGTAGTATTAGTAGCAGTAGTAGTACTAGTGAGAATAGTAGTGGTGGAGGTAGTAGTAGTAGTAGTGAGAGTAGTAATAGTAGTAGTAGTGAGAGTAGTAGTAGTAGCAGTATTAGTACTCGTGAGAATTGTAGTGGTGGAGGTAGTAGTAGTAGTAGTAGTAGTGGGACGTGCTAGTAGTAGTAGTAGTGAGAATAGTAGTAGTAGTTGTAGTAGTACTAGTGAGAGTAGTAGTAGTGGAGGTGGTAGTAGTAGTAGTAGTGGTAGTAGTAGTGGTAGTGTTATGCCCCTGAAAAGGGGGAGAAATAATCACGAGAGTGATACGGTATTGTTTCCTCAATGAGAACTTTTAGTGCAATGAGGAAAGACTGTGATTTCCCTGGGAATTTGGGTGGAGACCAGAGCAATCGATTTTAGGCTCATAGATAAAGACCATTTAGTAGATCACAGATTAACATCTTTGCCCTTCCATTAGGCACCACAAAATAAAGTAATCAATATAACGTTTACACATTCCTCTCACAATTCGTACCCTTTGAACGCTTGACGGATTTTAACTTTTTAACACAATTATAATGAATTATATGAATGTTATCAATCTCTATCAACTAATACTGAATGCATGATCTTTAAAAAAAATGTTTTATGTATAACAGGCTATGAGTATTTCCTTTAACCTGTCACAGTAGTAGGAGTGAGAGTAGTAGGAGTGAGGGGAGTAGTAATAGTAGTAGTAGTGGTAGTATTGAAAGTAGTAGTAGTAGTAGCAGTAGTAGCTGTAGTAGTAGTAGTAGTAGTAGTAGTAGTAGTGAGAGTAGTAGTAGCAGTTGCAGTAGAAGTAGTAGTAGTGGAGGTAGTAGTAGTAGTGGAGGTGGTAGTAGTAGTAGTAGTAGTAGTAGTAGTAGTAGTAATAGTAATAGTAGTAGTAGTAGTAGTAGTAGTAGGAGGAGTGAGAATAGTAGGAGTGAGAATAGTAGTAATAGTAGTAGTAGTAGTGGTAGTAGTAGTAGTAGGAGTGGCCTGCTCGCCTCCCTACCACTGAGGAAGTACAGTTCCCGCTCAGCCCAGTCAAAACTGTTCGCTGCTCTGGCCCCCCAATGGTGGAACAAACTCCCTCACGACGCCAGGACAGCGGAGTCAATCACCACCTTCCGGAGACACCTGAAACCCCACCTCTTTAAGGAATACCTAGGATAGGATAAAGTAATCCTTCTCACCCCCCTTAAAAGACCTAGATGCACTATTGTAAAGTGGCTGTTCCACTGGATGTCATAAGGTGAAAGCACCAATTTGTAAGTCGCTCTGGATAAGAGCGTCTGCTAAATGACTTAAATGTAAATGTAATAGTAGTAGTAGTAGTAGTGGTAGTATTGAAAGTAGTAGTGGGAGCAGTAGTAGCTGTAGTAGTGAGGGTAGTAGTTGTAGTAGCAGTAGTAGTACTAGTGAGAATAGTAGTGGTGGAGGTAGTAGTAGTAGTGGTAGTAGTAGTAGTAGTAGTATTAGTAGTGAGAGTAGTAGTAGCAGTTGCAGTAGAAGTAGTAGTGAGTGTAGTAATAGTAGCAGTAGTAGTACTAGTGAGAATAGTAGTGGTGGAGGTAGTTGTAGTAGTGGAGGTGGTAGTAGTAGTAGTAGTAGTAGTAGTAGTAGTAGTAGTAGTAGTAATAGTAGTAGTAGTAGTAGTAGTAGTATTAGTAGTAGTAGTAGTGGTAGTAGTAGTAGTAGGAGTGAGAGTAGTAGGAGTGAGAATAGTAGTAATAGTAGTAGTAGTAGTAGTGGTAGTATTGAAAGTAGTAGTAGTAGCAGTAGTAGCTGTAGTAGTGAGGGTAGTAGCGGTAGTAGTTGTAGTAGTAGTGGTAGTATTGGTTGTAGTAGTAGTGGTGGTCGTATTGAAAGTAGTGGTAGTAGTAGTAGCAGTAGTAGTGAGGGTAGTAGTAGTATTGGTAATATTGGTAGTAGAAGTAATAGTGGTAGTAGTGATAGTATTGGAAGTAGTTGTAGGTGTAGTAGTAGTAGTGGTAGTGGTTGTAGTAGTAGTCAGAGTAGTAGGTGTAGTGGTAGTAGTAGTAGTCAGAGTAGTAGTAAGAGTAGTAGTAGTAGCAGTACAGTAGTTACAGCAATCACTTTAGTAGTCACTGACCTCTAACTTTAATTCTCAGTCTGACATGTCCAGGCATGTTTATCCTCCTCCTCTCATCTGTCTTGTCTGAAATCCTTCACTTTAGTCCAGGGCGCTCAGTGATGCAGAACGTTCATCTACATTGATCAAGGCGACTCTCCAGCCCATCTCACCATCTTTAATGAACTTACCCGTAGCTTAATGCGGCTGAACATACCCTCGCCACCCACAAACAGATGAACCAGTCTCCCATGCAGCAACTCCACTCTCCAGCCTCTCTGATTCATTTAACCCCAGTTTAATTCAAATAAATACTTGGCTGGAGATTCGGAGAGTTTTAAGCATTAGGTCCAAATATGAAGCCGGTCATTAAGCCACGCCGTGAAGGGGCGACGGGCCGTGTGTCTCATTTGTTACTCAGAGGATCTCCTGACCCTCAAGGAGGGAATGGTTGACGGAGTTCCTCCTCCAACCCTCTGCCATTTTATGTTTCCATCAGACCTTTGTGATCTCTGAAATAGAGGTAAGTGACACGCTGGCAGTGGTGGAAAAAGTGCTCAATTGCCATACTTGAGTAAAAGTTAAAGTTAGTATTTGTAGTAGAAAATGACTTAAGCAAAAGTTAAAGTCACACAGTAAAATACTACTTGAGTAAAAGTCTAGAAGTATCTGTTTTTAAATATAATTAGTATTAAAAGTCAAAGTATAAATCATTTCAAATAGTGTATATCACTGTAAGCAAACCAGGCAGCACAAATTTCTTTCTGTAAATTGTTTACGTATAGCAAGTGGCACACTCCAACACCCAGACATCATTAGTGAGTCCGACAGATCTAAGGCAGTAGGGATGACCAGGGTTGTTCTCTTGATAAATGTGTGAATTGGGCCATTTTCCTGTCCTGCTAAGCATTCAAAATATAATGAGTACTTTTGGGTGTCAGGGAAAACGTATGGGGTAAAAAGTACATTATTTTCTTTAGAAATGTAGTGGAGAAAAAGTAAAAGTTGTAAAAAATATTAAAAAGTAGGTTTACTTTTAGGTAGGTACACAGGTATAAGTAGTAGGGGGGAGGGGGCTTTACTTGATAAGGACATGGGGAGAAGAGGAAAGTGTCACACCCTGATCTGTTTCACTTGTCTTTGTGCTTGTCTCCACCCTCCTCCAGGTGACGCCCATCTTCCCCATTATCCCCTGTGTATTTATACCTGTGTTCTCTGTTTGTCTGTTGCCAGTTTGTTTCGTTTGTAGAACCTACCAGCGTTTGTTTCCCTGCTCCTTTCTGTTTCTTGCTCCTGTTTTCTAGTCCTTCCCGGTTTTGACCGTTCTGCCTGCCCTGACCCTGAAACTGCCTGCCGTTCTTGACCCTTTACACCCTTTCTGGATGATTGACCCCTGCCTGCCTTGACCTGACGTTTGCCTGCCCCTGTGGCTGTCATAAACTCTTGTTACTTCTACACTGTCTGCATTTGGGTCTTACCTAAACGTGACAAAAAGCGGGAGAGGAGGAGAGACTGGTGGCGTCAGACTCTTTCTTGGCCCCATTTGCTTTGCCAATCAATTACGTCACGTGGCACAGAGGTGAAATTGCATGTGTGAGCGAGCGGTTGTCTGGTGCACCAAGGATCAAGGACACACTAAGGGTAGAACTACATTTCATCTCAGCTTTGTTTGGATGCTGCAGAGCCAACTATCCATTATTACTGTATGACTCCGTTACCATGGTAACATCAGTACATTAAATGTGTACGTTTTGATCATTTAGCTGCTGCTTTTATCCAGAGTGACTTACATTCAGTGTATTAAACTAAGGTAGCCAAGACAACCACATATCACAGTCATTGAAAGTAAAACTTTCCTCAAAAAAGCAGCTGTCAACTAAATGAGTGCTGGTGAGAAAAGACATGTACAGCAGTAAGGTGTTAGTCTACTCCTACTCTACCAGCCTGAGGGCAAAACTCCACGTGAGGGGCAGCCGAGACAAAATGGCACTCTGATAAAGTGCTCTATCCCCGTCCGTCGCAGGCATCTGTCTTGAACCGATAACACGGCACCCCATTACTAACCCAAACGTAATTACAATGTATCTCTATTGCTCCCTGGGCCATGGCAACGTCCATTCACTCTAGTTATGTAGATGTCATATCTCTTTACATGTTGTGCAGCCCCTGCATTCGTTATCCTTGGCACATTGCAATTAGCTCTGTCGGCCCAGCACCATATTGATGACAGACGCACAGATTGGAAAGGTTATTGGTTTTTTCACCCTGCCCGCCACACACACAGGGTTAAGACACACTCAAATATTCAACTGTACATACACACTCATGCACGTACACACACACACACACGTGCATGCACGCACGCACACACGCATGCACGCACGCACACACACACACACACAAACGCACGCACACACATCTGTCATTGACACGGGCAGTGGGCATGTTGGATGATGGGTCTCTATTTCTCCCTCTGTCTTCCTCCATCCATTAGTCTCTTCTCAATTTCTCAGTCTCTCTCACTCTCTCTCTCTCCCCCATCTCTCTCACTTTTTCTCTCACCGTCTCTCTCTGTCCCTCTCCCCATCTTTCCTCATCTCTCTCTTCTCAATCTTTCACCCTCACTCCCTCTCTCTTGCTCTCTTCTCAATGTCTTACCATCTCTCTCTATCCCCCTCTCACCCTCGCCTTCACTCTCTCTCTCTATCCGTCTCTCTCTCTCTCTCTCTCTCTCTCTCTCTCTCTATCCCTATCCCTCTCTCTCTCACCCTCGCCGTCACTCTCTCAGCCTTAACAAATTGGTGTAGCACTCAGCCTTTGGCTCTAATGGAAAGAAAATACACTTTTATAACTGTGGTAAATTGATTGGGTGCGTGAAAGAGTGAGATCTACACGGCTCCTTCTTCATTACCACCTAATTAGAAGACTCTAGAACTTGGGCCGTCACCGGGCAGACCAACTGCTGGGCCTGTTCCATTTTAAAATGAAACTAATACAGCGAATTGAAAATACAAGTTATATCAGAGCCTCACATCAGCAAGAGGCTGGCAACAGGGAGCATAACCAATCAGCAACAGTTCATCCGCAGATAGCTACCGCCCTAGATTCCCAGACAGAATATTACTCATCTAGCAGTCTACCTGAAAAAATATGTGCAAGACTCAAATTATATGGATTTTTGCTTGATTTCTTTAGGGAGTAAAAGGAGGGAAATGGATGTATGAGATAGGTATGAGAAATGGCTGCAAGTCTTTTTGTAAGGGGTCAAAATTATTCAACTAACATAATGATGACGGCTCCAGACTCTTACCCTACGAGGTCCAGAGCCTGCTGGTTTTCTGTTCAATCTGATAATTAATTCCACCGCCTGGTGTCCCTAGTCTAAGTCAGTCCCTGATTAGAGGGGAACAATGAAAAAAATGCAGTGGAATTGGCTTTGAGGTCCAGAGTTTAGTTTTGAGGGCTCCAGACTATAGACTGCACTGGCCTACTTTCCTTGATAGCACTGCAATGTGGAGTTTGCTGAAAGATGATGGAGAGTGGGTATGATACTAATGCTCTCTGTCTCACCATTCGCTCTCTCTTCCTCTCTCCATATTTTCATCATTCTGTCTTTCCATCCTTTGTCACTCTCTTTTACTATCCATCTTCCAGTTACTTTCTCCATCCTCTCCCATCCTTCTCTCTCTCTCGCTCTCTCTCTCTCTCTCCCATCCTCTCTCTCTCTCTCTCTGTCTCTCTCTCTCTCTCTCCCATCCTCTCTCTCTCTCTCTCTCTCTCTCTCTCTCTCTCTCTCTCTCCCATCTCTCTCTCTCTCTCTCTCTCTCTCTCTCTCTCTCTCTCCCATCCTCTCTCTCTCTCTCTCTCTCTCCCATCCTCTCTCTCTCTCTCTCTCTCGCTCTCTCTCTCTCTCTCTCTCTCTCTCTCTCTCTCGCTCTCTCTCGCTCTCTCTCTCCCATCCCCTCTCTCTCTCTCTCTCTCTCTCTCTCTCTCTCTCTCTCTGTATCTTACTATCTGTCTTTCTGTAACTTTCTCCCTCACCCCCACTTCTCCCTATCCCTCTCTCCATCCACCCTTTGCTCAAGTCGTGTAGATGAGTTTGTGTCATGGCGTCTGGTGTCTGCTACCATTCAAGTAGCAGCGCCATCATTCAGGGCTCAAGTGCCATTGATTTTCACAGCCCAAAATGGCCTCCTTTTATCCCTCTCACGCTCCAGTGGAGCCAAAAGGAGAGAGAGGGAAAGAAAGAACAAAAGAAAGAACAAAAGAAAGAATAAGAAGAGTGAACAAGGGAGGGAAAGCGAGAGAGAGAAGACGAGAGGGAAAGAGAGTGGGAAAGAGGGCAGAAGGGAAGAAAGAGATAGTGAAGGAGAACATGTGAGGCAGAGAGAGAAGGGAAAAGAAGAGAGAGAGAGAGAGAGAGAGAGAGAGAGAGAGAGAGAGAGAAGGGCAGAAAGAGAAGGAGAAGGAAGACAGAAAGAGAGAGAGAGGGGTTTAAGGTTTTATTTAGTTGCACAAAAGAAAACGAGTGAACGAGAAAACAGTGGAGACAAAAAAAACAGTTAAAACAATGTGCAGCTTGAAAATGTAACCATCTATTGTTCAGCAAAATATCAACACAATGTCAAATACAGGTAGCCTAGTCAAATTAACGTCCAATCACATTAACAGTTACTCTCTCACTGGAATTCCACTAACGGTCTGTATGTAGCGAAACGTAGCTGATGCTCATTCCATAACCCGGGAAAGCACCGAACAACAGACAGGGACGTTGATCGAAGAGGCACAAATATGATGAGAACTACATTGATTTGGGGTTCACTTATATAAGGAGTAGTGCCTTTCCTCAGCTACAGTGTGTTATATGTGCAAAAGTACTATCTCACAACTCAATGAAACCTTCACTCTTGCGCAGACATTTAGAAACAAAACATGCCAATTAAAAAATAAGCCACAGGGGTTTTTTGAGCGAGAATTAAAACCTACTTTTGAGTAGTAAGAAATGTATTAAAGCAACATATACCATTAATAAGAAGGTGCTTAAAGCGTCTTATATGGTGAGCTACCGAGTGGCTGGGACAGGAAAGCCCCATACTATTGTGGAGGACTTCATTCTGCCTGCTGCCGCGGTGATGGATGGGACAATACAGACTATACAGACAATGTCTTCATCAAACAACACTGTTTCATGACGCATCAGTGACATGGCAGGAGATGTTTTGAAACAGTTACTTCTTTGCATACAAGCCAGTGAATTCTATGCGTTACATCTGGATGAGTCAACAGACGTGGAGGGCCTGGCACAGCTCCTGGTATATGTCCTTTTTGTTTATGGGGGGTCAATTAAGAAAGACATCCTCTTCTGCAAGCCACTTGAAACCAGGACAACAGGGGAGGATATTGGACCGCTTTGTGACATCAAATGGACTGGTCAAGATGTGTTGGTATCTGTATTGATGGAGCCATGACAGGGAGACATAGTGGAGTGGTAACGTGCGTGCAAGTAGTTGCTCCCGATGGGTTCACTGCAGCATCCACTGAGAGGCTCTTGCTGCCAAAGGAATGCCTGACAGCTTTGAAAGACATTTTGGACACTACAGTGAAATTACACTACAGTGAAATTGGTTAAATTTGTTAAAGCAAGGCCCCTGTGTATTTTCTGCGATGATATGGGTAGTGACCATGTAAAGCTTCTACAACACACAGAAGTGCGCTGGTTATCAAGGGGCAAAGTATTACACTTTTTTTTTTTAAATTGAGAGACGAGCTTAAAGTTTTCTTTACTGATCATAATTTTCACTTGTCTGACCACTTGCATGATGACGAGTTTTTCACACGACTGGCCTTTCTGGGTGATGTTTTTTCTCGCCTGAATGATCTGAATCTAGGATTACAGGAACTCTCTGCAACTATATTCAATGTGCGGGACAAAATTGAGTCTATGATTAAGAAGTTGGCGCTCTTCTCTGTCTGCATTAACAAGGAAAACACACAGGTCTTTCCATCATTGTATGATTTTTTGTGTGCAAATTAACTCAATTTTATTGACAATGTCAAATGTGATATAGCGCAATTATGTATGTACTTTTCCAAAATGGATGACAAAAACAACTGGATTCGTTATCCCTTTCATGCCCTGGCTCCAGTCCACTTACCGATATCGGAACAAGAGAGCCTCATCGAAATTTCAACAAGCTGTTTTCTGTGAAAATGTAATTTAATCAGAAGCCACTGCCAGATTTGTGGATGGGCTGCACTCAGAGTATCCTGTCTTGGCAAATCACGCTGTTAAGACACTGATGCCCTTTACAACCACGTACCTATGTGAGAGTGGATTCTCGACCCTCACTAGCATGAAAACTAAATACAGGGACAGATTGTGTGTGGAAATGATTTATGACTGAGACTCTCTCCAATACAACCTAACATTGCAGAGTTATGTGCATCCTTTCAAGCACACCCTTCTCATTGACCTGTGGTGAGTTATTCACAATTTTCGACGAACAAATAAAGTTTTATATGTAAGATGGTTAAATAAAGAGCAAAATTATTGATTGTATAGTGTGTGTGTGGAAGGTTTACAATTATGGCAAAAAAAAACATTTGAGAGAGTGCTGACCCTGGTGCTAGAGGGGGTACAGCTGGAGGTTGAATGTTTGAAGGGGTACGGGACTATGAAAAGCTTGGGAACCACTGTGATACCCGAGGTGCTACAGTGGAGAATTGGAAGGTTATCCCAGTGACTTGTGTTGAATGGATTTGGGAATTCACATGGAAGAAGTCATTGAAGGGTTTAGGTAGGTTGTCTGGGAGGTATGTAATATTTGTAGATGAAGGTGCATACGTGGAATATATTAATGTTGTAGATTGACTGTCACGAATCTCGCCGAAGATGGTTCCTCTTCCTGTTCGGGCGGCGCTCGGCCGTCGTCGTCGCCGGCCTATTAGCTGCCATCGATTCCCTTTCCGTTTCCATTTATTGGGTAATTGGGTACACCTGTTTTGAGTTAGTGTTTGTTTGTAGGCTATTTAAGGGCACTAGGCCCGCTGGGTATTTGTGCGGGCTTGTTTTCTGTTATCTGGTGTATGAGTGTTATCAGTATTTTTCCGGACAGTTTTAGTCCGTTGTATTTTGGGACGGGTTGTTTCATGCGCCCTGGTGTTTTGCATGTCGTGGCTCCACAGTCTATGGAATAAAGTATCCACATACTGATTTACCTGCTCTCTGCGCTTGACTCCTCCACTCACCATAGTTAGAAGTTGTAACATTGACAATATATTGAGTTTCTTAAACAGCTGTAAAGATTTATTCCACCATATCTGTGGAGAAGTTTTTAGGAAAACCATATGGGTGCTTATACTGTATAGAACACAGTGTTGGTTTAAATGTTTCAACTTTCTTTTAAGCAACATTTTTCTAGGATTTTAGAATAACATGGTTGTACAGATACTTGACGATAATTAGTAAAATATATTGGATTCCAAAATTAATAGAGGGGGATAACTTTGGCCATTTTCTAATCTTTAGGAACAATACCAGTTTGCATTTATTTGGTGAAGATTAACATTAGTGGCTCAATACTGTAGGAAGACACTGATTTCATCAAAGCGGAACCTCCTCATGACCTGCTGCTGATAGCTATAAGTTACCAATTACCTCCATCACCTCCATTACATCAGGTGGATCAAACTGAAGCAGTGAAAGAAAATGTCCCTTAATGTCATCACAGGGGTTTCAAGCAATTTTCCCGATTTTCTTTGACAGAGAGGTGGAAAGGGTGAAGGCAAAAAAGATTAGGGCAAGGAGAAATAGAGAGGATGACGGAGAGGGAGAGGGAGAGAGAGAGACAATTACCAGGAGAGCTAAAACAGACAGCCAGAGAGAGAGAGAGAGAGAGAGACAATTACCTGGAGAGCTAAGATAGACAGCCAGAGAGAGAGAGAGAGAGATAGAGAGGGAGAGAGAGAGACAATTACCTGGAGAGCTAAGATAGACAGCCAGAGAGAGAGAGAGAGAGAGAGAGATAGAGAGAGGGAGAGAGAGAGAGACAATTACCTGGAGAGCTAAAATAGACAGCCAGAGAGAGAGAGAGAGAGATAGAGAGGGAGAGAGAGAGACAATTACCTGGAGAGCTAAGATAGACAGCCATAGAGAGAGAGAGAGAGATCGAGAGGGAGAGAGAGAGACAATTACCTGGAGAGCTAAAATAGACAGCCAGAGAGAGAGAGAGAGAGAGGGAGAGAGAGAATTACCAGGAGAGCTAAAACAGACAGCCAGAGAGAGAGACAGAGATAGAGAGGGAGAGAGAGAGACAATTACCTGGAGAGCTAAAATAGACAGCCAGAGAGAGAGAGAGAGAGAGATAGAGAGGGAGACAATTACCTGGAGAGCTAAAATAGACAGCCAGAGAGAGAGAGAGAGAGAGATAGAGAGGGAGAGAGAGAGACAATTACCTGGAGAGCTAAAATAGACAGCCAGAGAGAGAGAGAGAGAGAGGGAGAGAAAGAATTACCAGGAGAGCTAAAACAGACAGCCAGAGAGAGAGAGAGAGAGAGATAGAGAGGGAGAGAGAGAGACAATTACCTGGAGAGCTAAAATAGACAGCCAGAGAGAGAGAGAGAGAGAGGGGGAGAGAGAGAATTACCAGGAGAGCTAAAATAGACAGCCAGAGAGAGAGAATTACCAGGAGAGCTAAGATAGACAGCCAGAGAGAGAGAGAGAGAGAGCATTACCAGGAGAGCTAAAATAGACAGCCAGAGAGAGAGAATTACCAGGAGAGCTAAGATAGACAGCCAGAGAGAGAGAGAGAGAGAGGGAGAGAGAGAATTACCAGGAGAGCTAAAATAGACAGCCAGAGAGAGGGAGAGAGAGAGAGAGAGAGAGAGAGAGAGAGAGAGAGAGGGAGGGAGGGAGGGAGGGAGGGGAGGGAGGGAGGGAGGGAGGGAGGGAGGGAGGGAGGGAGGGAGGGAGGGAGGGAGGGAGGGAGGGAGGATATAATTCTGGCTGGGAGAGACATTTACCTGGAGAGCTAAAATAGACAGCCAGAGAGAGAGAGAGAGAGCATTACCTGGAGAGCTAAAATTGACAGCCAGAGAGAGAGAGAGAGAGAGGGAGAGAGAGAATTACCAGGAGAGCTAAAACAGACAGCCAGAGAGAGAGAGAGAGAGAGAGAGAGAGAGAGAGAGAGAGAGAGGGAGAGAGAGAGACAATTACCTGGAGAGCTAAAATAGACAGCCAGAGAGAGAGAGAGAGATAGAGAGGGAGAGAGAGAGACAATTACCTGGAGAGCTAAAATAGACAGCCAGAGAGAGAGAGAGGGGGAGAGAGAGAGACAATTACCTGGAGAGCTAAAATAGACAGCCAGAGAGAGAGAGAGAGAGAATTACCAGGAGAGCTAAGATAGACAGCCAGAGAGAGAGAGAGAGAGAGAGGGAGGGAGAGAATTACCAGGAGAGCTAAAATAGACAGCCAGAGAGAGAGAATTACCAGGAGAGCTAAGATAGACAGCCAGAGAGAGAGAGAGAGAGAGATAGAGAGGGAGAGAGAGACAATTACCTGGAGAGCTAAAATAGACAGCCAGAGAGAGAGAGAGAGAGCATTACCAGGAGAGCTAAGATAGACAGCCAGAGAGAGAGAGAGAGAGAGAGGGAGAGAGAGAATTACCAGGAGAGCTAAAATAGACAGCCAGAGAGAGAGAATTACCAGGAGAGCTAAGATAGACAGCCAGAGAGAGAGAGAGAGAGAGGGAGAGAGAGAATTACCAGGAGAGCTAAAATAGACAGCCAGAGAGAGAGGGGAGAGAGAGAGAGAGAGAGAGAGAGAGAGAGAGAGAGAGAGAGAGGTGGGAGGGAGGGAGGGAGGGAGGGAGGGAGGGAGGGAGGGAGGGAGGGAGGGAGGGAGGATATAATTCTGGCTGGGTCAGGAGTCATTCAGGCAGGGTTTAGTGGTGATTTATAGTGAGGTGGCGGGTACTCCAAAGCCTTATTCATTCCCTTAATCTAGCTCACCTCGCCGAGACATGCTTAAGGTAATGGCACAGCCACCGTCAAGTGATAGGAGGGAGTGAGAAATATGGGGGAGAGGGAGGAGAGAGAGGGGTATAGGGAGGAAGGAGGGAGGGAGGGGATGGAGGGGGAAGGAAGGATTAAGGGTGAGAGAGAAGGAGAGATGAGACGCTGAGAGGGAAAGTGAAGCAGGGCCCTAGAGAGAGAGAGAGAGAGAGAGAGAGAGAGAGAGAGAGAGAGAGAGACAGAGGCTGGAGGGCCCCATTCTCTGTCTGATTTCCACTAGAAGTGATGTATATTTGCATTCTTTATTTGGGATCATTCCTCCGTCTGAACAGGTCTGTTATCCTGTCCTCTCTCTTTCTCTCTCTCCCTCTGGCTGTCTATTTTAGATCTCCTGGTAATTGTCTCTCTCTCTCGCTCTCTCTAACCTCCACTTCATTTGGCCTCTTTTTCTTTTCTTTTTTTTTCTTTCTCCAGAAGGAGAGAAAGAGAGAAAAGGAGAGAGAGAATATTCTGGATGAGCCCAGAGCCGGTGAACGGCTGCCAAGACACCGCCTGTAGTGTGAGTTCTTGTTTGGAGTGGCAGATCATTTTGCCAGAGAGAGGAGAGGAGAGGAGTAGCAGAATAATGTTTGTCAGCCGTCTGTCCTTGTGCACGGCATCTGCGAATACAGAAACAAGCCATTTGAATCGATCTGCTTTCAAAATGCTCTGCGTCTGCGTTACAACCATCCATATACTGACAGAGAGAGATGGGTTGTTTGTGTAGAATGTGTGTGTTAACATAGACATGACTGTCTACTTGTCTGTGCTTATTAGTTTTGTACAGCATGCACACACACACACACACACACACACACACACACACACACACACACACACACACACACACACACACACACACACACACGCGTGCATGCACTCCCCACCTGTTGAATGTGCTGGATGTGTGTCTGTATGTCACTATGTCCTGATTGTTGTGTTTGGCTCGAACCAACAGAATCAAATCAAATGTTATTCGTCACATGCGCCAAATACTTGAAACATTAAAGGAGAGCTGCACACCTCAGGAGCTCAGACGCAATAATTTAATAAGCTAATATCTAACGTTTCGACCGACAAGCTGTCTTCCTCAGGGTATAATGACATGCGCAAAATACAACAGGTGTAGACCTTACCGTGAAATGCTTACTTACAAACCCTTAACCATCAATGTAGATCAAGAAATAGAGTTAAGACAATATGTACTTAATAAGAATGGAAGAAACTCCCCAAATGCAGGTCTGCTAAGCTTGTAGCGTCATACCCAAGAAGACTCGAGGCTGTAATCGCTACCAAAGGTGCTTCAACAAAGTACTGAGTAAAGGGTCTGAATGCTAATGTAAATGTGATATTTCAGTTTTTTATTTGTAATACATTTGAAAAAATGTCTAAAAACCTGTTTTTGCTTTGTCATTATGGGGTATTGTGTATAGATTGATGAGGTTAAAAAAACAATTGAATCCATTTTAGAATGAGGCTGTAACGTAACAACATGTGGAAGAGGGGTCTGAATACTTTCTGAAATCACTGTATATAACGATGCCATCCTGTTAGAAAACGTTGGCTGGTTGTCATTAAAGTCGCCTAGATAACTTCACTATTCCCTAATGGTTTTCTGCTACGCAAGCTTCTGACTTGGTCGAACTTGGTTGTTGAAGTAAAAAACCGTGAGGTACCAAACCCGTTCACTCGAGGATTCTCGGGTTTCCACCGGAAATGGGCAATCCCCTTGAACTTTTACAATTTGCAGACCTCATTAGAATTAGATGTTCTGGTACCGCTCGGACGGTTTCGGGTGTTGATTGAGGACCTAATAGCTGAGGACTGTAATTATTTTTCACATATATATGTGACAGGACTGCTGCAGTGAATGCATATAGTGTTGTGTATTCTCTTCTTGTACTCCATAGTGACCTGGGAAGCTCCATTCAACAGCAACACGCTGAGCAGAGAGAAATGACAGTAACCAGAACTTATATGTTATCATCTATGAGCAAGAAAGAAAGAACAGAAAGAGAGGAAGGCAACCGCAAAACATCACTGCCTGTGAGAAACCCGGGCCTCCTCAATCAACCCACACGCTGCAGAAAAAAGGGAAAATCTAAAAGAATGAGAAGAATAAATCAAGGGGAAAATAAATTACAAATATTCCCCTGTGAAAAAGAGACAGTTTTTCTTGTGAAGCACGAGTCCGGTCTTTGTGCTGCGGGCAGAGATACAGCACTCTTTTGTCGTCGTGCTTACTCCCAGTGGTGCTGCTCTTTCAGAGAGGCGCGGGGGCCTCTTATTGCCTAGTTATTGCGCCTCTCCTCCATTGTCCTCACAGGCTGAGAAAGAGATAGAGAGAGAAATGGATGGAGTGAGAAAGTTAGAGAGAGAATTAGAGAGAGGCAGGCAGACAGACACACACACACACAGAAATCTAGAGACAGAGAAATTAAGAGGATTGAGCCAGAGAAAGAGAGAGGAGTTGTGGGTAGAGAGCTAGTTTTGAGTAGGGAGAACAAAGACTGAGAGAGATAGAGAAACAAACAAAAACATAGGACACATTTCCCAGTCCCATATCTGGATGACTCATTAGATGGTTTGCCCAGTGAAGCTCTTAGCTCCTGACTGTATTATTGTAGTTATTAATCCTATTTCAAGGCCTCATTAAAATCCAAACATTATACAGAGTCAGTGAGGACATATCTAGCCTGGTGTGGTCAATGTTCCAACAGGTCGATGCGGTGTTCAGAGCAGAACACACCTGTATTTGTAGAAGAAAGAAGGAAGGGGAAGCTCTGCTCAGGTACACAATAGTAGGTTTTGGGAGACAGAAGGTGCTCTTTGGAAAAAGGGGTACATTTGTCATTGAAAAGGAAGGAGGACCAAGGCACTCTTCGTATAATGAATTAAAATGCCTTTATTTGTATGGTTTGTAAGTTTAAAAAATCTGCATGGTCACTACGGTCCTTGTCATGCATCAGTGGACCTTGAGGATCTCATATTGCAACAAGCCCACGTCTCAGATTTAAACCACTATACGGTAGTTTAAGTCTTCCACTCAGCGCTAAGGCTCCTGGGTGCTGAGAAACCCCCATCACATCCACAGGTCCACAGGCTATACTCATCAACTAGTGTCTCTGAGGACGCGAAAGAAGAGAAGAAGAGAGAGAAGAAGAGAGTAGGAGGAGGGGAAACTACTACGGCTTTCACACCGCGTCTCGAAATGGCTTCTGGGGATCGGGGGTTTATTGTGTTTGCCAGTTGAGCCACACATCAGTTGAGCTCCTTGAGGAGCGTGTTGATATTTTCAAACCCACTGATAAACCTGAGTCCTCTGAAGTTTATACTTGGCTTCTTCAAGGGGGATTGTCTTATGAATAGAAAGGGGAAATTGATCGATGGACAGAGGAGGGGAGTAAGAGCAGAGTAGAATGTGTAATTAAGAGAAGACAAGGATCTCAGAGGAGAATGGGAGTTGAGTTTTCTGATTCGATTAATTTATCTGTACTATATTTGTCAAATTCCCCCACTGGGCAAAACTGTAAGGTACAGTGTCAAAAAATCAGTCCTACTTGCCAAACATACCCTTGTAAAACTGACTATCCTACCGATCCTTGACTTTGGCGATGTCATTTACAAAATAGCCTCCAACACTCTATCAGCAAACTGGATGTAGTCTATCACAGTGCCATCCGTTTTGTCACCAAAGCCCCATATTCTACCCACCACTGCGACCTGCATGCTCTCGTTGGCTGGCTCTCACTACATTTGTCACCAAATCCAATGGCTCCAGGTCATCTATAAGTCTATGCTAGGTAAAGCCTTGCCTTATCTCAGCTCACTGGTCACCATAGCAACACCGACCTGTAGCACATGCTCCAGCAGGTATATTTCACTGGTTATCCGCAAAGCCAACGGCTGCTTTGGCCACCTTTCCTTCCAGTTCTCTGCTGCCAATGACTGGAATGAATTGCAAAAATCACTGAAGCTGGAGTCTTATATCTCCCTCTCTAACTTTAAGCATCAGCTGTCAGGGCAGCTTACCGATCACTGTACCTGTACACAGCCAATCTGTAAAAAGCACACCCAACTACCTCATCCCCATATTGTTATTTATCCTCTTGCTCTTTTGTACCCCAGTATCTCTACTTCATCATCTGCACATCTATCACTCCAGCGTTAATGCTAAATTGTAATTATTTCACCTCTATGGTCTATTTATTGTCTTACCTCCCTACTCTTCTACATTTGCACACACTGTACATACATTTTTCTATTGAGTTATTGACTGTACGTTTGTTCATGAGTATCTCTGTGTTGTCATTTTTGTCGCATTGTTTTGCTTTATCTCGGCCAAGTCGCAGTTGTAAATGAGAACTTGTTCTCAACTGGCCTACCTGGTTAAATAAAGGTGAAATAATTTTTTTATATAAAAATTGTCCAAAGGACAGGTGGCTTAAACAGTTCATGTCAAGCCCTGGTGTGTGTTCCTTACAATCGTCAAACTATGATTTAAATCATCAAGGATGTCTTCATGATATCAGCATCTTGTGTATATCTGAAGTATGTATTGTATTTTGCTGTATTACCTCCAAGCACTTTAAATGGACATACCATACAGTGAAAAGCTGTTGCAGTATACCTAGACTACTAACACTGAAGACGTGGTACTAACACTGAAAATGTTATTAAGTAGAGTTACTATAAAGTCCAAACACTGAAGACGTTATTATTTAGAGTTATAATAAAGTACTAACACTGAAATTGTTATTACGTAGATTTATAATAAAGTACTAACACTGAAAACTTATCACATAGAGTTATTATAAAGTCCAAACACTGAAAACTTTATTACGTAGAGTTATTATAAAGTCCAAACAAACACTGCAAACGTTATTACGTAGGGTTATTATTGTTACGTAGAGTTATAATAAAGTACTAACACGTTGTTACGTAGAGTTATAATAAAGTACTAACACGTTGTTACGTAGAGTTATAATAAAGTACTAACACGTTGTTACGTCGAGTTATAATAAAGTACGAACACGTTGTTACGTAGAGTTATAATAAAGTACTAACACGTTGTTACGTAGAGTTATAATAAAGTACTAACACGTTGTTACGTAGAGTTATAATAAAGTACTAACACGTTGTTACGTAGAGTTATAATAAAGTACTAACACGTTGTTACGTCGAGTTATAATAAAGTACGAACACGTTGTTACGTAGAGTTATAATAAAGTACTAACACGTTGTTACGTAGAGTTATAATAAAGTACGAACACGTTGTTACGTAGAGTTATAATAAAGTACTAACACGTTGTTACGTAGAGTTATAATAAAGTACTAACACGTTGTTATGTAGAGTTATAATAAAGTACTAACACGTTGTTACGTAGAGTTATAATAAAGTACTAACACGTTGTTACGTAGAGTTATAATAAAGTACTAACATGTTGATACGTAGAGTTATAATAAAGTACTAACACGTTGTTACGTAGAGTTATAATAAAGTACGAACACGTTGTTACGTCGAGTTATAATAAAGTACGAACACGTTGTTACGTAGAGTTATAATAAAGTACGAACACGTTGTTACGTCGAGTTATAATAAAGTACGAACACGTTGTTACGTAGAGTTATAATAAAGTACTAACACGTTGTTACGTAGAGTTATAATAAAGTACGAACACGTTGTTACGTAGAGTTATAATAAAGTACTAACACGTTGTTACGTAGAGTGATAATAAAGTACTAACACGTTGTTACGTAGAGTTATAATAAAGTAAGAACACGTTGTTACGTAGAGTTATAATAAAGTACTAACACGTTGTTACCTAGAGTTATAATAAAGTACTAACATGTTGATACGTAGAGTTATAATAAAGTACGAACACGTTGTTACGTAGAGTTATAATAAAGTACTAACACGTTGTTACGTAGAGTGATAATAAAGTACTAACACGTTGTTACGTAGAGTTATAATAAAGTACGAACACGTTGTTACGTCGAGTTATAATAAAGTACTAACACGTTGTTACGTAGAGTTATATTAAAGTACGAACACGTTGTTACGTAGAGTTATAATAAAGTACTAACACGTTGTTACGTAGAGTTATAATAAAGTACGAACACGTTGTTACGTAGAGTTATTTTAAAGTTCATTTTTTATGGAAGCATGTGTCTAGTATAATAATAATAATATAATTTAGCAGTTGCTTTAATTTCATGTATGGGTGGGCCCGGGAATCAAACCCACTAGCCTGGCTTTGCAAGCACCATTCTCAACCAACTGAGCTACAGAGGTCCTGCTGCCCACATCCATTTTGGTGAGTGATCTTTAGTGACAGGACTCCTATGAAGATGTAATGGCTTATTTGGGGAATAGGACCTCTAAGTAATGCCTATGGCCTTCTCTCTTCATTGAAAGTCTCCTCTCATCTTTAGCCAATTGATGCCTCCTGACATATTACACATCAGTTCTTTCTGAGTAGATCAATAGTCAGCATGTTGGACCCTCACGCCTCGCTGATCCATGCCTTTCCTCCCAGTCCTTTAGTTTTACATCGGGTTCCCGTTTGATCCTGTTCGATTTGGTCCTAGGGGGGTGAAAGCCGAAAGCACTCTGCCTATTTGTTTTTTATTAACCCAACCTGTCGATGTCACTCAGATGGGATCCCGCCATTGTTCCCAAAGTAGCAATGATTTCTTATAAATGTTCTTGTCTCTCATTCTGAGGATGACTAT
>NC_088403.1:19927865-20002865 GCF_034236695.1 Oncorhynchus nerka
GAGCAGACAGCGGCTGGCCCCCAGGCCCCTCTCTCTCTCTCTCTCTCTCTCTCTCTCTATCTCTCTCCCTTTCTCTCTCTCTTCCTCTATCTCTCTCCCTTTCTCTCTCTCTCTCTCTCTCTCTCTCTCTCTCTCTCTCGGTGCATGCTGGGTGTTTTTGGAGTTTGAGTGTTTGGTGTGGAAAGCTCTATCCTAACTAACTTTCTTGATTATTTTCTTTACATGTTATTTTCTATGGTGGAGGGTTAATGCAATATTTGTTTTTAGCGGTATCCAAAGTTTTTTTTCAAAGTTAGGGTGGAAGAGGACAGAGTAACTTTCCCGGGGGGGTGGAAGGTGTAGTGTGCGCAATGGCTTCTCAGCCTAGCGCGGAGGAGACGCTGTCGATACAGCATGGATTCAGGTTAATCCAGAGTTAAGGTGGAGGAGGTTCTGCTCGCGGTCGGTGAACAGGTAGGAGCTGAGTTTATACATTCTGCTTCTAGAATGAACAAAGCTGTGGTTGTGGGCAAAAGGGCAAATTTGGTCGGTAGGCTAATTGCTAGCGGAATATTTGTAAGGGATGTGTTGGTGTCAATTTCACCTCTCTCTACCCCTTCAACAAGAGTTGTAGTGGCAAATTTGCCTCCGTTTATTACGGACGATCAAATTAGGAAAGAGCTGAGTCGTTTTGGTAAGTTTGCTAGCGGTTTCCGTGTACTGTCAGCAGGTTTTCAGGCAGATGCCGTTAAGCACGTTGTTTCGTTCAGGAGGCAAGTGTTTATGTTTCTGAACAATAATGAGCAACAGCTAAATGTGCATTTCAAAGTGAGGCATGGGGAGGGGCTCTATGCAGGTTTTGCCAGCACAGATAGTCTACGGTGTTTTGAATGTGGGGATTTGGGGCACAAGAGCCTTGCGTGCCCACATAAAGGCCATAGACGGAGTGAGGGTGCAAGTGGGGGAAATCGAGGTCAAAATGCAGGGGGTAAGGAGATGCAGACAGCAGAGGCTGGGCCTAGTCAGTCTAGAGATGGTGGAGAAGCAGAGGCTGGGTCTAGTCAGGCTAGAGATGGTGGGGTAGCTGAGGCTGGGCCTAGACATGCTATGGAGGGTGGTGCAGATGATGCTGGGCCTAGTCATGCTATGGAGGGTGGTGTAGCTGAGGCTGGCCCTAGTCATGCTATGGAGGGTGGTGTAGCTGAGGCTGGCCCTAGTCATGCTATGGAGGGTGGTGCAAATGATACTGCGTCTAGTCAGGTTATTCTAGTGGATGAGGAGAGTATAGTGGGGAAGTGTAAGAGATTAGGGGGGGAGGAGGAGGGTGTCAAGAGGAAAAGGAAAAAGGATGTGGACAAAGGTACCATGGAAATGTTGCCTGTTGCTGTGGGTGAGGCCCTAACCAGAGAGAAAGGGCAGGTGTTCAGGGTGGGAGATAGAGAAGAGGAGGAAAGTGAGTCTGAGGAAGAGGATGAGGAGTTATTTTTTTCAGACTCCTCTTCAATTGGCCCGGAGCTGACAGCCAGTCAACCAGAGGGGTCTAAGTACACGTTGAGAGAACTGACAAGGTTCCTGAATGAGACTAAGGGGAAAAAAGTTAATCTTGAGACTTTTTTTCCTGATCCTAGAAAGTTTGTAAGATCAGTACAACATGCTATGAGAAATGAGGGGCATGGTGTCCTCTCACCCAGGAAACGGTTTAGGTTGAGGAAGTGAGTCACAATAGTGCGTAAAGGTTTACCTTCAGACACTGTTTAAATGTTTAATTTCTTACTGACACTGGGGCTTTTTGAGCTTTGCTATTGGTCTATTTCTCTGCTGGCTTTTCTCCCACTTCTTATGGAGACTCTTCGGGTAGGCTCGCTCAATATAAATGGCGCCAGAGATGCGGGGAAAGAGGAGTGTGTTGGGTGAATATGTAAAACAAAAAAAAGTACAGGTGTTGTTTCTGCAGGAGACGCATAGTGATGTGGTGAATGAAGTTGATTGGGGGCTCTGGTGGAAAGGGGCAAGTGTGTTGAGCCATGGGACAAATCTTAGTGCAGGGGTGGCAGTCCTTTTTGCACCGGGTCTGGCTGTAAAAATTTGCTCCTCAAAGGAGGTGTGTAGGGGTAGGTTGCTTGTTGTTAAAGCAGAAATTAACAACATGGTTTTTGTCTTTATAAATGTGTATGCGCCTAACACAGGGAGAGAAAGAGGGGTTCTATTTGGGAGTCTTAGACAGGAACTCTCACCAGTAGCGCCTGAGGAGACGCTGGTGATCGGAGGTGACTGGAACTGTACAATGGATTTTACAAAAGACAGAAATGGGGAAGAGCCTCATTCAGTGTCAGTGGGAGTGTTAAGGGACATCTTTAATCAGTTTGACCTAGTGGATGTTTGGAGAACTAAACATCCAAACATAAGACAGTATACGTGGGTGAAGGTTTTTGGGGCTAGGGTGAGTGCAGCTCGACTTGATCGTTTTTACATGTCCAGGAATCAGAGCAATAGGCTGCTGGGTGCTACCATTCTCCCAGTGGGGTTTCGGATCACCACATAACCATGGCTCGGCTGTCTATTTCACCAGGGCCCCGGCAGGCATCTTATTGGAAGTTCAATGTAAAGCTCTTACAAGATGCCACCTTTTGCTCAGGTTTCCAGACTTTTGGGAAAGATGGGGGCAGCGAAGAGAGGAGTATGAGTCTCTGAGTCAATGGTGGGATGTGGGGAAAGTGCAAATTCGGCTTTTCTGTCAACAGTACACAGCTCTCTCATCCTCAGAGGCTAGGAGAGTATTGGGGGAACTAGAGCGGTGTATTAGTGAGATGGAGGTAGAGATGGTGGGGCAAGGCAATGTAGGCCTCCAGGCTAACTTAGCCGACTACGTAGGGACCTGGGCAGTTTTTTCCAGGTTAAAGCAAAGGGAGCACTTGTAAGAGCTAGGTTCTCCATGCTCAAGGAGATGGATGCTCCCAGCTCCTTCTTCTTTGGTTTGGAAAGACAGAGCAGTGAAGCCAAGGGTATGCATTGTCTACGGCTGTCTGATGGGCGGGTGACCTCTGTGGTGGGGGAGATGCGGGAGCGGACTGTGGAGTTTTATACTGAATTGTATAGGGCAGAAATGTGTGATCCTATGTGTGCTCAGGTCTTGTTCGCAGGACTCCCTAAGCTCTCTCGGGCACAGAGGGATGAAATGGACATTCCTCTGTTGTCACATGAACTGGCAGAGGCAGTAACCCAGATGTCCCCCGGTCATGCACCCGGGGTCGATGGACTTCCAGTGGAATTTTACAAAAAATTCTGGCGAACAATTGGACAGGATTTCTTTTGCGTGTTGCGTGAATGCGTCGGGGTAGGAGAGTTGCCGATGAGCTGCCGTCGGGCGGCTCTGACTCTCCTGCCCAAAAAAGGGGACTTGTGTGAACTTAAGAACTGGAGGCCTGTGGCATTACTCTGTGCGGACTACAAGATTTTTGCCAAGGTCCTCTCTAACAGACTGAAGTCCCATCTGGACTCTATAATACACAAGGACCAGACATATTGTGTACCGGGACGCTCAATCACGGACAACTTGTTCTTGATTAGGGACATGTTGGACTTGTCGAGAGGTTCTAATGTGAACTTTGGACTGGTCTCTTTAGATCAAGAGAAGGCTTTTGATAGAGTGGATCATGAGTATCTGTTTAATGTGATGTTTGTGTTTGGGTTTGGGAAGAGTTTTGTGACCTGTGTGAAGCTGTTGTATGCTGGGGCGTCATGCATGGTTAAGGTGGGAGGGGGCTCAGTAGGCCAGTCTGGGTGAGACGGGGGATTAGACAAGGATGCCCTCTATCTGGGCAGCTGTACACACTAGCCATTGAGCCTTTTTAGGACTGCTACGCAGGAGACTGCGGGGAGTGTGCTGGACAGGCATGGATGTGGTGACAGGAATAGCAGTCTCAGCATATGCAGATGATGTTTCTGTGATGGTCAGGGATGGGCAAGATATGCAGGAACTAGAGACCAGTCTGAAGGTGTACGAGGGAGCTTCATCAGCTAAGGTAAACTGGGGAAAGAGCAAAGCTCTGTTATGTGGGGCATGGGGGATAGGGCTCCTCCTCTGCTTCCAGGGGGTTTGCAGTGGGGTTGTGAAGGGCTTAAAGTGTTGGGGGTGTACCTGGGCTCGGAGAGGTGGGTCAGCAAGAACTGGGAGGGGCTGTCACAGGCAGTGGTGTCAAGACTGGCCAGGTGGAGGTGGCTCCTGTCCCAAGTGTCATATAGAGGGAGGGTGCTGATAATCAACAACCTGGTGGCATCTTCCTTGTGGCATAAACTGGCTGTCCTCAACCCCCGCCGGTCTGCTTGCAGACCTGCAACGCAAGCTGGTGGACTTTTTTGGTCGGGACATCACTGGCTGAAGGCAGCAGTTTTGTACATGACCGTCCACGAAGGAGGACAGGGCCTGGTGGAACTGGAGAGCAGGATGGCTGCTTTCCGACTAAAGGTGGTGCAGAGACTGCTGTACCACACTGATGTTGGCTGGAGGGAACCAGCATGCGCTGCTGAGGAGAGCTGGCGGATTAGGTTTGGACCGGCAGCTGTTCCTCATGAAGCTGGAGAGGCTGAGTACAGCAGGTCTCTCAGAGTTTTACTCTGCGGTGCTGAGGGCCTGGCAGCTGCTAAGGCCCACACGAGAAGAGGGTGTGGAGCCTGGGCAGTGGGTGTGGGAGGAGCCTATCTTCCACAACCCAGCCATCCCTTTGAGATCGGTTCAGTCGGCCAACCTGCAGAGGCAACTGATGGCAGGGGGTTTACAAAGGCTGGGTGACCTGAGACTGCTGGGAGAGGAGGGGTGGAAAACCCCGGAGGTCTTGGCGCAACAAACAGGAATAACGTCTCTTAGGCTGCTGGAGAGATTCCTGGAGGAGGTCCAGGAGGCACTGTCTGAGCCGGTAAGGGGGGTGTTTGAGAGGCCAAAGGGAGAGGGGCCACCAATGTTCCCGCCACTGCAGGTGACGGCAGAGACTGGAGACTGGCAAGGGGGTCTGGAGGACTTGTTAGATTTTAACACTCCGAGCCTGGGGGAGTTTGAGGGGGTGGGAGGTAAAGCCCTCTACAACCTCTGTGTTAAGGTTAGGAGCATTAGAAGCCTAACAGGAGTGAAGGCACATCAGTGGGCAGGGGGTATGTGGGGCGGAGAGTATGGTGGGTTTTAGATGGAGGGCGCTCTACAAACCCCCAGTACCAAAGAGGTCAGGGGACCTCCAGTGGAGGGTTCTTCATGGAGCCCTGGCCACTAACAGCTGGTTGGCACGGGTTGATCCGGGAATTGGGCAGGGGTGTCCTTTCTGTCAAATGAAAGAAACTGTAATTCATGTGTTTTCTGTGTGCACCAGGGTAATGCCATTAATGTCTCTGTTGGAATGTCTGTGTGACAGGTTGGGGGTGGTTTTTGCTGTTGGGATGTTTATAATGGGATACAGGTATTCGAGTAAGGAGAAAGAAAAATGTGTTTTGTTGAATTTTCTGTTTGCTCAGGCAAAGTTAGCTATTTGGCTAACAAGGAGGAACAGGGTCAAAGGTGGGGGGATAACAGACCCTTTACTACTGTTTAATGGGATGGTCTCTGCGCGCCTTAGGGTTGAGTTTGAGTTCTATAAAATGATCAAATGTGTGGAGATGTTTGAGGAGATATGGTGTGTTGGGGGGGCTGTCTGTATTGCTGGGGAAGATGTTTTGGATATACGGTTGTAGGAGAGGTTTTTTGTATGGTGATTTGTACAGGATATATATCTATCTCTCTCTCTCTCTCTCTCTCTCTCTCTCTTTCTCTCCCCCAGCATTAGTACCAACCCCCCAGGCCAAATCTCTCTTCCCCCAGCATTAATACCAACCCCCCAGGCCCTCTCTCTCTCCCATAATTAATACCAACCCCCAGGCCCCCCTCTCTCTCTCTCCCAGCATTAATACCAAACCCCCAGGCCCTCTCTCTCTCTCTCTCCCCAGCATGAATTCCAACCCCAAGGCCCTCTCTCTCCCCAGCATAAATACCAATCCCCCAGGCCCTCTCTCTCCCCAGCATTAATACCAACCCCCAGGCCCTCTCTCTCTCTCTCTCTCCCCCAGCATTAATACCAATCCCCCAGGCCCTCTCTCTCTCCATCATTAATACCAACCCCCAGGCCCTCTCTCACCCAGCATTAATACCAACCCCCAGGCCCTCTCTCTCCCCAGCATTAATACCAACCCCCAGGCCCTCTCTCTCTCTCCCCAGCATTAATACCAACCCTCAGGCCCTCTCTCTCTCTCTCTCCCCAGCATTAATACCAACCCCCAGGCCCTCTCTCTCTCTCCCCAGCATTAATACCAACCCCCAGGCCCTCTCTCTCTCTCCCCAGCATTAATACCAACCGCTGTCTGACCGCTGTCTGACCACTGCCTGACCGCTGCCTGACCGCTGCCTGACCGCTGTCTGACCGCTGTCTGACCGCTGTCTGTCCGCTAGTCTGACCGCTAGTCTGACGGCCCACCGCCTGTTACTCACGCTCTCTGTCTGTGGCACACACACATAGATGTAGGGTTACATACAAACACAACACACACACTACCCCCCCCCACACACACATAGATGTAGGGTTACATATACACCCCCCCACACACACACACACACATACATAGATCTAGGGTTACATACACACAAAACACACACAATACCCCCCTCCCCCCACACACATATGTTGAGTTACATACACATACAACACACACACTACCCCCTCCCCCACCATACACACACACATAGATGTAGAGTTACATACACACACAACACACACACTACCCCCCCACACACAACACACACACTATCCCCCCCGCCCCCACACACACACACCTCTCGTCACTCAACTCTCATTACCCTTCAGAATTGGACTGTCTCATTACAAGTGTTTTTCTCTGAGCTCTTGCAAAATGCCTCATCTATCCTTGAATAATCATGCATCACCTACCTGCAGATGCTCCAGTTAAAACCTCCACCTGCCCACTGACAGGTGCCTTGGTTCCCCTCCAACATGCATATGTATAAGGCTGCATTCCAGCACTCAAACAATTTGCATAAAAGATGATTGGCGCATAACGTTGGGTATCATTTGCAATATATAGGGGGAAGAGTATGAAGGTTGCATGTCCCAAGATCACTTTTTCTCTCTTTCTCTGTCTCTGTCTCTGTTTTTCTCTCTGTTTCTCTCTGTTCATACATCTTGTCAGTGGAAACAGAAGCCTCTTCATTTGGATGCACCGCATCACACGTAACACCTCTGTGCACCGCACCAGTCCAAGAATGTAGTGAGTGATTTGTCTCCCAGAGTCTCTCTGTTGAAGTCAGTAAATAAAGTGGATCACTCCGGCTCACTGTATGAACAGGGCCCTGCTGGGACGTAGCTAAATGGAGGACTCAAGTAAGTCAGCTCTCCCACTGGGCCGGGGATCAACATGGTGGAAGGCAATGGAAGTGTGTGGGAGAATTGGTGTGTGTGTGTGTGTGCCAGTGAATGTGTTTGTGTGTGTTTGTTTCAGTGTGTGTAATCAGATTATAAATGTGTGTGTATGTGTGTGTGTGTGTGTGTGTGTGTGTGTGTGTGTGTGTGTGTGTGTGTGTGTGTGTGTGTGTGTGTGTGTGTGTGTGTGTGTGTGTGTGTGTGTGTGTGTGTGTGTGTACAAAGGTGTGCATGTTTTAAGTGTGTGTAATCAGATTGTGTGTGTGTATCTACACGTGCACATACGTGTGTGTGCACAATCCACAATCCCGTTAGGAGATTGCAAGAGTCTCATTCCGAGAGCCGCTGTATGGGTTTCCAAACAGCTAGCGGACCCACGCGGGGGGAGGTGTGTGAGGGACTCAGTCTGCAGGGGTTTGTACATCTGACCAATTGATTCTGTTAGAGGTCCAGAAAGCCTCGCCGGCCTCTCCAGGATCACAGCCAACTTTACTAAATAATCAAGTTATCTGCCCAGCCTTCGCTCAGTAAAATTAAAACAGTGGACAGCCTCCACAAGACACACACATAAGTCTACTGTATACACAAGAATGCTAACGCATGCAAGCATGACGCACACACACACACACACACACACACACACACACACACACACACACACACACACACACACACACACACACACACACACACACACACACACGACAGCTAGATCAACTATCCCTCCCTCTCTCTCACACATACAAACATAACTCACCCTCTTTTATCATCCTTTGGAATACACACGTACACACCTTCTACTCTTCCCTCGCATCGGCAGAGACCCACGCCAAATAAATCTTCATTTAACGTTGTGTAGTTAAAAGAGAGAAATGGGGTGCCAGGACGTACACGCATCAGCGAATCTGCGATGGCTCACCGTTTGTTTCGCTATCATTGTTCTCCGCTGCGACGGCCGCTGTCAGACATTCAATCACCCAACCACCACTTGCTGTTACGCCGGAGCAGCAACATTCACTCAACGATCTGTCAAGGTTCTGATCGAGAACAGAAAGAAACGTTTCTAGATGAATGTTTCAGCCTATGCTTCTCTCTCCCCAGGTGATATATATAAGCCGGAAGCCTTGGAGACAGAATAGTGTTTAATTAAGTGCAGGGAACGAGGGTTATGTGAATATCAAAACATTGGAGGTGACTAATAGAGTAGAGAAGGAACCATATAGAACTGTTTGGTGATTCAGAACTCCCCTTGGACTTAGAGAGAGGAAGTCAGGTAAACATACTAGCCATTCATTTCTATAGTCCAAAATGGCCTCCTCTCCTACAGATGTAGGATCTTAAGTTGATCACCCTGTTGCAGGACAACTTTCCTGTAATGGAGAAAATATTTGACTTGTATTGTATTTGTGGTTTAAATAGACTTCTGAAGTTTGTATTTACACTTTCAAATGTCAGACTTGATTTTCCCTTCCCTTTCCCAGAAATGTATCAACCCTTACAAAAATGTCTATTCATTATAATCCACATAATTCACATTTCCAGTTGCTGCAGGATTAATTTCCTGCTGTAGAAAACAGCCTCAAATTAAGATCCTACATCTGTAGTCTCCTTTCCTTGAGTACACACATGTTCTCATCTGAGAATGCAGGACAGGTGAAAGCAACCCTTACTCCTCCCTTACTTATCTTTGTATTTTAGACAAAGGGCAAGGATACAAGGAGACAAGGAGAGGAAGCCATGTCAGACTATTGAGATGCAGCCAACAAGTCTCAACACTTTACACTGATCTGAACACACAGGATAGGTGAAAGTAACATGATAGACACCTATCAGTCATGTGCTGTTTTCAGATCAGCATAGATGAACAGCAGAGGAGGTTAGGAGAGGAACTCATTTAGACCATCGAGACGCAGCCCGCTGCAGGCTCCCCATGCAGTTCTAAGGGAACAACGGGGTCAGAAGGAATATAATAAATGATGAGAGGAAGCCACTTTATAATACCAAGACACGACCCACTGGTGATTCAGTCTTCCCATGTTCTGAGGAAACACTTGGCGCCGACGACGCCTCTCTCTTCTGTCAGTCGGTTCTCCCCTTGAAGGCCCCTCTGAAACACGGCCCGGCGAGTGTTGGGCGGTTTGATGCTGCCTCTCCCTCGGCGGGCGAAGACAAACCCATCGTAGGAATCTCATTTGCTGCACCAACGCCACGCCACGGGCTGTCCCTCTGATTGGCGACTTTTATCCTCTGTTTCTCTTTCTCTCTCTCTTTCTCTCTCTTGTTCTCAGCCTCTCTCGCTCTCTTTTATCACCCTCCCTCTTTCTCTACCTAGCCCACCTCTTTCTATGTCTCCATCACTCTCTTTTAACTTCTCTCTCACTTGTTCCCAGCCTCGTCCTCTCTTTCATCCCCTCTACTTCTCTCTCTCTTGCTTGTTCTCGGCTCTCTCTTTCTTACACTTCCTTCTGTCCCTCTCACTTATATTATTGCTAGTGCTCTCTTTTCTTATCTCCCTTCCTCTCTCTCTTTCTCACTTCCTCTTTCTGTCCTTCTCTTTTTATCTCTTCTTCTGTTTCTCCATCCTTTAGTCCTCTATCTCTGCCCTGGTCCCACCTTCTCTCCCTTGCTCAACCTCTTCCTCTCACTGCCTCTCTCTGTATACTGTCAGTCTTTCCCATCTCTCTCTTGTCCTCATCTTCTCACTGTCTCAGTAAGCAGCTTGGGTTCTAAACTCTAGGCTACAGTGTGAGTCCACTGCCCATCTGTCAAAACGAGAAAAACACAGCGGAAACGGCCAAGTCCTCAGCATCTCCTACAGGCTGAAAGCATGGCAACACCTCTCTCCCTCCCTCCCTCCTTCCGTCTGGGTAAAACGACGGTGCCCTCCGAGCCAGAAGCCCCTGTCAGATTTATGGAGAGTAGGGGTCTTCTTCTCCCCCAGGCAAAAGCTAGTAGCCGCAGTTAGCAGCTAACAGCCACACCACAGTTGCGGAGAAATGAATTAGCAGAGAGATGAATAAGCCCCTAGCTGAGGCTTTTTGGTAAACAGGAAGTGTCACGGCGGTGTGTCAACGTTTGAATTTCCTGGCCGGGGCCAACTGCCAGGCGAGAGAATAAATGCACCACCTCATACATAAATCATGCTTTAGTCACCTCCATGCCACCAAATCCCTCCGTCCGAGATCCAGCAGCTATCGTAACATTTAAATCTTGTCAGGCATCCTTGGTAAATCACTAGCATGCCCCTGAAAACGATTCAGGACTGTTATCTGCTGCTTTTGGACTCTCCGTGTGTTGTGTGTGTAGTTTTTTGGTGTGTCCTTGGTGACAAACAGTCCGCTATACTATATGTTGCTTGTATAGCATTTAGCTTCTCTGATTAGAGGTTGTATTAAGCAATGCTTTATTGGGATGAACTATATTAGCCTACATATTGCCAAAACAGAAATTCAGTGGAAGACATTTAAAACATTAATTCAAACTGGTAATTATTTTCCCTTTTATTTTCTGACTTACCTGCTATTGGGGTCACTTATGAGACTGGGGCTGGATTCCCATGCAGTTGAGATTATTAAGGGAATTCTATTTGCATTTTGTTCAGCGTGCGGTTCACCATGAGGTGGCCTACGTCAACAAGGGAGAGAGAGACAGAAAGCGTGTGAGTGTGAAAAAGAAAGACAGTGGAGCAAGGGACTGTGTGTTAAAGTGCGTAAATAAAATGCAAGATAATTGCCTGTTTGAGGCACAGGGGGGTCTCGGAATGCAGAGCTGGTTGGATAGCCGGCCTAGCTTGAATTTCCCATCTCTCCTAGCGGCGGGTTTATTAGTCCATTCAGGCCTTTAATAGACTTTAATAGACTGAAAATTGTTTCTCCGTAGATAATACACGTGAACACAGTCACTTAACACGGAATAATTTCCCACTGCATGATAGCAAGAGAGATGAAAATAAAGATCCAGTTTACATGGATGGGCTAAATTGTGGTCCTCTTCTGTGACCTCTCCAAGAATCTGTAAATGTTGATATTGGCATGTTTATATTTACTGGCATCTGTTTATATTCATTCTAGATAGTGTAATATTCTTGAATAATAGTGTCTAACCTTTTATTGAGCTTCTATAGCCTTCTATAGTCTACGTTTATAATCTCCAATCAATACTTAGGCATTTGGATTCATTTGGATTTGACTTTTAAAAAGATTTAAAGATGGCTTTACAGAAACAGATTGTGCCTTTCTCTGAGCAGTAGGAAGCAGATTATTCAGTCAACCTTTTTATCTGTTGCTGATTATGGTGATATTATTTATCAAAGTGCAGCTGCTACTACTCATAAACCTTTGGATACCATCTACCATGGTGCCTTTCATTTTGCACAACTGAGCAAGAGGACAAGTACATTAGAGTGTCTAGCTTGAGAAACAGACGCCTCACAAGTCCTCAACTGGCGGCTTCATGAAATAGTACCCACAAAACACCAGTCTCAACGTCAACAGTGAAGAGGCGACTCCGGGATGCTGGCCTTCTAGACAGAGTTGCAAAGAAGAAGCCATATCTCAGACAGAAAGACTAAGATGGGCTAAAGAACACAGACACTGGACATATATATACAGTACCAGTCAATATGTTGGACACACCTACTTATTCAAGGGTTTTTCTTTATTTTTTACTATTTTCTACATTGTACAATAATAGTGAAGACATCAAAAATATGAAATAACACAAATGGAATCATTTAGTAACCAAAAAAAGTGTTAAGTGTTGAGTGGGTTGAGTCACTGATGTGATCTTCCTGTCTGGGTTGGCGCCCCCCATTGGGTTGTGCCGTGGCGGAGATCTTTGTGGGCTATACTCGGCCTTGTCTCAGGATGGTAAGTTGGTGGTTGAAGATATCCCTCTAGTGGTGTGGGGGCTGTGCTTTGGCAAAGTGGGTGGGGTTATATCCTTCCTGTTTGGCTCTGTCCGGGGGTATCATTGGATGGGGCCACAGTGTCTCCTGACACCTCCTGTCTCAGCCTCCAGTATTTATGCTGCAGTAGTTTATGTGTCGGGGGCTAGGGTCCGTTTGTTATATCTGGAGTACTTCTCCTGTCTTATCCGGTGTCCTGTGTGAATTTAAGTATGCTCTCTCTAATTCTCTCTTTCTCTCTTTCTTTCTCTCTCTCAGAGGACCTGAGCCCAAGAACCATGCCTCAGGACTACCTGGCATGATGACTCCTTGCTGTCCCCAGTCCACCTGGCCGTGCTGCTGCTCCAGTTTCAACTGTTCTGCCTGCGACGATGGAATCCTGACCTGTTCACCGAACATGTTACCTGTCACAGACCTGCTGTTTTCAACTCTCTAGAGACAGCAGGAGTGGTTGAGATGCATTTAATGATCAGCTATGAAAAGCCAACTGACATTTACTCCTGAGGTGCTGACTTGCTGCACCCTCGACAACTACTGTGATTATTATTATTCGACCATGCTGGTCATTTATGAACATTTGAACATCTTGGCCATGTTCTGTTATAATCTCCACCCGGCACAGCCAGAAGAGGACTGGCCACCCCTCATAGCCTGGTTCCTCTCTAGGTTTCTTCCTAGGGTTTGGCCTTTCTAGGGAGTTTTTCCTGTCCACCATGCTTCCACACCTCCATTGCTTGCTGCTTGGGGTTTTAGGCTGGGTTTCTGTACAGCACTTTGAGAAATCAGCTGATGTACGAAGGGCTATATAAATACATTTGATTTGATTTGATTCCAAGTGACTACATCATGAAGCTGGTTGAGAGAATGCCAAGAGTGTGCAAAGCTGTCATCAAGGCAAAGGGTGGCTATTTGAAGAATCTCGCACCTAGGTCTCATAATGTCTTCCAGGTAAAATAAATAAAATATACAGTGTATTTGATACACCTACGATTTTGCAGGTTTTCCCACTTACAAAGCATGTAGAGGCCTGTCATTTTTATCATAGTTACACTTCAACTGTGAGAGACGGAATCTAAAACAAAAATCCAGAAAATCACATTGTTTGATTTTTAAGTAATTAATTTGCATTTTATTGCATGACATAAGTATTTGATCACCTATCAACCAGTAAGAATTCCGGCTCTCACAGACCTGTTAGATTTTCTTTAAGAAGCCCTCCTGTTCTCCACTCATTACCTGTATTAACTG
The DNA here is from genome assembly GCF_034236695.1 of Oncorhynchus nerka. Classification (NCBI taxonomy): domain Eukaryota; kingdom Metazoa; phylum Chordata; class Actinopteri; order Salmoniformes; family Salmonidae; genus Oncorhynchus; species Oncorhynchus nerka. The sequence continues at coordinate 19,941,450 of NC_088403.1, forward strand.
CACCTGTTTGAATGTGTTACCTGTATAAAAGACACCTGTCCACACACTCAATCAAACAGACTCCAACTTCTCCACAATGGCCAAGACCAGAGAGCTGTGTAAGGACATCAGGGATAAAATTGTAGACCTGCACAAGACTGGGATGGGCTACAGGACAATAGGCAAGCAGCTTGGTGAGAAGTCACCAACTGTTGGCGCAATTATTAGAAAATGGAAGAAGTTCAAGATGACGGTCAATCACCCTTGGTCTGGGGCTCCATGCAAGATCTCACCTCGTGGGGCATCAATGATCATGAGGAAGGTGAGGGATCAGCCCAGAACTACACGGCAGGACCTGGTCAATGACCTGAAGAGAGCTGGGACCACAGTCTCAAAGAAAACCATTAGTAACACACTATGCCGTCATGGATTAAAATCCTGCAGCGCACGCAAGGTCCCCCTGCTCAAGCCAGCGCATGTCCAGGCCCGTCTGAAGTTTGCCAATGACCATCTGGATGATCCAGAGGAGGAATGGGAGAAGGTCATGTGGTCTGATGAGACAAAAATAGAGCTTTTTGGTCTAAACTCCACTCGCCATGTTTGGAGGAAGAAGAAGGATGAGTACAACCCCAAGAACACCATCCCAACCGTGAAGCATGGAGGTGGAAACATCATTCTTACAGGACGACTGCACCATATTGAGAGGACGATGGATGGGGCCATGTATCGCAAGATCTTGGCCAACAACCTCCTTCCCTCAGTAAGAGCATTGAAGATGGGTCGTGGCTGGGTCTTCCAGCATGACAACGACCCGAAACACACAGCCATGGCAACTAAGAAGCATCTCAAGGTCCTGGAGTGGCCAAGCCAGTCTCCAGACCTGAACCCAATAGAACAACTTTGGAGGTAGCTGAAAGTCCATATTGCCCAGCGACAGCCCCGAAACCTGAAGGATCTGGAGAAGGTCTGTATGGAGAAGTGGGCCAAAATCCCTGCTGCAGTGTGTGCAAACCTGGTAAAGAACTACAGGAAATGTATGATCTCTGTAATTGCAAACAAAGGTTTCTGTACCAAATAGTAAGTTCTGCTTTTCTGATGTATCAAATGTGTATGTATTGCAATACAATGCAAATTAATTACTTAAAAATCATACAATGTGATTTTCTGGATTTTTGTTTTAGATTCCGTCTCTCACAGTTGAAGTGTACCTATGATAAAAATTACAGACCTCTACATGCGTTGTAAGTAGGAAAACCTGCAAAATCGGCAGTGTATCAAATACTTTTTCTCCCCACTGTATATAAAAATGTATATTCAATGCTTTACTTATGCTTGCCTGTATATTCTTACAATAATTGCAAATAGTCCCTTGAAGTATGACCTTGGCCTTAAACATTTGCTCCAGTGTGTTTTATAGATGTCGCACCGCTGTCAACCACCGCTGTATCTGTAATCTGGCACAGATACATTTTGATCCCTGAAGATTTACTGAGAACCCCTTTCTTATAACCTCACACGTCCACTGGGAAATATTGTGCAGACATTTCGGACCTGGGGAGATATTTGTGGTTGTATTAATCAAAATGTCAGCCTGACCTACAGTACTGTCTCTGTTCCTGTCATCCTCTCTCTTTCTCTCTCCTTTTCTCTGTCTTCCTGTGAAACACGACAGTAGCACAGAGCCATACTGTAAGGGACTCACTAACCTCTGAGGTAAAAAAGTTCTCACCTGAGAAGTTGACACCATAAATGTGGTTAAAGATCCAGCGTTTTACATGCAGGTCTCAGTAATGATAGAGGGCCTGCCATTTACTTGGAAACACGCAAAGTTCTTCACTTTGTTCATTTGTCTCTGTATGTCATGTTGAACATCTTAACTGCTATTCTCAGATGTAATGTTAGTTCAGCTGACTCGAGATGGCTACAGAATCGTTGGTGTCACTTTGGTCTTAAATAATATTCTAAGGGCAGTGAGGAGTTTTTCTTGATGGTCAGGAAAATCACAGCATCCGAACTATAACACATGACCTATGCCCTATGGATTTCAATCTAAAACCAAATCAAACAGACACAGCACTTTTCCAAAGCTCAAAGTGCCGTTATGCTATCTTATTGTTATTGTAGCTAGGTATTACCAGTAGAGGAAGTACATTTCAAATACCAAGCCTTGAATAAACATTGCATACAATGTACACTCTTCCTCCATGTTTGTTTACAGATAACAAAAAAAACAAAGCTGATGGTATTTCTCTCATCGAAGTCCCCGGGCGACACTCATTCCCCGCGGCACCGCTGCCATGTTGCTTATGGTCCAGAGGAAAAAATGCGAGCGGCATGGGTTCAAACCCCTTTGTTAGTATTGTTCTAAGCAAAGTTTATCAGCTGCACGGAGGACTTTGGGGAATTGGCCAGTGTACACCGGCGTACAGTTCCAAACAATGAAGGAAGGAGCCTCCCTTGAAGCAGTGACCCGTGCAGTCAACTTGTTTTCTGCGGCAGACATTGATATGGTAATGATGCGCATTGTGCTTTTGCTGCCTCCGACGCCGGCGACTCTTCTGATGCCTGGTTATTGAGTCTCCCTGTGGAACCTTCTGGATACAAACCAAAGAGCAGAGGAGCGTTTCTGAAGGTAGTTTTCACTGAGCTGCAGGTGAAAAAAGAAGACGGGGAGCACGTTGAAGGAAATAAACAGTGTGGAAATGGACCGGCTGAGTGATTGACAGAAATCCCACCACGTTGACAACAATGAGACATTCAGGCCAAACTTGCCTTTACAAACACATGACTAATAAACTGCACCATGTTCAAGACGGTGGCTGTAGGAATTAAGAAACTCAGCTGGGTCTTTGCCATAAGTACCTACCTCCTACCAGAATAAAGGATGAGAACCGTTTTCCCCACAGCCAATCCAAACCGCTCCCGCCTGCCATGCATCTTGTCCAGGCCCTTGTTGGCACGGGCCAGTGCTTTTAGCCGCGGGCGACGCTCACAGTACAGTAGTAATCTCCACAGTCGCCTGATCAGGCCCAGTTCCAAACAACCACCGCTTCGCTAAGATGCTGCTGCCGCTGTCTGTCGCTGGCCGTGACCCAGCCAAGGGAGGGAGGACGAGGGGGAAGCAGAGCCACTTATAATCCTGGATCTCCTGGGTGTCCTGGCTCTTGTTCTGGGCCTGTTTCCCCAGTCACAGAAGCTGATTCCAGAGGTAAATGCCTTGTCAGTATCCCTCGACCATCCGTCCAACACCCACCACTACTGCTGTCAACCATGACTACATGCTTTCATAGCTTATAACTATGGCCCAGACTTTTCTGGCCAGGTCTTGCTACAAACAATTCCTGGGTCTTATCCTTGCCCTGCCAGCCTCCTACCCTTCCACCCCTCACCCCTGGCCTGCCCAGCAGAGTAGGGGGTAACTAAGCATGTCCCGTCTGACAGGTATGCCCCCACCTCCCTTGTTTCCCTCTCTCCCCACCCCCTCCTCCTCTCCCTTCTTTCCCCAATACTCCTGTTCTCTGCATGGCTTGGTCTCGTCATGCTCTGGTGGGTGCCTGGATCTCCTGGGTGTCCAGTGGGGCCTCCGGTCTGCCCGTGTCTCTCTGCCCGTACTCAGCACAGGGATCCATGGGGAGAATACAGCTATTATCTGTAACACAACCCAGCTGGAGCCAATCGGCTCACTGAACAGAGATCGGCACCGAGCAATGCCCTACATCTTCCTCTCCATACAGGAACAGGAACACACAGGGGACTCTGTGAAGGGTGGAAATATTGCTTAAATTACTACGGAGTTGTTCGAGATGGAGAAAGGTTTTTTCCCCTTCTGTTTTAGGAATGGCTCACTGTATGTGCTTTCAAGAGAGACAGACCGGCCTACCATGTCTGTAGGACTTGCTTCGAAACCGTAAATTTGATTTCACCAGGTAAGTGTTTTGATAACACGTTTATGTTTTCAACCATAACCTGGGGAAAGGTGGAGTGTAGAGGATGTGGGTTGAACCATCCATCTGGGTCTCCCATCCAAGTATCGACTAACACTGCATAGTTCAGCTTCAGACGAAAGCCAGCAGAGACAACGTGTATTTTGTTTTCTTCTATTCCTTCCATAGCAGCATGTTTTTGACCCAGCACTAAAGCATAGCAGGGTTGCCAATAGCCTTAACCCAACCAGTGGCACTGTATCGAGTCGGCAGTTTGCAGAGGAAAGATTTAATGGCGCTGTGAGGTGGAAAGGTATCAGCCATGAGCTACAAAGTCCCGCCAAGTCCCCTTCGTGCTGTGCCCATGTCAACGGAGACACGTACGCTCTCTCCTTTGGCCCTCCAAATCCACAGCATCCTTTCTACAGCGGCATTACTAGAGATCTAAAGGACCGGTGAAGAATACGCTGGAATGGCGGAGACATCAGAGCGCTGATTCCCCCGTCGTAAGCAAGTTCACTTTAATAATGCATCCCTTGTGGATAATTTCAGATGTCACACGCCCGAATATACGCTCCGATTATTCATGTAGGCCTACATTTTCTCATCATGCTTTCTCATCCTCCTATCTTCCTCTTTTGACGACACTGTGGCATGCCATTACTCCAAGTTCATCAGGAGAACATGACGACAAATCAAACTCTAGAGAAAAAAAGGAGTCTCTCCCCACTTTTTTTCCCTTCTGTCTCTCTTCTTCCGTCCTCTGTAGTGCTGAGGAAATATATTTCATGCATAATAAGGCACAGCAAATAATGTTATGCTGCAAGGTACACTGGGTCTGGCATGTTGCTTCAGATCGTGTATCCTGGTGACAGATGACAAGGCTCTCTCTCTAGTTCTCTCTCTAGTTCTCTAAGTCTCTCTCTATAGTTCTCTGTCTCTAGTTCTATCTCTCTCTAATTCTCTCTCTCTCTAGTTCTCTCTCTCTCTAAGTCTCTCTCTATAGTTCTCTCTCTCTAGTTCTATCTCTCTCTAATTCTCTCTCTCTCTAGTTCTCTCTCTCTCTCCAGTTCTCACTCTCTCTAGTTCTCTCTCTCTAGTTCTCTCTCTCTAGTTCTCTCTATCTAATTCTCTCTCTCTCTGGTTCTCTCTCTCTAGTTCTCACTCTCTCTAGTTCTCTCTCTCTCAAGTTCTCTCTCCATACTTCTCTCTCTCTCTAATTCTCTCTCTCTTTCTAGTTCTCTCTCTCTCTCTCTAGTTCTCTCTCTCTAGTTCTCTCTCTCTAATTATCTCTCTCTATCTCTCTAGTTCTCTAGTTCTCTAGTTCTCTCTCTAGTTCTCTAGTTCTCTAGTTCTCTCTCTCTAGGTCTCTAGTTCTCTCTCTAGTTCTCTCTCTAGTTCTCTCTCTAGTTCGCTCTCTCTAGTTCTCTAGTTCTTTCTCTCTAGTTCTCTCTCTATAACTGTCTCTCTCTCTCTTTAGTTCTCTCTCTAGTTCTTTCTCTCTAGTTCTCTCTCTTTCTCTCTAGTTCTCTCTCTCTAGTTCTCTCTCTAGTACTCTAGGTCTCTAGGTCTCTAGGATCTCTCTCTCTAGTTCTCTATAGTTTTCTCTCTCTAGTTATATCTCTCTACTTCTCTCTCTCGTCCTCTCTCTCTAGTTCTCTCTCTAGTTCTCTAGTTATCTTGTTCTCGCCTCTCTCTCTAGTTCTCTAGTTCTCTCTCTTGTTCTCTAGTTCTCTCTCTCTCTATAGTTCTCTAGTTCTCTCTCCTCTCTCTAGTTCACTAGTTCTCTAGCTCTCTCTCTCTAGTTCTCTAGTTCTTTTTCTCTCTAGTTTCTAGTTCTCTCTCTAGCTCTCTAGTTCTCTTTCTCTCTAGTTCTCGCTCTAGTTCTCTAGTTATCTCTCTAGTTCTCTAGTTCTCTCTCTCTAGTTCTCTAGATCGCTAGTTCTCTCTCTCTATTTCTCTCTCTCTAGTTCTAGTTCTCTCTCTAGCTCTCTAGTTCTTTCTCTCTAGTTCTCTCTCTCTAGTTATCTAGTTCTCTAGTTCTCTCTCTTGTTCTCTAGTTCTCTAGTTCTCTCTCTCTCTAGTTATCTAGTTCTCTAGTTCTCTCTCTCTCTAGTTATCTAGTTCTCTAGTTCTCTCTCTTGTTCTCTAGTTCCCTAGTTCTCTCACTCTAGTTCTCTAGTTCTCTAGTTCGCTCTCTCTAGTTCTTTAGTTCTCTAGTTCTCTAGTTCTCTCTCTCTCTAGTTCTCTCTCTAGTTATCTCTATATTTCTCTCTCTAGTTTTCTCTCTCTCGTTCTCCCTCTCTCCAGTTCTCTCTCTAGTTCTCTCTCTAGTTTTCTCTCTCTAGTTCTCTAGTTCTCTCTCTAATTCTCTCTCTAGTTCTCTCTCTAGTTCTCTCTCTCTAGTTCTCTAGTTCTCTCTCTAATTCTCTCTCTAGTTCTCTCTCTAGTTCTCTTTCAATAGTTCTCTCTCTGGTTCTCTCTCTCTTGTTCTCTCTCTAGTTCTCTCTCTAGTTCTCTCTCTAGTTCTCCCTCTCTAGTTCTCTCTCTAGTTCTCTAATTCTCTCTCTAGTTCACTAGTTCTCTAGCTCTCTCTCTCTCTAGTTCTCTAGTTCTCTAGTTCTTTTTCTCTCTAGTTTCTAGTTCTCTCTCTAGCTCTCTAGTTCTCTAGTTCTCTCGCTCTCTCTCTCTAGTCCTCTAGTTCTCTAGTTATCTCTCTAGTTCTGTAGTTCTCTCTCTGGTTCTATAGTTCTCTCTCTAGTTCTCTAGTTATCTCTCTAGTTCTCTAGTTCTCTCTCTCTATTTCTCTCTCTCTAGTTCTCTAGTTCTCTCTCTAATTCTCTCTCTAATTCTCTCTCTAGTTCTCTTTCAATAGTTCTCTCTCTGGTTCTCTCTCTCTTGTTCTCTCTCTAGTTCTCTCTCTAGTTCTCTCTCTCTAGTTCTCTCTCTAGTTCTCTAATTCTCTCTCTAGTTCACTAGTTCTCTAGCTCTCTCTCTCTCTAGTTCTCTAGTTCTCTGGTTCTTTTTCTCTCTAGTTTCTAGTTCTCTCTCTCTAGTTCTCTAGTTCTCTTTCTCTCTAGTTCTCTCTCTAGTTCTCTAGTTCTCTCGCTCTCTCTCTCTCTAGTCCTCTAGTTCTCTAGTTATCTCTCTAGTTCTGTAGTTCTCTCTCTGGTTCTATAGTTCTCTCTCTAGTTCTCTAGTTATCTCTCTAGTTCTCTAGTTCTCTCTCTCTATTTCTCTCTCTCTAGTTCTAGTTCTCTCTCTAGCTCTCTAGTTCTTTCTCTCTAGTTCTCTCTCTCTAGTTATCTAGTTCTCTAGTTATCTCTCTCTTGTTCTCTAGTTCTCCAGTTCTCTCTCTCTAGTTCTCTAGTTGTCTCTCTCTAGTTCTCTAGTTATCTAGTTCTCTAGTTCTCTCTCTCTAGTTCTCTACTTCTCTAGTTCTCTCTCTCTAGTTCCCTAGTTCTCTCGCTCTAGTTCTCTAGTTCTCTAGTTCGCTCTCCCTAGTTCTTTAGTTCTCTAGTTCTCTCTCTCTAGTTCTCTCTCTAGTTATCTCTCTATATTTCTCTCTCTAGTTTTCTCTCTCTCGTTCTCCCTCTCTCTAGTTCTCTCTCTAGTTCTCTCTCTCTAGTTCTCTAGTTCTCTCTCTAATTATCTCTCTAGTTCTCTCTCTAGTTCTCTTTCTCTAGTTCTCTCTCTGGTTCTCTCTCTCTAGTTCTCTCTCTAGTTCTCTCTCTAGTTCTCTCTCTCTAGTTCTCTCTCTTTATTTCCCTCTAATTCTCTCTCTAGTTCTCTAGTTCTCTAGTTCTCTCTCTCTAGTTCTCTAGTTGTCTAGTTCTCTCTCTCTAGTTCCCTAGTTCTCTCGCTCTAGTTCTCTAGTTCTCTAGTTCGCTCTCTCTAGTTCTTTAGTTCTCTAGTTCTCTCTCTCTAGTTCTCTCTCTAGTTTTCTCTCTCTTGTTCTCCCTCTCTCTAGTTCTCTCTCTAGTTCTCTCTCTAGTTCTCTCTCTCTAGTTCTCTAGTTATCTCTCTAGTTCTGTAGTTCTCTCTCTCTATTTCTCTCTCTCTAGTTCTAGTTCTCTCTCTAGCTCTCTAGTTCTTTCTCTCTAGTTCTCTCTCTCTAGTTATCTAGTTCTCTAGTTCTCTCTCTCTTGTTCTCTAGTTCTCTAGTTCTCTCTCTCTAGTTCTCTAGTTGTCTCTCTCTAGTTCTCTAGTTCTCTAGTTATCTAGTTCTCTAGTTCTCTCTCTCTAGTTCTCTACTTCTCTAGTTCTCTCTCTCTAGTTCCCTAGTTATGTCGCTCTAGTTCTCTAGTTCTCTAGTTCGCTCTCTCTAGTTCTTTAGTTCTCTAGTTCTCTCTCTCTAGTTCTCTCTCTAGTTATCTCTCTATATTTCTCTCTCTAGTTTTCTCTCTCTCGTTCTCCCTCTCTCTAGTTCTCTCTCTAGTTCTCTCTCTCTAGTTCTCTAGTTGTCGCTCTAATTCTCTCTCTAGTTCTCTCTCTAGTTCTCTTTCTCTAGTTCTCTCTCTGGTTCTCTCTCTCTAGTTCTCTCTCTTTAGTTCCCTCTAATTCTCTCTCTAGTTCTCTAGTTCTCTTGTTCTCCAGTTCTCTAGTTCTCTCTCTCTAGTTCTCTAGTTCTCTAGTTCTCTCTCTCTAGTTCTCTAGATCTCTCACTCTAGTTCTTTAGTTCTCTAGTTCTCTCTCTCTAGTTCTCTCTCTAGTTTTCTCTCTCTTGTTCTCCCTCTCTCTAGTTCTCTCTCTAATTCTCTCTCTACTTCTCTCTCTAGTTCTCTCTCTCTAGTTCTCTAGTTGTCTCTCTAATTCTCTCTCTAGTTCTCTCTCTAGTTCTCTTTCTCTAGTTCTCTCTCTGGTTCTCTCTCTCTAGTTCTCTCTCTAGTTCTCTCTCTAGTTCTCTCTCTCTCTAATTCTCTCTCTAGTTCTCTAATTCTCTTTCTAGTTCACTAGTTCTCTAGCTCTCTCTCTCTATAGTTCTCTAATTCTCTAGTTATTTTTCTCTCTAGTTTCTAGTTCTCTCTCTAGCTCTCTAGTTCTCTAGTTCTCTTTCTCTCTAGTTCTCTCTAGTTCTCTAGTTCTTTCTCTCTCTCTCTAGTCCTCTAGTTCTCTAGTTATCTCTCTAGTTCTGTAGTTCTCTCTCTGTTTCTCTAGTTCTCTCTCTAGTTCTCTAGTTCTCTCTCTAATTCTCTCTCTACTTCTCTCTCTAGTTCTCTCTCTCTAGTTCTCTCTCTAGTTATCTCTCTATATTTCTCTCTCTAGTTTTCTCTCTCTCGTTCTCCCTCTCTCTAGTTCTCTCTCTAGTTCTCTCTCTCTAGTTCTCTAGTTCTCTCTCTAATTATCTCTCTAGTTCTCTCTCTAGTTCTCTTTCTCTAGTTCTCTCTCTGGTTCTCTCTCTCTAGTTCTCTCTCTAGTTCTCTCTCTAGTTCTCTCTCTCTAGTTCTCTCTCTCTAGTTCCCTCTAATTCTCTCTCTAGTTCTCTAGTTCTCTTGTTCTCCAGTTCTCTAGTTCTCTCTCTCTAGTTCTCTAGTTCTCTAGTTCTCTGTCTCTAGTTCCCTAGTTCTCTCGCTCTAGTTCTCTAGTTCTCTAGTTCGCTCTCTCTAGTTCTTTAGTTCTCTAGTTCTCTCTCTCTAGTTCTCTCTCTAGTTTTCTCTCTCTTGTTCTCCCTCTCTCTAGTTCTCTCTCTAGTTCTCTCTCTAGTTCTCTCTCTCTAGTTCTCTAGTTCTCTCTCTAATTCTCTCTCTACTTCTCTCTCTAGTTCTCTCTCTCTAGTTCTCTAGTTGTCTCTCTAATTCTCTCTAGTTCTCTCTCTAGTTCTCTCTCTCTAATTCTCTCTCTAGTTCTCTAATTCTCTCTCTAGTTCACTAGTTCTCTAGCTCTCTCTCTCTCTCTAGTTCTCTAGTTCTCTAGTTCTTTATCTCTCTAGTTTCTAGTTCTCTCTCTATCTCTCTAGTTCTCTAGTTCTCTTTCTCTCTAGTTCTCTCTCTAGTTCTCTAGTTCTCTCTCTCTCTCTCTCTAGTCCTCTAGTTCTCTAGTTGTCTCTCTAGTTCTGTAGTTCTCTCTCTGTTTCTATAATTCTCTCTCTAGTTCTCTAGTTCTCTCTCTCTATTTCTCTCTCTCTAGCTCTCTATTTCTCTCTCTCTAGTTCTCTCTCTCTAGTTATCTAGTTGTCTAGTTGTCTCTCTCTAGTTATCTAGTGCTCTAGTTCTCTCTCTCTTGTTCTCTAGTTCTCTAGTTCGCTCTCTCTAGTTCTTTAGTTCTCTAGTTCTCTAGTTCTCTTTCTCTAGTTCTCTCTCTAGTTATCTCTCTATATTTCTCTCTCTAGTTTTCTCTCTCTCATTCTCCCTCTCTCTAGTTCTTTCTCTAGTTCTCTCTCTCTAGTTCTCTCTCTAATTCTCTCTCTAGTTCTCTCTCAGGCAGACTAAATAACTTTTTTGCCCGCTTTGAGGACAATACAGTGCCACTGACACGGCCTGCAACGAAAACATGCGGTCTCTCCTTCACTGCAGCCGAGGTGAGTAAGACATTTAAACGTGTTAACCCTCGCAATGCTGCAGGCCCAGACGGCATCCCCAGCCGCGCCCTCAGAGCATGCGCAGACCAGCTGGCCGGTGTGTTTACGGACATATTCAATCAATCCCTATACCAGTCTGCTGTTCCCACATGCTTCAAGAGGGCCACCATTGTTCCTGTTCCCAAGAAAGCTAAGGTAACTGAGCTAAACGACTACCGCCCCGTAGCACTCACTTCCGTCATCATGAAGTGCTTTGAGAGACTAGTCAAGGACCATATCACCTCCACCCTACCTGACACCCTAGACCCACTCCAATTTGCTTACCGCCCAAATAGGTCCACAGACGATGCAATCTCAACCACACTGCACACTGCCCAAACCCACCTGGACAAGAGAAATACCTATGTGAGAATGCTGTTCATCGACTACAGCTCGGCATTCAACACCATAGTACCCTCCAAGCTCGTCATCAAGCTCGAGACCCTGGGTCTCGACCCGCCCTGTGCAACTGGGTACTGGACTTCCTGACGGGCCGCCCCCAGGTGGTGAGGGTAGGCAACAACGTCTCCTCCCGCTGATCCTCAACACGGGGCCCCACTAGGTGCGTTCTGAGCCCTCTCCTGTACTCCCTGTTCACCCACGACTGCGTGGCCACGCACGCCTCCAACTCAATCATCTAGTTTGCGGACGACACGACAGTGGTAGGCTTGATTACCAACAACGACGAGACGGCCTACAGGGAGGAGGTGAGGGCCCTCGGAGTGTGGTGTCAGGAAAATAACCTCACACTCAACGTCAACAAAACTAAGGAGATGATTGTGGACTTCAGGAAACAGCAGAGGGAACACCCCCCTATCCACATCGATGGAACAGTAGTGGAGAGGGTAGCAAGTTTTAAGTTCCTCGGCATACACATCACAGACAAACTGAATTGGTCCACTCACACTGACAGCGTCGTGAAGAAGGCGCAGCAGCGCCTCTTCAACCTCAGGAGGCTGAAGAAATTCGGCTTGTCACCAAAAGCACTCACAAACTTCTACAGATGCACAATCGAGAACATCCTGGCGGGCTGTATCACCGCCTGATACGGCAACTGCTCCGCCCTCAACCGTAAGGCTCTCGAGAGGGTAGTGAGGTCTGCACAACGCATCACCGGGGGCAAACTACCTGCCTTCCAGGACACCTACACCACCCGATGTTACAGGAAGGCCATAAAGATCATCAAGGACATCAACCACCCGAACCACTGCCTGTTCACACCGCTATCATCCAGAAGGCGAGGTCAGTACAGGTGCATCAAAGCTGGGACCGAGAGACTGAAAAACAGCTTCTATCTCAAGGCCATCAGACTGTTAAACAGCCACCACTAACATTGAGTGGCTGTTGCCAACACACTGTCATTGACACTGACCCAACTCCAGCCACTTTAATAATGGGAATTGATGGGAAATGATGTAAATATATCACTAGCCACTTTAAACAATGCTACCTTATATAATGTTACTTACCCTACATTATTCATCTCATATGCATACGTATATACTGTACTCTACATCATCGACTGCATCCTTATGTAATACATGTATCACTAGCCACTTTAACTATGCCACTTTGTTTACTTTGTCTACATACTCATCTCATATGTATATACTGTACTCGATACCATCTACTGTATGCTGCTCTGTACCATCACTCATTCATATATCCTTATGTACATATTCTTTATCCCCTTACACTGTGTATAAGAGAGTAGGTTTGGAATTGTTAGTTAGATTACTTGTTGGTTATCACTGCATTGTCGGAACTAGAAGCACAAGCATTTCGCTACACTCGCATTAACATCTGCTAACCATGTGTATGTGACAAATACAATTTGATTTGATTTGATTTGATCTCTAGTTCTCTTTCTCTAGTTCTCTCTCTGGTTCTCTCACTCTAGTTCTCTCTCTAGTTCTCTCTCTAGTTCTCTCTCTAGTTCTCTCTCTCTAGTTCCCAATAATTCTCTCTCTAGTTCTCTAGTTCCCTCTATAATTCTCTCTCTCTATCTCTCTCTCTCTCTCTCTCTGTGTCTGTCTCTCTAGTTCTCTCTCTCTAGTTCTCTAGTTCTCTAGTTCTCTTTCTCTAGTTCTCTACTTCTATAGTTCTCTAGTTCTCTAGTTCTCTCTCTCTCTAGTTCTCTAGTTCCCTAGTTTTCTCGCTCTAGTTCTCTAGTTCTCTAGTTCTCTCTCTCTAGTTCTCTCTCTGGTTCTCTCTCTAGTTCTCTCTCTAGTTTCTAGTTCTCTCTCTAGCTCTCTAGTTCTCTAGTTCTCTTTCTCTCTAGTTCTCTCTCTCTTGTTCTCTAGTTGTCTCTCTCTAGTTATCTAGTTCTCTAGTTCTCTCTCTCTTGTTCTCTAGTTCTCTAGTTCTCTCTCTAGTTCTTAGTTGTCTCTCTCTAGTTCTCTAGTTTTCTAGTTATCTAGTTCTCTAGTTCTCATTCTCTAGTTCTCTACTTCTCTAGTTCTCTCTCTCTCTAGTTCCCTAGTTCTCTCACTCTAGTTCTCTAGTTCTCTAGTTCTCTCTCTCTAGTTCTTTAGTTCTCTAGTTCTCTAGTTCTCTCTCTCTAGTTCTCTCTCTAGTTATCTCTCTATATTTCTCTCTCTAGTTTTCTCTCTCTCATTCTCCCTCTCTCTAGTTCTCTCTCTAGTTCTCTCTCTCTAGTTCTCTCTCTAATTCTCTCTCTAGTTCTCTCTCTAGTTCTCTTTCTCTAGTTCTCTCTTTGGTTCTCTCTCTCTAGTTCTCTCTCTAGTTCTCTCTCTAGTTCTCTCTCTCTAGTTCCCAATAATTCTCTCTCTAGTTCTCTAGTTCCCTCTATAATTCTCTCTCTCTCTATCTCTCTCTCTCTCTCTCTCTCTCTGTGTCTGTCTCTCTAATTCTCTAGTTCTCTTTCTCTAGTTCTCTACTTCTCTAGTTCTCTAGTTCTCTAGTTCTCTCTCTCTCTAGTTCTCTAGTTCTCTAGTTTTCTCTCTCTAGTTCTCTCTCTCTAGTTCTCTCTCTAGTTCTCTAGTTCTCTCTCTCTCTAGTTTCTAGTTCTCTCTCTAGCTCTCTAGTTCTCTAGTTCTCTTTCTCTCTAGTTCTCTCTCTAGTTCTCTAGTTCTCTCTCTCTCTCTAGTCCTCTAGTTCTCTAGTTATCTCTCTAGTTCTGTAGTTCGCTCTCTGGTTCTATAGTTCTCTCTCTAGTTCTCTAGTTCTCTCTCTCTAGTTCTCTAGATCTCTAGTTCTCTCTCTCTATTTCTCTCTCTCTAGTTCTAGTTCTCTCTCTAGCTCTCTAGTTCTTTCTCTCTAGTTCTCTCTCTCTCTAGTTATCTTGTTCTCTAGTTCTCTCTCTCTTGTTCTCTAGTTCTCTAGTTCTCTCTCTCTAGTTCTCTAGTTCTCTAGTTCTCTCTCTCTTGTTCTCTTGTTCTCTAGTTCTCTCTCTCTAGTTCTCTACTTCTCTAGTTCTCTCTCTCTAGTTCCCTAGTTCTCTCGCTCTAGTTCTCTAGTTCTCTAGTTCTTTCTCTCTAGTTCTCTCTCTATAATTGTCTCTCTCTCTTTAGTTCTCTCTCTAGTTCTTTCTCTCTAGTTCTCTCTCTTTCTCTCTAGTTCTCTCTCTCTCTAGTTCTCTCTCTCTAGTACTCTAGGTCTCTAGGTCTCTAGGATCTCTCTCTCTAGTTCTCTCTAGTTTTCTCTCTCTCGTTCTATCTCTCTACTTCTCTCTCTCGTCCTCTCTCTCTAGTTCTCTCTCTAGTTCTCTAGTTCTCTTGTTCTCGCCTCTCTCTCTAGTTCTCTAGTTCTCTCTCTTGTTCTCTAGTTCCTTCTCTCTATATAGTTCTCTAGTTCTCTCTCTCTCTAGTTCTCTCTCCTCTCTCTAGTTCACTAGTTCTCTAGCTCTCTCTCTCTCTAGTTCTCTAGTTCTTTTTCTCTCTAGTTTCTAGTTCTCTCTCTAGCTCTCTAGTTCTCTAGTTCTCTTTCTCTCTAGTTCTCTCTCTAGTTCTCTAGTTCTCTCTCTCTCTCTAGTCCTCTAGTTCTCTAGTTATCTCTCTAGTTCTGTAGTTCTCTCTCTGGTTCTATAGTTCTCTCTCTAGTTCTCTCTCTCTAGTTCCCAATAATTCTCTCTCTAGTTCTCTAGTTCCCTCTATAATTCTCTCTCTCTCTATCTCTCTCTCTCTCTCTCTGTGTCTGTCTCTCTAGTTCTCTCTCTCTTATTCTCTAGTTCTCTTTCTCTAGTTCTCTACTTCTCTAGTTCTCTAGTTCTCTCTCTCTCTAGTTCTCTAGTTCCCTAGTTTTCTCGCTCTAGTTCTCTAGTTCTCTAGTTCTCTCTCTCTAGTTCTCTCTCTGGTTCTCTCTCTAGTTCTCTCTCTAGTTTCTAGTTCTCTCTCTAGCTCTCTAGTTCTCTAGTTCTCTTTCTCTCTAGTTCTCTCTCTAGTTCTCTAGTTCTCTCTCTCTCTCTAGTCCTCTAGTTCTCTAGTTATCTCTCTAGTTCTGTAGTTCGCTCTCTGGTTCTATAGTTCTCTCTCTAGTTCTCTAGTTCTCTCTCTCTAGTTCTCTAGATCTCTAGTTCTCTCTCTCTATTTCTCTCTCTCTAGTTCTAGTTCTCTCTCTGGCTCTCTAGTTCTTTCTCTCTAGTTCTCTCTCTCTAGTTATCTTGTTCTCTAGTTCTCTCTCTCTTGTTCTCTAGTCTCTAGTTCTCTCTCTCTAGTTCTCTAGTTCTCTAGTTCTCTCTCTCTTGTTCTCTAGTTCTCTAGTTCTCTCTCTCTAGTTCTCTACTTCTCTAGTTCTCTCTCTCTAGTTCCCTAGATCTCTCGCTCTAGTTCTCTAGTTCTCTAGTTCTTTCTCTCTAGTTCTCTCTCTATAATTGTCTCTCTCTCTCTTTAGTTCTCTCTCTAGTTCTTTCTCTCTAGTTCTCTCTCTTTCTCTCTAGTTCTCTCTCTCTAGTTCTCTCTCTCTAGTACTCTAGGTCTCTAGGTCTCTAGGATCTCTCTCTCTAGTTCTCTATAGTTTTCTCTCTCTAGTTCTATCTCTCTACTTCTCTCTCTCGTCCTCTCTCTAGTTCTCTCTCTAGTTCTCTAGTTCTCTTGTTCTCGCCTCTCTCTCTAGTTCTCTAGTTCTCTCTCTTGTTCTCTAGTTCCTTCTCTCTCTATAGTTCTCTAGTTCTCTCTCTCTCTAGTTCTCTCTCCTCTCTCTAGTTCACTAGTTCTCTAGCTCTCTCTCTCTAGTTCTCTAGTTTACATTTACATTTAAGTCATTTAGCAGACGCTCTTATCCAGAGCGACTTACAAATTGGTGCGTTCACCTTATGACATCCAGTGGATCAGCCACTTTACAATAGTGCATCTAAATCTTTTGGGGGAGAGAAGGATTACTTTATCTATCTCTAGGTATTCCTTAAAGAGGTGGGGTTTCAGGTGTCTCCGGAAGGTGGTGATTGACTCCGCTGTCCTGGCGTCGTGAGGGAGTTTGTTCCACCATTGGGGGGCCAGAGCAACGAACAGTTTTGACTGGGCTGAGCGGGAACTGTACTTCCTCCTTTTTCTCTCTAGTTTCTAGTTCTCTCTCTAGCTCTCTAGTTCTCTAGTTCTCTTTCTCTCTAGTTCTCTCTCTAGTTCTCTAGTTCTCTCTCTCTCTCTAGTCCTCTAGTTCTCTAGTTATCTCTCTAGTTCAGTAGTTCTCTCTCTGTTTCTATAGTTCTCTCTCTAGTTCTCTAGTTATCTCTCTATTTCTCTAGTTCTCTCTCTCTATTTCTTTCTCTCTAGTTCTAGTTCTCTCTCTAGCTCTCTAGTTCATTCTCTCTGGTTCTCTCTCTCTAGTTATCTAGTTGTCTAGTTCTCTCTCTCTTGTTCTCTAGTTCTCTAGTTCTCTCTCTCTAGTTATCTAGTTCTCTAGTTCTCTCTCTCTTGTTCTCTAGTTCTCTAGTTCTCTCTCTCTAGTTCTCTAGTTCTCTCTCTCTCTCTCTAGTTCTCTACTTCTCTAGTTCTCTCTCTCTCTAGTTCCCTAGTTCTCTCTCTAGTTTCTAGTTCTCTCTCTCTCTCTAGTTCTCTAGTTCTCTCTCTCTAGTTCTCTCTAGTTCTAGTTCTCTAGTTCTCTAGTTGTCTCTCTCTAGTTCTCTAGTTTTCTAGTTATCTAGTTCTCTAGTTCTCTCTCTCTTGTTCTCTAGTTCTCTAGTTCTCTCTCTCTAGTTATCTAGTTCTCTAGTTCTCTCTCTCTTGTTCTCTAGGTCTCTAGTTCTCTCTCTCTAGTTCTCTAGTTGTCTCTCTCTAGTTCTCTCTCTCTAGTTCCCTAGTTCTCTCGCTCTAGTTCCCTAGTTCTCTAGTTCGCTCTCTCTAGTTCTTTAGTTCTCTAGTTCTCTAGTTCTCTCTCTCTAGTTCTCTCTCTAGTTATCTCTCTATATTTCTCTTTCTATTTTTCTCTCTCTCGTTCTCCCTCTCTCTAGTTCTCTCTCTAGTTCTCTCTCTCTAGTTCTCTAGTTCGCTCTCTAATTCTCTCTCTAGTTCTCTCTCTAGTTCTCTTTCTCTAGTTCTCTCTCTAGTTCTCTCTCTCTAGTTCTAGTTTCTCTCTCTCTAGTTCTCTAGTTCTCTAGTTCTCTAGTTTCTCTCTAGTTCTCTAGTTCTCTAGTTCTCTCTCTTCTCTCTCCTAGTTCTCTCTCTAGTTCTCTAGTTCTCTAGTTCTAGTTCTCTAGTTCTCTAGTTCTCTCTCTAGTTCTTTAGTTCTCTAGTTCTCTAGTTCTCTAGTTCTCTCTCTAGTTCTCTAGTTCTCTAGTTCTCTCTCTAGTTCTAGTTTCTCTCTCTAGTTCTTCTCTAGTTCTCTCTCTCTAGTTCTCTAGTTCTCTCTCTCTTCTCTCTAGTTCTCTAGTTCTCTCTCTCTAGTTCTCTAGTTGTCTAGTTCTCTTATTCTCTCTCTAGTTCTCTCTCTAGTTCTTTCTCTAGTTCTGGTTCTCTCTCTCTAGTTCTCTCTCTAGTTCTCTCTCTAGTTCTCTCTCTCTAATTCTCTCTCTAGTTCTCCAATTATCTCTCTAGTTCTAGTTCTCTAGCTCTCTCTCTCTAGTTCTCTAGTTCTCTAGTTCTCTTTCTATTTCTCTCTCTCTAGTTCTCTCTCTAGTTCTCTCTAGTCTCTCTCTCTCTAGTTCTCTCTCTAGTTCTCTCTCTAGTCTCTCTAGTTCTCTCTCTCTAGTTCTCTCTCTAGTTCTCTAGTCTATCTCTCTAGTTTCTCTCCCTAGTTCTCTCTAGTTCTCTAGTTTCTCTCTAGTTCTCTAGTTCTCTCTCTCTAGTTTCTCTCTCTCTAGTCTCTCTAGTTCTCTCTCTCTAGTTCTCTTAGCTCTAGTTCTCTCTCTCTAGTTCTCTCTAGTTTCTCTCTCTCTAGTTCTCTAGTTCTCTAGTTCTAGTTCTCTCTCTCTCTCTAGTTCTCTCTCTCTAGTTCTCTAGTTCTCTAGTTCTCTCTCTCTTGTTCTCTAGTTCTCTAGTTCTCTCTCTCTCTAGTTCTCTAGTTCTCTCTCTCTAGTTCTCTTCTCTCTCTAGTTCTCTAGTTCTCTAGTTCTCTAGTTCTCTAGTTCTCTCTCTAGTCTCTCTCTAGTTCTCTCTCTCTCTAGTCTCTAGTTCTCTAGTTCTCTCTCTAGTTCTCTCTCTAGTTCTCTAGTTCTCTAGTTAATTCTCTCTAGTTCTCTCTAGTTCTCTCTCTAGTTAGTTCTCTCTCTCTAGTTCTCTAGTTCTCTCTCTAGTTCTCTTTCTCTAGTCTCTCTCTCTAGTTCTCTCTCTCTAGTTCTCTCTCTAGTTCTCTCTCTTTCTCTCTCTGGTTCTCTAATTCTCTCTAGTTCTCTAGTTCTAGTCTCTCTCTCTCTAGTTCTCTAGTTCTCTCTCTCTAGTTCTCTAGTTCTCTCTCTCTAGTTCTCTCTAGTTCTCTAGTTCTCTCTCTCTCTCTAGTCCTCTAGTTCTCTAGTTCTCTAGTTCTCTCTAGTTCTCTAGTTCTCTCTCTAGTTCTCTAGTTCTCTCTCTAGTCTCTCTAGTTATCTCTCTATTTCTCTAGTTCTCTCTCTCTATTTCTCTCTCTCTAGTTCTAGTTCTCTCTCTCGCTCTCTAGTTCATTCTCTCTAGTTCTCTCTCTCTTGTTCTCTAGTTCTCTAGTTCTCTCTCTCTAGTTCTCTAGTTCTCTCTCTAGTTCTCTAGTTTTCTAGTTATCTAGTTCTCTAGTCTCTCTCTCTAGTTCTCTACTTCTCTAGTTCTCTCTCTCTAGTTCTAGTTCTCTCTAGTTCTCTAGTTCTCTAGTTCTCTAGTTCTCTCTCTAGTTCTCTAGTTGTCTCTCTCTAGTTCTCTAGTTTTCTAGTTATCTAGTTCTCTAGTTTCTCTCTCTTGTTCTCTAGTTCTCTAGTTCTCTCTCTCTAGTTATCTAGTTCTCTAGTTCTCTCTCTTCTTGTTCTCTAGGTCTCTAGTTCTCTCTCTCTAGTTCTCTAGTTCTCTCTCTCTAGTTCTCTCTCTCTAGTTCCCTAGTTCTCTCTCTCTAGTTCTAGTTCTCTAGTTCGCTCTCTCTAGTTCTCTCTCTCTAGTTCTCTAGTTCTCTCTCTCTAGTTCTCTCTCTAGTTCTCTCTCTCTATTTCTCTCTCTCTTTTTCTCTCTCTCGTTCTCCCTCTCTCTAGTTCTCTCTCTAGTTCTCTCTCTCTAGTTCTCTAGTTCGCTCTCTAATTCTCTATCTAGTTCTCTCTCTAGTTCTCTTTCTCTAGTTCTCTCTCTAGTTCTCTCTCTCTAGTTCCCTCTAATTCTCTCCCTAGTTCTCTAGTTCTCTAGTTCTCTAGTTCTCTCTCTCGTTCTCTAGTTCTTCTCTTTAGTTCCTAGTTCTCTCTCTCTAGTTCTCTAGTTCTCTAGTTCGCTCTCTCTAGTTCTTTAGTCTCTAGTTCTCTCTCTCTAGTTCTCTCTCTAGTTTTCTCTCTCTCGTTCTCCCTCTCTCCTAGTTCTCTCTCTAGTTCTCTCTCTAGTTCTCTCTCTCTAGTTCTCTAGTTCTCTCTCTAATTCTCTCTCTAGTTCTCACTCTAGTTCTCTCTCTCTAGTTCTCTAGTTGTCTCTCTGATTCTCTCTCTAGTTCTCTCTCTAGTTCTCTTTCTCTAGTTCTCTCTCTGGTTCTCTCTCTCTAGTTCTCTCTCTAGTTCTCTCTCTAGTTCTCTCTCTCTAATTCTCTCTCTAGTTCTCCAATTATCTCTCTAGTTCACTAGTTCTCTAGCTCTCTCTCTCTAGTTCTCTAGTTCTCTAGGTCTTTTTCTCTCTAGTTTCTAGTTCTCTCTCTAGCTCTCTAGTTCTCTTTCTCTCTAGTTCTCTCTCTAGTTCTCTAGTTCTCTCTCTGTCTCTCTAGTCCTCTAGTTCTCTAGTTCTCTCTCTCTAGTTCTCTCTCTAGTTATCTCTCTATATTTCTCTCTCTATTTTTCTCTCTCTCGTTCTCCCTCTCTCTAGTTCTCTCTCTAGTTCTCTCTCTCTAGTTCTCTAGTTCGCTCTCTAATTCTCTCTCTAGTTCTCTCTCTAGTTCTCTTTCTCTAGTTCTCTCTCTAGTTCTCTCTCTCTAGTTCCCTCTAATTCTCTCCCTAGTTCTCTAGTTCTCTAGTTCTCTAGTTCTCTCTCTCTCTAGTTCTCTAGTTCTCTAGTTCTCTCTCTCTCTAGTTCCCTAGTTCTCTCGCTCTAGTTCTCTAGTTCTCTAGTTCGCTCTCTCTAGTTCTTTAGTACTCTAGTTCTCTCTCTCTAGTTCTCTCTCTAGTTTTCTCTCTCTCGTTCTCCCTCTCTCCTAGTTCTCTCTCTAGTTCTCTCTCTAGTTCTCTCTCTCTAGTTCTCTAGTTCTCTCTCTAATTCTCTCTCTAGTTCTCACTCTAGTTCTCTCTCTCTAGTTCTCTAGTTGTCTCTCTAATTCTCTCTCTAGTTCTCTCTCTAGTTCTCTTTCTCTAGTTCTCTCTCTGGTTCTCTCTCTCTAGTTCTCTCTCTAGTTCTCTCTCTAGTTCTCTCTCTCTAATTCTCTCTCTAGTTCTCCAATTATCTCTCTAGTTCACTAGTTCTCTAGCTCTCTCTCTCTAGTTCTCTAGTTCTCTAGTTCTTTTTCTCTCTAGTTTCTAGTTCTCTCTCTAGCTCTCTAGTTCTCTTTCTCTCTAGTTCTCTCTCTAGTTCTCTAGTTCTCTCTCTCTCTCTCTAGTCCTCTAGTTCTCTAGTTATCTCTCTAGTTCTGTAGTTCTCTCTCTGTTTCTATAGTTCTCTCTCTAGTTCTCTAGTTATCTCTCTATTTCTCTAGTTCTCTCTCTCTATTTCTCTCTCTCTAGTTCTAGTTCTCTCTCTCGCTCTCTAGTTCATTCTCTCTAGTTCTCTCTCTCTTGTTCTCTAGTTCTCTAGTTCTCTCTCTCTAGTTCTCTAGTTCTCTCTCTCTAGTTCTCTAGTTTTCTAGTTATCTAGTTCTCTAGTTCTCTCTCTCTAGTTCTCTACTTCTCTAGTTCTCTCTCTCTCTAGTTCCCTAGTTCTCTCACTCTAGTTCTCTAGTTCTCTAGTTCGCTCTCTCTAGTTCTCTAGTTGTCTCTCTCTAGTTCTCTAGTTTTCTAGTTATCTAGTTCTCTAGTTCTCTCTCTCTTGTTCTCTAGTTCTCTAGTTCTCTCTCTCTAGTTATCTAGTTCTCTAGTTCTCTCTCTCTTGTTCTCTAGGTCTCTAGTTCTCTCTCTCTAGTTCTCTAGTTGTCTCTCTCTAGTTCTCTCTCTCTAGTTCCCTAGTTCTCTCGCTCTAGTTCCCTAGTTCTCTAGTTCGCTCTCTCTAGTTCTTTAGTTCTCTAGTTCTCTAGTTCTCTCTCTCTAGTTCTCTCTCTAGTTATCTCTCTATATTTCTCTCTCTATTTTTCTCTCTCTCGTTCTCCCTCTCTCTAGTTCTCTCTCTAGTTCTCTCTCTCTAGTTCTCTAGTTCGCTCTCTAATTCTCTATCTAGTTCTCTCTCTAGTTCTCTTTCTCTAGTTCTCTCTCTAGTTCTCTCTCTCTAGTTCCCTCTAATTCTCTCCCTAGTTCTCTAGTTCTCTAGTTCTCTAGTTCTCTCTCTCTCTCTAGTTCTCTAGTTCTCTAGTTCTCTCTCTCTAGTTCTCTCTCTCTAGTTCTCTAGTTCTCTAGTTTCTCTCTCTAGTTCTTTCTCTCTAGTTTCTCTCTCTCTAGTTCTCTCTCTAGTTTTCTCTCTCTAGTTTCTCTCTCTCTAGTTCTCTCTCTAGTTCTCTCTCTAGTTTCTCTCTCTAGTTCTCTAGTTCTCTCTCTAATTCTCTCTAGTTCTCTCTAGTTCTCTCTCTCTAGTTCTCTAGTTCTCTCTCTGATTCTCTCTCTAGTTCTCTCTCTAGTTCTCTTTCTCTAGTTCTCTCTCTGGTTCTCTCTCTCTAGTTCTCTCTCTAGTTCTCTCTCTAGTTCTCTCTCTCTAATTCTCTCTCTAGTTCTCCAATTATCTCTCTAGTTCACTAGTTCTCTAGCTCTCTCTCTCTAGTTCTCTAGTTCTCTAGGTCTTTTTCTCTCTAGTTTCTAGTTCTCTCTCTAGCTCTCTAGTTCTCTTTCTCTCTAGTTCTCTCTCTAGTTCTCTAGTTCTCTCTGTCTCTCTAGTCCTCTAGTTCTCTAGTTCTCTCTCTCTAGTTCTCTCTCTAGTTATCTCTCTATATTTCTCTCTCTATTTTTCTCTCTCTCGTTCTCCCTCTCTCTAGTTCTCTCTCTAGTTCTCTCTCTCTAGTTCTCTAGTTATTTCTCTCTCTAATTCTCTCTCTAGTTCTCTCTCTAGTTCTCTTTCTCTAGTTCTCTCTCTAGTTCTCTCTCTCTAGTTCCCTCTAATTCTCTCTAGTTCTCTAGTTCTCTAGTTCTCTAGTTCTCTCTCTCTAGTTCTCTAGTTCTAGTTCTCTCTCTCTCTAGTTCCTAGTTCTCTCTAGCTCTAGTTCTCTAGTTCTCTAGTTCTCTCTCTAGTTCTTTAGTCTCTAGTTCTCTCTCTCTAGTTTCTCTCTCTAGTTTTCTCTCTCTAGTTCTCTCTCTCTCTAGTTCTCTCTCTAGTTCTCTCTCTAGTTCTCTCTCTCTAGTTCTCTAGTTCTCTCTCTAATTCTCTCTCTAGTTCTCACTCTAGTCTCTCTCTCTAGTTCTCTAGTTGTCTCTCTAATTCTCTCTCTAGTCTCTCTCTAGTTCTCTTTCTCTAGTTCTCTCTCTGGTTCTCTCTCTCTAGTTCTCTCTCTAGTTCTCTCTCTAGTTCTCTCTCTCTAATTCTCTCTCTAGTTCTCCAGCTCTCTCTAGTTCTCTAGTTCTCTCTCTCTCTCTAGTTCTCTAGTTCTCTAGTTCTTTTTCTCTCTAGTTTCTAGTTCTCTCTCTAGCTCTCTAGTTCTCTTTCTCTCTAGTTCTCTCTCTAGTTCTCTAGTTCTCTCTCTGTCTCTCTAGTCCTCTAGTTCTCTAGTTATCTCTCTAGTTCTGTAGTTCTCTCTCTGTTTCTATAGTTCTCTCTCTAGTTCTCTAGTTATCTCTCTATTTCTCTAGTTCTCTCTCTCTATTTCTCTCTCTCTCTAGTTCTAGTTCTCTCTCTCGCTCTCTAGTTCATTCTCTCTAGTTCTCTCTCTCTTGTTCTCTAGTTCTCTAGTTCTCTCTCTCTAGTTCTCTAGTTCTCTCTCTCTAGTTCTCTAGTTTTCTAGTTATCTAGTTCTCTAGTCTCTAGTTCTCTCTCTCTAGTCTCTCTCTCTAGTTCTCCTAGTTCTCTCACTCTAGTTCTCTAGTTCTCTAGTTCGCTCTCTCTAGTTCTCTAGTTGTCTCTCTCTAGTTCTCTAGTTTTCTAGTTATCTAGTTCTCTAGTTCTCTCTCTCTTGTTCTCTAGTTCTCTAGTTCTCTCTCTCTAGTTATCTAGTTCTCTAGTTCTCTCTCTCTTGTTCTCTAGGTCTCTAGTTCTCTCTCTCTAGTTCTCTAGTTGTCTCTCTCTAGTTCTCTCTCTCTAGTTCCCTAGTTCTCTCGCTCTAGTTCCCTAGTTCTCTAGTTCGCTCTCTCTAGTTCTTTAGTTCTCTAGTTCTCTAGTTCTCTCTCTCTAGTTCTCTCTCTAGTTATCTCTCTATATTTCTCTCTCTATTTTTCTCTCTCTAGTAGTTCTCTCTCTCTAGTTCTCTCTCTAGTTCTCTCTCTCTAGTTCTCTAGTTAGTTCTCTCTAATTCTCTATCTAGTTCTCTCTCTAGTCTCTCTCTTTCTCTAGTTTTCTCTAGTTCTCTAGTTCTCTCTCTCTAGTTCCCTCTAATTCTCTCCCTAGTTCTCTAGTTCTCTAGTTCTCTAGTTCTCTCTCTCTCTAGTTCTCTAGTTCTCTAGTTCTCTCTCTTTAGTTCCCTAGTTCTCTCGCTCTAGTTCTCTAGTTCTCTAGTTCGCTCTCTCTAGTTCTTTAGTACTCTAGTTCTCTCTCTCTAGTTCTCTCTCTAGTTCTCTAGTTCTCTCTCTCTAGTTCTCTCTCTAGTTCTTCTCTAGTCTCTCTCTCTCTAGTTCTCTAGTTCTCTCTCTCTATTTCTCTCTAGTTCTCTCTCTCTCTAGTTCTCTTCTCTCTCTCTCTAGTTCTCTCTCTCTCTAGTTCTCTCTCTAGTTCTCTCTCTCTAGTTCTCTCTCTAGTTCTCTCTCTAGTTCTCTAGTTCTCTCTAGTTCTCTCTCTAGTTCTCTCTCTCTAGTTCTCTCTCTAGTTTCTCTCTCTAGTTCTCTAGTTCTCTCTCTCTCTATTCTTCTCTAGTTCTCTAGTTCTCTCTCTCTAGTTCTCTAGTTGTCTCTCTATTCTCTCTCTAGTTCTCTCTCTAGTTCTAGTTTCTCTCTCTAGTTCTCTCTCTCTAGTTCTCTCTCTAGTTCTTCTCTAGTTCTCTCTCTAATTCTCTCTCTAGTTCTCTTATCTCTCTAGTTCACTAGTTCTCTCTCTCTCTCTAGTTCTCTAGTTCTCTAGGTCTTTTTCTCTCTAGTTTCTAGTTCTTCTCTCTCTCTAGTTCTCTTTCTCTCTAGTTCTCTCTCTAGTTCTCTAGTTCTCTCTAGTCTTCTCCTCTAGTTCTCTAGTCTCTCTCTCTAGTTCTCTCTCTAGTTATCTCTCTCTATTTCTCTCTCTATTTTTCTCTCTCTCTAGTTCTCCTCTCTCTAGTTCTCTCTCTAGTTCTCTCTCTCTAGTTCTCTAGTTCTCTCTCTAGTTTCTCTCTCTAGTTCTCTCTCTAGTTCTCTTTCTCTAGTTCTCTCTCTTCTCTCTCTCTCTAGTTCTCTCTCTCTAGTTCTCTCTCTCTAGTTCTCTAGTTCTCTAGTTCTCTTCTCTCTCTCTCTAGTTCTCTAGTTCTCTCTAGTTCTTCTCTAGTTCTCTCTAGTTCTCTAGTTCTCTCTCTCTAGTTCTCTAGTTCTCTAGTTCTCTCTCTAGTTCTTTAGTCTCTAGTTCTCTCTCTCTAGTTCTCTCTCTAGTTTCTCTAGTTCTCTAGTTCTCTCTCTAGTTCTCTCTCTAGTTCTCTAGTTCTCTCTAGTTCTCTAGTTCTCTAGTTCTCTCTAGTTCTCTCTCTACTTCTAGTTCTCTAGTTCTCTCTCTAATTCTCTCTCTAGTTTCTCTCTCTAGTTCTCTTTCTCTAGTTCTCTCTCTGGTTCTCTCTCTCTAGTTCTCTCTCTAGTTCTCTCTCTAGTTCTCTCTCTCTAATTTCTCTCTAGTTCTCAATTCTCTCTCTAGTTCTAGTCTCTCTAGCTCTCTCTCTCTAGTTCTCTAGTTCTCTAGTTTCTTTTTCTCTCTAGTTTCTAGTTCTCTCTCTAGCTCTCTAGTTCTCTTTCTCTCTAGTTCTCTCTCTAGTTCTCTAGTTTCTCTCTCTCTCTCTCTAGTCCTCTAGTTCTCTAGTTATCTCTCTAGTTCTGTAGTTCTCTCTCTGTTTCTATAGTTCTCTCTCTAGTTCTCTAGTTATCTCTCTATTTCTCTAGTTCTCTCTCTCTCTTTTTCTCTCTCTAGTCTCTAGTTCTCTCTCTCGCTCTCTAGTTCATTCTCTCTAGTTCTCTCTCTCTTGTTCTCTAGTTCTCTAGTTCTCTCTCTCTAGTTCTCTAGTTCTCTCTCTCTAGTTCTCTAGTTTTCTAGTTATCTAGTTCTCTAGTTCTCTCTCTCTAGTTCTCTCTCTTCTCTAGTTCTCTCTAGTTCTAGTTCTCTCTCTCTAGTTCTCTAGTTCTCTAGTTCTCTCTCTCTAGTTCTCTAGTTCTCTCTCTCTAGTTCTCTAGTTTTCTAGTTATCTAGTTCTCTAGTTCTCTCTCTCTTGTTCTCTAGTTCTCTAGTTCTCTCTCTCTAGTTATCTAGTTCTCTAGTTCTCTCTCTCTTGTTCTCTAGGTCTCTAGTTCTCTCTCTCTAGTTCTCTAGTTGTCTCTCTCTAGTTCTCTCTCTCTAGTTCCCTAGTTCTCTCGCTCTAGTTCTCTAGTTCTCTAGTTCTCTCTCTCTAGTTCTCTCTCTAGTTATCTCTCTATATTTCTCTCTCTATTTTTCTCTCTCTCGTTCTCTCTCTAGTTCTCTCTCTCTAGTTCTCTCTCTCTATTTCTATCTAGTTCTCTCTCTAGTTCTCTTTCTCTAGTTCTCTCTCTAGTTCTCTCTCTCTAGTTCCTAGTTCTCTAGTTCTCTCTCTAGTTCTCTCTCTAGTTCTCTAGTTCTCTCTCTCTCTCTAGTTCTCTCTCTAGTTTCTCTCTCTCTTGTTCTCTAGTTCTCTAGTTCTCTCTCTCTCTCTCTCTAGTTCTCTCTCTCTAGTTCTCTAGTTCTCTAGTTCTCTAGTTCTCTAGTTCTCTCTCTCTAGTTCTCTCTCTCTCTAGTTCTCTCTCTCTCTAGTTCCTAGTTCTCTCTCTCTAGTTCTCTCTCTAGTTCTCTAGTTCTCTAGTTCTCTCTCTAGTTCTCTAGTTGTCTCTCTCTAGTTCTCTAGTTTTCTAGTCTAGTCTCTCTAGTTCTCTCTCTCTCTAGTTTCTAGTTCTCTAGTTCTCTCTCTCTAGTTTCTAGTTCTCTAGTTCTCTCTCTTAGTTCTCTAGTTCTCTCTCTAGTTCTCTCTCTAGTTCTCTAGTTCTCTCTCTCTAGTCTCTCTCTCTCTAGTTCTCTCTCTAGTTCTCTCTAGTTCTCTCTCTCTAGTTTCTCTCTCTAGTTCTCTCTCTAGTTCTCTCTCTATATTTCTCTCTCTATTTTTCTCTCTCTCGTTCTCCCTCTCTCTAGTTCTCTCTCTAGTTCTCTCTCTCTAGTTCTCTAGTTCGCTCTCTAATTCTCTATCTAGTTCTCTCTCTAGTTCTCTTTCTCTAGTTCTCTCTCTAGTTCTCTCTCTCTAGTTCCCTCTAATTCTCTCCCTAGTTCTCTAGTTCTCTAGTTCTCTAGTTCTCTCTCTCTCTAGTTCTCTAGTTCTCTAGTTCTCTCTCTTTAGTTCCCTAGTTCTCTCGCTCTAGTTCTCTAGTTCTCTAGTTCGCTCTCTCTAGTTCTTTAGTACTCTAGTTCTCTCTCTCTAGTTCTCTCTCTAGTTTTCTCTCTAGTTCTTCCTCTCTCTAGTTCTCTCTCTAGTTCTCTCTAGTTTCTCTCTTCTCTAGTTCTCTCTCTAATTCTCTCTCTAGTTCTCTCTAGTTCTCTCTCTCTAGTTCTCTAGTTGTCTCTCTTATTCTCTCTCTAGTTCTCTCTCTAGTTCTCTTTCTCTAGTTCTCTCTCTGGTTCTCTCTCTCTAGTTCTCTCTCTAGTTCTCTCTCTAGTTCTCTCTCTCTAATTCTCTCTCTAGTTCTCCAATTATCTCTCTAGTTCACTAGTTCTCTAGCTCTCTCTCTCTAGTTCTCTAGTTCTCTAGTTCTTTTTCTCTCTAGTTTCTAGTTCTCTCTCTAGCTCTCTAGTTCTCTTTCTCTAGTTCTAGTTCTCTCTCTAGTTCTCTAGTTCTCTCTCTGTCTCTCTAGTCCTCTAGTTCTCTAGTTATCTCTCTAGTTCTCTCTAGTTCTCTCTCTAGTTTCTCTAGTTCTCTCTCTATTTCTCTAGTTCTCTCTCTATTTCTCTAGTTCTCTCTCTCTAGTTCTCTCTCTAGTTCTCTAGTTCTCTCTCTCTAGTTCTCTCTAGTTCTCTCTTCTCTAGTTTCTCTCTCTCTAGTTCTCTAGTTCTCTAGTTCTCTCTCTCTAGTTTCTCTAGTTCTCTCTCTCTCTAGTTCTCTAGTTCTCTTCTCTAGTTCTCTAGTTCTCTAGTTCTCTCTTTCTCTAGTTCTCTAGTTCTCTAGTTCTCTCTCTCTAGTTCCCTAGTTCTCTCGCTCTAGTTCTCTAGTTCTCTAGTTCGCTCTCTCTAGTTCTTCAGTTGTCTCTCTCGAGTTCTCTAGTTTTCTAGTTATCTAGTTCTCTAGTTCTCTCTCTCTTGTTCTCTAGTTCTCTAGTTCTCTCTCTCTAGTTATCTAGTTCTCTAGTTCTCTCTCTCTAGTTCTCTCTCTAGTTCTCTTTCTCTAGTTCTCTCTCTGGTTCTCTCTCTCTCTCTGTGTCTGTCTCTCTAGTTCTCTCTCTCTAGTTATCTAGTTCTCTAGTTCTCTCTCTCTAGTTCTCTAGTTGTCTCTCTCTAGTTCTCTAGTTTTCTAGTTCTCTAGTTCTCTTTCTCTCTCTCTAGTCCTCTAGTTCTCTAGTTATCTCTCTAGTTCTCTAGTTCTCTCTCTCTAGTTCTCTAGTTCTCTAGTTCTCTCTCTCTAGTTCTTTAGTTCTCTAGTTTCTCTAGTCTCTCTCTCTAGTTCTCTCTAGTTCTCTCTCTAGTTCTAGTTCTCTAGTCTCTCTAGTTTTTCTCTCTAGTTCTCTAGTTCTCTCTCTAGTTTCTAGTTCTCTCTCTCTCTAATTCTCTCTCTAGTCTCTCTCTCTAGTTCTCTTTCTCTAGTTCTCTCTCTCTAGTTCTCTCTCTCTAGTTCTCTCTCTAGTTCTCTCTCTAGTTCTCTCTCTAGTTCTCTAGTTCTCTAGTTCTCTCTCTCTCTAGTTCTCTAATTTCTCTCTAGTTCTCTAGTTCCCTCTCTAAGTTCTCTCTCTCTCTCTGTGTCTGTCTCTCTAGTTCTCTCTCTCTAGTTATCTAGTTCTCTAGTTCTCTCTCTCTAGTTCTCTACTTCTCTAGTTCTCTAGTTCTCTCTCTCTTGTTCTCTAGTTCTCTAGTTCTCTCTCTCTAGTTCTCTAGTTGTCTCTCTCTAGTTCTCTAGTTTTCTAGTTCTCTAGTTCTCTAGTTCTCTCTCTCTCTAGTTCTCTCTTCTCTTCTCTAGTTCTCTCTCTCTAGTTCCTAGTTCTCTCTCTCTAGTTCTCTAGTTCTCTAGTTCGCTCTCTCTGGTTCTTTAGTTCTCTAGTTCTCTAGTTCTCTCTCTCTAGTTCTCTCTCTAGTTATCTCTCTATATTTCTCTCTCTAGTTTTCTCTCTCTCGTTCTCCCTCTCTCTAGTTCTCTCTCTAGTTCTCTCTCTAGTTCTCTATTTCTCTCTCTAATTCTCTCTCTAGTTCTCTCTCTAGTTCTCTTTCTCTAGTTCTCTCTCTGGTTCTCTCTCTCTAGTTCTCTCTCTAGTTCTCTCTCTAGTTCTCTCTCTAGTTCTCTCTCTCTAGTTCTCTCTCTAGTTTAATTATCTCTCTAGTTCTCTAGTTCCCTCTATAATTCTTCTCTCTCTCTGTTCTGTCTCTCTAGTTCTCTCTCTCTAGTTCTCTAGTTCTCTCTCTCTCTCTCTAGTTCTCTACTTCTCTAGTTCTCTAGTTCTCTAGTTCTCTAGTTCTCTCTCTCTCTAGTTCTCTAGTTCTCTAGTTTTCTCTCTCTAGTTCTCTAGTTCTCTAGTTCTCTCTCTCTAGTTCTCTCTCTAGTTCTCTCTCTCTAGTCTCTCTCTCTAGTTCTCTAGTTCTCTCTCTAGTTCTCTAGTTCTCTAGTTTCTCTCTCTCTCTCTAGTTCTCTCTAGTTCTCTCTCTAGTTCTCTAGTTCTCTCTCTCTCTCTCTCTCTAGTTCTCTCTCTAGTTCTCTCTCTCTAGTTCTCTCTCTAGTTCTCTCTCTCTCGTTCTCTCTCTCTAGTTCTCTCTCTAGTCTCTCTCTCTAGTTCTCTAGTTTCTCTCTCTAATTCTCTCTCTAGTTCTCTCTCTAGTTCTCTTTCTCTAGTTCTCTCTCTGGTTCTCTCTCTCTAGTTCTCTCTCTAGTTCTCTCTCTAGTTCTCTCTCTAGTTCTCTCTCTCTAGTTCTCTCTTTCTAGTTCCCAATAATTATCTCTCTAGTTCTCTAGTTCTCTCTCTATAATTCTCTCTCTCTCTCTGTGTCTGTCTCTCTAGTTCTCTCTCTAGTTATCTAGTTCTCTAGTTCTCTCTCTCTAGTTCTCTCTCTTCTCTAGTTCTCTAGTTCTCTAGTTCTCTCTCTCTCTAGTTCTCTAGTTCCCTAGTTTTCTCGCTCTAGTTCTCTAGTTCTCTAGTTCTCTCTCTCTAGTTCTCTCTCTAGGTCTCTCTCTCTAGTTCTCTCTCTAGTTCTCTAGTTCTCTCTCTCTAGTTCTCTCTATCTTATTCTCCCTCTCTCTCTAGTTGTCTCTCTAGTTCTCTCTCTCTCTCTCTAGCTCTCTCTCTCTCTCTACTTCTCTCTAGTTCTCTCTGTCTAGTCTCTCTCTCTCTCTCTAGTTCTCTCTCTCTCTCTCGTTCTCTCTCTCTAGTTCTCTCTCTAGTTCTCTCTCTCTAGTTCTCTAGTTCTCTCTCTAATTCTCTCTCTAGTTCTCTCTCTCTAGTTATCTAGTTCTCTCTCTAATTCTCTCTCTAGTTCTCTCTCTCTAGTTCTCTCTCTAGTTCCCTCTAATTCTCTCTCTAGTACTCTAGTTCCCTCTATAATTCTCTCTCTCTCTCTCTCTCTCTCTCTCTGTCTCTCTCTCTAGTTCTCTCTCTCTAGTTATCTAGTTCTCTAGTTCTCTCTCTCTAGTTCTCTAGTTGTCTCTCTCTAGTTCTCTAGTTTTCTAGTTATCTAGTTCTCTTGTTCTCTCTCTATAGTTCTCTACTTATCTAGTTCTCTCTCTCTAGTTCCCTAGTTCTCTCACTCTAGTTCTCTAGTTCTCTAGTTCGCTCTCTCTGGTTCTTTAGTTCTCTAGTTCTCTATATTTCTCTCTCTAGTTTTCTCTCTCTCGTTCTCCCTCTCTCTAGTTCTCTCTCTAGTTCTCTATTTCTCTCTCTAATTCTCTCTCTAGTTCTCTCTCTAGTTCTCTTTCTCTAGTTCTCTCTCTGGTTCTCTCTCTCTAGTTCTCTCTCTAGTTCTCTCTCTAGTTCTCTCTCTAGTTCTCTCTCTCTAGTTCTCTCTCTCTAGTTCCCAATAATTATCTCTCTAGTTCTCTAGTTCCCTCTATAATTCTCTCTCTCTCTCTGTGTCTGTCTCTCTAGTTCTCTCTCTCTAGTTATCTAGTTCTCTAGTTCTCTCTCTCTAGTGCTCTACTTCTCTAGTTCTCTAGTTCTCTAGTTCTCTCTCTCTCTAGTTCTCTAGTTCCCTAGTTTTCTCGCTCTAGTTCTCTAGTTCTCTAGTTCTCTCTCTCTAGTTCTCTCTCTAGGTCTCTCTCTCTAGTTCTCTCTCTAGTTCTCTAGTTCTCTCTCTCTAGTTCTCTCTATCTTATTCTCCCTCTCTCTCTAGTTGTCTCTCTAGTTCTCTCTCTCTCTCTAGCTCTCTCTCTCTCTACTTCTCTCTAGTTCTCTCTCTCTCTCTCTCTCTCTCTCTCTCTCTCTCTCTCTCTCGTTCTCCCTCTCTCTAGTTCTCTCTCTAGTTCTCTCTCTCTAGTTCTCTAGTTCTCTCTCTAATTCTCTCTCTAGTTCTTTCTCTCTAGTTCTCTCTCTAGTTCCCTCTAATTCTCTCTCTAGTACTCTAGTTCCCTCTATAATTCTCTCTCTCTCTCTCTCTCGCTCTCTGTGTCTCTCTCTCTAGTTCTCTCTCTCTAGTTATCTAGTTCTCTAGTTCTCTCTCTCTAGTTCTCTAGTTGTCTCTCTCTAGTTCTCTAGTTTTCTAGTTATCTAGTTCTCTTGTTCTCTCTCTCTAGTTCTCTACTTCTCTAGTTCTCTCTCTCTAGTTCCCTAGTTCTCTCACTCTAGTTCTCTAGTTCTCTAGTTCGCTCTCTCTGGTTCTTTAGTTCTCTAGTTCTCTAGTTCTCTCTCTCTAGTTCTCTCTCTAGTTATCTCTCTATATTTCTCTCTCTAGTTTTCTCTCTCTCGTTCTCCCTCTCTCTAGTTCTCTCTCTAGTTATCTCTCTAGTTCTCTATTTCTCTCTCTAATTCTCTCTCTAGTTCTCTTTCTAGTTCTCTTTCTCTAGTTCTCTCTCTGGTTCTCTCTCTCTCTCTGTGTCTGTCTCTCTAGTTCTCTCTCTCTAGTTATCTAGTTCTCTAGTTCTCTCTCTCTAGTTCTCTACTTCTCTAGTTCTCTAGTTCTCTAGTTCTCTCTCTCTAGTTCTCTAGTTCCCTAGTTTTCTCGCTCTAGTTCTCTAGTTCTCTAGTTCTCTCTCTCTAGATTTCTCTCTCTAGTTCTCTCTCTCTCTCTCTCTCTAGGTCTCTCTCTCTAGTTCTCTCTCTAGTTCTCTAGTTCTCTCTCTCTAGTTCTCTCTATCTTATTCTCCCTCTCTCTCTAGTTGTCTCTCTAGTTCTCTCTCTCTCTCTCTCTAGCTCTCTCTCTCTCTACTTCTCTCTAGTTCTCTCTCTCTCTCTCTCTCTCTCTCTCTCTCTCTCTCGTTCTAGTTCTCTCTCTAGTTCTCTCTCTAGTTCTCTCTCTAGTTCTCTAGTTCTCTCTCTAGTTGTCTCTCTAGTTCTCTCTCTCTGTTCTCTAGTTCTCTCTCTCTCTCTCTCTCTCTAGTTCTCTCTGTCTCTCTCTCTCTTGTTCTCTCTTCTCTCTCTCTCTCTCTCTCTCTAGTTCTCTCTCTCTAGTTCTCTCTCTAGTTCTCTCTCTCTAGTTCTCTAGTTCTCTCTCTAATTCTCTCTCTAGTTCTCTCTCTCTAGTTATCTAGTTCTCTAGTTCTCTCTCTCTAGTTCTCTAGTTGTCTCTCTCTAGTTCTCTAGTTTTCTAGTTATCTAGTTCTCTTGTTCTCTCTCTCTAGTTCTCTACTTCTCTAGTTCTCTCTCTCTAGTTCCCTAGTTCTCTCACTCTAGTTCTCTAGTTCTCTAGTTCGCTCTCTCTGGTTCTTTAGTTCTCTAGTTCTCTAGTTCTCTCTCTCTAGTTCTCTCTCTAGTTATCTCTCTATATTTCTCTCTCTAGTTTTCTCTCTCTCGTTCTCCCTCTCTCTAGTTCTCTCTCTAGTTCTCTCTCTAGTTCTCTATTTCTCTCTCTAATTCTCTCTCTAGTTCTCTCTCTAGTTCTCTTTCTCTAGTTCTCTCTCTGGTTCTCTCTCTCTCTGTGTCTGTCTCTCTAGTTCTCTCTCTCTAGTTATCTAGTTCTCTAGTTCTCTCTCTCTAGTTCTCTAGTTCCCTAGTTTTCTCGCTCTAGTTCTCTAGTTCTCTAGTTCTCTCTCTCTAGTTTTCTCTCTCTGGTTCTCTCTCTAGTTCTCTCTCTAGGTCTCTCTCTCTAGTTCTCTCTCTAGTTCTCTAGTTCTCTCTCTCTAGTTCTCTCTATCTTATTCTCCCTCTCTCTCTAGTTGTCTCTCTAGTTCTCTCTCTCTCTCTCTAGCTCTCTCTCTCTCTCTACTTCTCTCTAGTTCTCTCTGTCTCTCTCTCTCTCTCTCTCTCTCTCTCTCTCTCTCTCTCGTTCTCCCTCTCTCTAGTTCTCTCTCTAGTTCTCTCTCTCTAGTTCTCTAGTTCTCTCTCTAATTCTCTCTCTAGTTCTCTCTCTCTAGTTCTCTAGTTCTCTCTCTAATTCTCTCTCTAGTTCTCTCTCTCTAGTTCTCTCTCTAGTTCCCTCTAATTCTCTCTCTTAGTACTCTAGTTCCCTCTATAATTCTCTCTCTCTCTCTCTCTCTCTCTCTCTGTGTCTCTCTCTCTAGTTCTCTCTCTCTAGTTATCTAGTTCTCTAGTTCTCTCTCTCTAGTTCTCTACTTCTCTAGTTCTCTAGTTCCCTAGTTTTCTCGCTCTAGTTCTCTAGTTTGCTTTCTCTACTTCTTTAGTTCTCTAGTTCTCTAGTTCTCTCTCTCTAGTTTTCTCTCTCTGGTTCTCTCTCTAGTTCTCTCCTTAGGTCTCTCTCTCTAGTTCTCTCTCTAGTTCTCTAGTTCTCTCTCTCTAGTTCTCTCTATATTATTCTCCCTCTCTCTCTCTAGTTGTCTCTCTAGTTCTCTCTCTCTCTCTGTTATTCTCTATCTCTCTCTCTCTCTAGCTCTCTCTCTCTACTTCTCTCTAGTTCTCTCTGTGTCTCTCTCTCTCTCTCTGTCTCTCTCTCTCTAGTTCTCTCTCTCTCTCTCTCTAGTTCTCTATCTCTCTCCCTCTAGCTCTCTCTCGCTCTACTTCTCTCTCTAGTTCTCCGTCTCTCTGTCTCTCTCTCTCTCTGTCTTTCTGGGAAGAAGAGATTTTCCAAATGGATTTATCTGGGATTCATGTTGGTGCCATGTCTCTGGCATTGATGAGGCCTGGCGGGCTTGATGATGATGCTCCCATTGGTACAGTAAACTAAGAGCCGCCGTAGGTGCTCACTGTATATTTACTGGGAGCCACATTGAGTTATGGGAGAGTGGGGGAAGGTGTGTTCTCTCTCTCTAGTTCTCTAGTTCTCTCTCTAATTCTCTCTCTAGTTCTCTCTCTAGTTCTCTCTCTCTAGTTCTCTAGTTGTCTCTCTAATTCTCTCTCTAGTTCTCTCTCTAGTTCTCTTTCTCTAGTTCTCTCTCTGGTTCTCTCTCTCTAGTTCTCTCTCTAGTTCTCTCTCTAGTTCTCTCTCTCTAATTCTCTCTCTAGTTCTCTAATTCTCTCTCTAGTTCACTAGTTCTCTAGCTCTCTCTCTCTCTAGTTCTCTCTCTAGTTCTCTAGTTCTCTCTCTCTCTCTCTCTCTAGTCCTCTAGTTCTCTAGTTATCTATCTAGTTCTGTAGTTATCTCTCTGTTTCTATAGTTCTCTCTCTAGTTCTCTAGTTATCTCTCTATTTCTCTAGTTCTCTCTCTCTATTTCTCTCTCTCTAGTTCTAGTTCTCTCTCTAGCTCTCTAGTTCATTCTCTCTAGTTCTCTCTCTCTAGTTATCTAGTTGTCTAGTTCTCTCTCTCTTGTTCTCTAGTTCTCTAGTTATCTCTCTCTAGTTATCTAGTTCTCTAGTTCTCTCTCTCTTGTTCTCTAGTTCTCTAGTTCTCTCTCTCTAGTTCTCTAGTCGTCTCTCTCTAGTTCTCTAGTTTTCTAGTTATCTAGTTCTCTAGTTCTCTCTCTCTAGTTCTCTACTTCTCTAGTTCTCTCTCTCTCTAGTTCCCTAGTTCTCTCACTCTAGTTCTCTAGTTCTCTAGTTCGCTCTCTCTAGTTCTCTAGT
The DNA here is from genome assembly GCF_034236695.1 of Oncorhynchus nerka. Taxonomy (NCBI): domain Eukaryota; kingdom Metazoa; phylum Chordata; class Actinopteri; order Salmoniformes; family Salmonidae; genus Oncorhynchus; species Oncorhynchus nerka. The sequence continues at coordinate 19,976,176 of NC_088403.1, forward strand.
TGTCTCTCTCTAGTTCTCTAGTTTTCTAGTTATCTAGTTCTCTAGTTCTCTCTCTCTTGTTCTCTAGTTCTCTAGTTCTCTCTCTCTAGTTATCTAGTTCTCTAGTTCTCTCTCTCTTGTTCTCTAGTTCTCTAGTTCTCTCTCTCTAGTTCTCTAGTTGTCTCTCTCTAGTTCCCTAGTTCTCTCACTCTAGTTCTCTAGTTCTCTAGTTCGCTCTCTCTGGTTCTTTAGTTCTCTAGTTCTCTAGTTCTCTCTCTCTAGTTCTCTCTCTAGTTATCTCTCTATATTTCTCTCTCTAGTTTTCTCTCTCTCGTTCTCCCTCTCTCTTTTTCTCTCTCTAGTTCTCTCTCTAGTTCTCTAGTTCTCTCTCTCTCTAATTCTCTCTCTAGTTCTCTCTCTCTAGTTCTCTTTCTCTAGTTCTCTCTCTGGTTCTCTCTCTCTAGTTCTCTCTCTAGTTCTCTCTCTAGTTCTCTCTCTAGTTCTCTCTCTCTAGTTCTCTCTCTCTATTTCTCTCTCTAGTTCTCTCTCTAGGTCTCTCTCTAGTTCTCTCTCTAGTTCTCTAGTTCTCTCTCTCTAGTTCTCTCTATCTTATTCTCCCTCTCTCTCTAGTTGTCTCTCTAGTTCTCTCTCTCTCTCTAGCTCTCTCTCTCTCTCTACTTCTCTCTAGTTCTCTCTGTCTCTCTCTCTCTCTCTCTCTCTCGTTCTCCCTCTCTCTAGTTCTCTCTCTAGTTCTCTCTCTCTAGTTCTCTAGTTCTCTCTCTAATTCTCTCTCTAGTTTTCTCTCTCTAGTTCTCTAGCTCTCTCTCTAATTCTCTCTCTAGTTCTCTCTCTCTAGTTCTCTCTCTAGTTCCCTCTAATTCTCTCTCTAGTACTCTAGTTCCCTCTATAATTCTCTCTCTCTCTCTCTCTCTCTCTCTCTCTGTGTCTCTCTCTCTAGTTCTCTCTCTCTAGTTATCTAGTTCTCTAGTTCTCTCTCTCTAGTTCTCTACTTCTCTAGTTCTCTAGTTCCCTAGTTTTCTCGCTCTAGTTCTCTAGTTCGCTTTCTCTAGTTCTTTAGTTCTCTAGTTCTCTAGTTCTCTCTCTCTAGTTTTCTCTCTCTGGTTCTCTCTCTAGTTCTCTCTCTATGTCTCTCTCTCTAGTTCTCTCTCTAGTTCCCTAGTTCTCTCACTCTAGTTCTCTAGTTCTCTAGTTCGCTCTCTCTAGTTCTCTAGTTGTCTCTCTCTAGTTCTCTAGTTTTCTAGTTATCTAGTTCTCTAGTTCTCTCTCTCTTGTTCTCTAGTTCTCTAGTTCTCTCTCTCTAGTTATCTAGTTCTCTTGTTCTCTCTCTCTCTAGTTCTCTACTTCTCTAGTTCTCTCTCTCTAGTTCCCTAGTTCTCTCACTCTAGTTCTCTAGTTCTCTAGTTCGCTCTCTCTGGTTCTTTAGTTCTCTAGTTCTCTAGTTCTCTCTCTCTAGTTCTCTCTCTAGTGATCTCTCTATATTTCTCTCTCTAGTTTTCTCTCTCTCGTTCTCCCTCTCTCTTTTTCTCTCTCTAGTTCTCTCTCTAGTTCTCTAGTTCTCTCTCTAATTCTCTCTCTAGTTCTCTCTCTCTAGTTCTCTCTCTAGTTCCCTCTAATTCTCTCTCTAGTACTCTAGTTCCCTCTATAATTCTCTCTCTCTCTCTCTCTCTCTCTCTCTCTCTGTGTCTCTCTCTCTAGTTCTCTCTCGCTAGTTATCTAGTTCTCTAGTTCTCTCTCTCTAGTTCTCTACTTCTCTAGTTCTCTAGTTCCCTAGTTTTCTCGCTCTAGTTCTCTAGTTCGCTTTCTCTAGTTCTTTAGTTCTCTAGTTCTCTAGTTCTCTCTCTCTAGTTTTCTCTCTCTGGTTCTCTCTCTAGTTCTCTCTCTATGTCTCTCTCTCTAGTTCTCTCTCTAGTTCCCTAGTTCTCTCACTCTAGTTCTCTAGTTCTCTAGTTCGCTCTCTCTAGTTCTCTAGTTGTCTCTCTCTAGTTCTCTAGTTTTCTAGTTATCTAGTTCTCTAGTTCTCTCTCTCTTGTTCTCTAGTTCTCTAGTTCTCTCTCTCTAGTTATCTAGTTCTCTAGTTCTCTCTCTCTTGTTCTCTAGTTCTCTAGTTCTCTCTCTCTAGTTCTCTAGTTGTCTCTCTCTAGTTCTCTAGTTTTCTAGTTATCTAGTTCTCTTGTTCTCTCTCTCTCTAGTTCTCTACTTCTCTAGTTCTCTCTCTCTAGTTCCCTAGTTCTCTCACTCTAGTTCTCTAGTTCTCTAGTTCGCTCTCTCTGGTTCTTTAGTTCTCTAGTTCTCTAGTTCTCTCTCTCTAGTTCTCTCTCTAGTGATCTCTCTATATTTCTCTCTCTAGTTTTCTCTCTCTCGTTCTCCCTCTCTCTTTTTCTCTCTCTAGTTCTCTCTCTAGTTCTCTAGTTCTCTCTCTCTAATTCTCTCTCTAGTTCTCTCTCTCTAGTTCTCTTTCTCTAGTTCTCTCTCTGGTTCTCTCTCTCTAGTTCTCTCTCTAGTTCTCTAGTTCTCTCTCTCTAGTTCTCTCTATCTTATTCTACCTCTCTCTCTAGTTGTCTCTCTAGTTCTCTCTCTCTCTCTAGCTCTCTCTCTCTCTCTACTTCTCTCTAGTTCTCTCTGTCTCTCTCTCTCTCTCTCTCTCTCTCGTTCTCCCTCTCTCTAGTTCTCTCTCTAGTTCTCTCTCTCTAGTTCTCTAGTTCTCTCTCTAATTCTCTCTCTAGTTTTCTCTCTCTAGTTCTCTAGCTCTCTCTCTAATTCTCTCTCTAGTTCTCTCTCTCTAGTTCTCTCTCTAGTTCCCTCTAATTCTCTCTCTAGTACTCTAGTTCCCTCTATAATTCTCTCTCTCTCTCTCTCTCTCTCTCTCTGTGTCTCTCTCTAGTTCTCTCTCTAGTTATCTAGTTCTCTAGTTCTCTCTCTCTAGTTCTCTACTTCTCTAGTTCTCTAGTTCCCTAGTTTTCTCGCTCTAGTTCTCTAGTTCGCTTTCTCTAGTTCTTTAGTTCTCTAGTTCTCTAGTTCTCTCTCTCTAGTTTTCTCTCTCTGGTTCTCTCTCTAGTTCTCTCTCTATGTCTCTCTCTCTAGTTCTCTCTCTAGTTCCCTAGTTCTCTCACTCTAGTTCTCTAGTTCTCTAGTTCGCTCTCTCTAGTTCTCTAGTTGTCTCTCTCTAGTTCTCTAGTTTTCTAGTTATCTAGTTCTCTAGTTCTCTCTCTCTTGTTCTCTAGTTCTCTAGTTCTCTCTCTCTAGTTATCTAGTTCTCTAGTTCTCTCTCTCTTGTTCTCTAGTTCTCTAGTTCTCTCTCTCTAGTTCTCTAGTTGTCTCTCTCTAGTTCTCTAGTTTTCTAGTTATCTAGTTCTCTTGTTCTCTCTCTCTCTAGTTCTCTACTTCTCTAGTTCTCTCTCTCTAGTTCCCTAGTTCTCTCACTCTAGTTCTCTAGTTCTCTAGTTCGCTCTCTCTGGTTCTTTAGTTCTCTAGTTCTCTAGTTCTCTCTCTCTAGTTCTCTCTCTAGTTATCTCTCTATATTTCTCTCTCTAGTTTTCTCTCTCTCGTTCTCCCTCTCTCTTTTTCTCTCTCTAGTTCTCTCTCTAGTTCTCTAGTTCTCTCTCTCTAATTCTCTCTCTAGTTCTCTCTCTCTAGTTCTCTTTCTCTAGTTCTCTCTCTGGTTCTCTCTCTCTAGTTCTCTCTCTAGTTCTCTCTCTAGTTCTCTCTCTAGTTCTCTCTCTCTAGTTCTCTCTCTCTATTTATCTCTCTAGTTCTCTCTCTAGGTCTCTCTCTAGTTCTCTCTCTAGTTCACTAGTTCTCTCTCTCTAGTTCTCTCTATCTTATTCTCCCTCTCTCTCTAGTTGTCTCTCTAGTTCTCTCTCTCTCTCTAGCTCTCTCTCTCTCTACTTCTCTCTAGTTCTCTCTGTCTCTCTCTCTCACTCTCTCTCTCTCGTTCTCCCTCTCTCTAGTTCTCTCTCTAGTTCTCTCTCTCTAGTTCTCTAGTTCTCTCTCTAATTCTCTCTCTAGTTTTCTCTCTCTAGTTCTCTAGCTCTCTCTCTAATTCTCTCTCTAGTTCTCTCTCTCTAGTTCTCTCTCTAGTTCCCTCTAATTCTCTCTCTAGTACTCTAGTTCCCTCTATAATTCTCTCTCTCTCTCTCTCTCTCTCTCTCTCTGTGTCTCTCTCTCTAGTTCTCTCTCTCTAGTTATCTAGTTCTCTAGTTCTCTCTCTCTAGTTCTCTACTTCTCTAGTTCTCTAGTTCCCTAGTTTTCTTGCTCTAGTTCTCTAGTTCGCTTTCTCTAGTTCTTTAGTTCTCTAGTTCTCTAGTTCTCTCTCTCTAGTTTTCTCTCTCTGGTTCTCTCTCTAGTTCTCTCTCTATGTCTCTCTCTCTAGTTCTCTCTCTAGTTCCCTAGTTCTCTCACTCTAGTTCTCTAGTTCTCTAGTTCGCTCTCTCTAGTTCTCTAGTTGTCTCTCTCTATTTCTCTAGTTTTCTAGTTATCTAGTTCTCTAGTTCTCTCTCTCTTGTTCTCTAGTTCTCTAGTTCTCTCTCTCTAGTTATCTAGTTCTCTAGTTCTCTCTCTCTTGTTCTCTAGTTCTCTAGTTCTCTCTCTCTAGTTCTCTAGTTGTCTCTCTCTAGTTCTCTAGTTTTCTAGTTATCTAGTTCTCTTGTTCTCTCTCTCTCTAGTTCTCTACTTCTCTAGTTCTCTCTCTCTAGTTCCCTAGTTCTCTCACTCTAGTTCTCTAGTTCTCTAGTTCGCTCTCTCTGGTTCTTTAGTTCTCTAGTTCTCTAGTTCTCTCTCTCTAGTTCTCTCTCTAGTTATCTCTCTATATTTCTCTCTCTAGTTTTCTCTCTCTCGTTCTCCCTCTCTCTTTTTCTCTCTCTAGTTCTCTCTCTAGTTCTCTAGTTCTCTCTCTCTAATTCTCTCTCTAGTTCTCTCTCTCTAGTTCTCTTTCTCTAGTTCTCTCTCTGGTTCTCTCTCTCTAGTTCTCTCTCTAGTTCTCTCTCTCTCTAGTTCTCTCTCTCTAGTTCTCTCTCTAGTTCTCTCTCTAGGTCTCTCTCTAGTTCTCTCTCTAGTTCTCTAGTTCTCTCTCTCTAGTTCTCTCTATCTTATTCTCCCTCTCTCTCTAGTTGTCTCTCTAGTTCTCTCTCTCTCTCTCTAGCTCTCTCTCTCTCTCTCTACTTCTCTCTAGTTCTCTCTGTCTCTCTCTCTCTCTCTCTCCCGTTCTCCCTCTCTCTAGTTCTCTCTCTAGTTCTCTCTCTCTAGTTCTCTAGTTCTCTCTCTAATTCTCTCTCTAGTTTTCTCTCTCTAGTTCTCTAGCTCTCCCTCTAATTCTCTCTCTAGTTCTCTCTCTCTAGTTCTCTCTCTAGTTCCCTCTAATTCTCTCTCTAGTACTCTAGTTCCCTCTATAATTCTCTCTCTCTCTCTCTCTCTCTCTCTGTGTCTCTCTCTCTAGTTCTCTCTCTCTAGTTATCTAGTTCTCTAGTTCTCTCTCTCTAGTTCTCTACTTCTCTAGTTCTCTAGTTCCCTAGTTTTCTCGCTCTAGTTCTCTAGTTCGCTTTCTCTAGTTCTTTAGTTCTCTAGTTCTCTAGTTCTCTCTCTCTAGTTTTCTCTCTCTGGTTCTCTCTCTAGTTCTCTCTCTATGTCTCTCTCTCTAGTTCTCTCTCTAGTTATCTAGTTCTCTCTCTCTAGTTCTCTCTATCTTATTCTCCCTCTCTCTCTCTAGTTGTCTCTCTAGTTCTCTCTCTCTCTCTCTGTTATTCTCTCTCTCTCTCTCTCTAGCTCTCTCTCTCTACTTCTCTCTAGTTCTCTCTGTGTCTCTCTCTCTCTCTGTCTCTCTCTCTCTAGTTCTCTCTCTCTCTCTCTAGTTCTCTATCTCTCTCCCTCTAGCTCTCTCTCGCTCTACTTCTCTCTCTAGTTCTCCGTCTCTATGTCTCTCTCTCTCTGTCTCTCTCTCTGTCTCTCTCTCTCTCTGTCTTTCTGGGAAGAAGAGATTTTCCAAATGATTTTATCTGGGATTCATGTTGGTGCCATGTCTCTGGCATTGATGAGGCCTGGCGGGCTTGATGATGATGCTCCCATTGGTACAGTAAACTAAGAGCCGCCGTAGGTGCTCACTGTATATTTACTGGGAGCCACATTGAGTTATGGGAGAGTGGGGGAAGGTGTGTGTGTGTGTGTGTGTGTGTGTGTGTGTGTGTGTGTGTGTGTGTGTGTGTGTGTGTGTGTGTGTGTGTGTGTGTGTGTGTGTGTGTGTGTGTGTGTGTGTGTGTGTGTGTGTGTGTGTGTGTGTGTGTGTGTGTGTGTGTGTGTGTGTGTGTGTGTGTGAGAACCTGTCTTAAACACATGCTAACCACAGGGCTTGTGCCTGCTTTGTGATGTAATATTGATATTTGGGGATAGTTCAAGACACAAGTTCTCAGGCTTCATATTTTATTCTCTGTGGACTCCGTGGGCTTTTTAAACTGATGCAACTCCACCTCTTCCCTCAGCCTTTTAAGGGCATAAAGGCTACCTGGCTAAAGGTGTAGAGAGCTCAGCTCAATTAAGCCTGCATTACATCAGCTAGCTACACGCATTAGCGGCAAAGTCTACCTACGGGTTTACGAGATGGTCGTTAAAGCAGTCACCTTCACAGGTCATGAGTCTGGAGCCCCGTTAAGGGGGCTGAGGTGACTTATCTCCCCGCTCACCCCTCACCTTGCCTGGGTAACTCACATAGACCTCACCCCTCCCACCTCTGGATCATTGGATGATTGTCAAGCATCCAACCGTACATGGGAGGGTGTCTATTGGAAAAAGCCAGGTTATTCTGACCTCATTATACCACAGGGGTCAATGAAGCAAAACGTTTGTGTCCCTAATGAAAATACATCTGCACTGCAGTACATGATGCAGCTGGAGCTGATTTAAAGGTACAGAAGGCACCAAAAGTAGATTGACTCCATCTCACTGTCAGCGAGCGGTGAAGGAGTGAAACGTGTTACTGCGTTCCCTTCAGATGTCTCCGCTGTAATTCACCTGTGCTCTGTCACTACACATTTTTTATTATTTAAATTTTTACACTGATTCTAATCATAACGAAATGGCATCTATTAACATATTTAAGATTATGGAGAAAGGATTTGGGATGTAAACTGTCTAATGTTGTACTATCTGTTTGACAGTTATGCTCGTGTTCATTCCTCATCTCCCATCACAATGCCCAATAATAACCAACATAACAGACAACGCAGGTCACTTTACAAGTCCTATATCCCGTTTGATGGAATTAAACTCCTCAGTATCAGGAATGGGATCTCACTCTCAGTGTGTGTGTGTGTGTGTGTGTGTGTGTGTGTGTGTGTGTGTGTGTGTGTGTGTGTGTGTGTGTGTGTGTGTGTGTGTGTGTGTGTGTGTGTGTGTGTGTATTAAACATGCCTGAGAATGTTTTGGATCTGTGTGAGAATGAGTGTATTTGTGTGAAAATGTGTACATTTGTGTGAGAATGTGTACATTTGTGTGAGAATGTGTGTGATTTTGTGTGAAAGGTGTGTACTTGTATGACCAGTTGTGTATTTGTGTAAGAATGTGTGTATCTGTGTGAGAAAGTGTGCATTTGTGTGAAAATGTGTGTATTTGTGTGAGAATGTGTGTAAAGTATGTATTTGTGTGAGGATGTGTGCATTTGTGTGAGAATGTGTGTATTTGGGTGAGAATGTGTGTATTTGTGTGAGAATGTGTGTATTTGGGTGAGAATGTGTGTATTTGATCGAACAGTGTGTGTATTTGTGTTAGAATTTGTGTGACAAACTATGCATTTGTATGAGAATGTGTGTATTTGTTGGAGGTCATCAAACAGAAATTGTGAATGCAACCACCAAAAGGTCAAGGTTCACAATGTACGACCCCTAGGAACACAAACACAGATTATACAGGTTGATGAGTGGGCTCCAAGGGACCTCCAGGTGGTTAAGGTTTGATTTTCCATGACTGCTCTTGCTATTACAGTTCCACTAGCTTGTACATAATCCCATTAATATCTGGTAGTGTAATAGTAATCATTCATATCTGGTAGTGTAATAGTAATCATTCATATCTGGTAGTGTAATAGTAATCATTCATATCTGGTAGTGTAATAGTACAATCAATATCATTCATATCTGGTAGTGTAATAGTAATCATTCATATCTGGTAGTGTAATAGTAATCATGCATATATGGTAGTGTCATAGTACAATCAATATCATTCATATCTGGTAGTGTAATTGTAATCATTCATATCTGGTAGTGTAATAGTAATCATTAATATCTGGTAGTGTAATAGTACAATCAATATCATTCATATCTGGTAGTGTAATAGTAATCATTCATATCTGGTAGTGTAATAGTAATCATTCATATCTGGTAGTGTAATAGTAATCATGCATATATGGTAGTGTAATAGTACAATCAATATCATTCATATCTGGTAGTGTAATAGTACAATCAATGTCCTTCATATCTTGAAGCATAATAATAAATACAATCTATATTATTCATATCAGTCTAAAGACATTTGATTAAAAGCATATTATTTTGAATCAAATAAATATGAATGTTATAGAACCGTCCCTTAACTATTAGGAAGATATTAGCATGTTAGCAAATCACAGTGTGTGTGTGTGTGTGTGTGTGTGTGTGTGTGTGTGTGTGTGTGTGTGTGTGTGTGTGTGTGTGTGTGTGTGTGTGTGTGTGTGTGTGTGTGTGTGTGTGTGTGTGTGTGTGTTCACACAGCCTCCCCTGTTAGCGATGGCAGCACCCGACTGATTCCTGGCCCTGAACCTTGTCGCCTTTCAAATATGAGGTCCGCCATGATCAAAGCCAGCCTCTCCCCGCCTCTTTAAAACAATGGAACACTCTGAAAAACAAAAGACGCAGTGGCGCGTGGAGAAAAGAGGCTTTTGGTGCCTCGTCGGCGTACTAATTAAACTTTTTGAAGGGAAAAGAACAGCAGAAGCTCAGCAAACAAGTGCGTCAACAAAAGAGGCCTCTTGGTTGTCTGTCGAGCACCAGCAGCTCCTGCTTGTGTATGATAATGATGACATTCCTCTCCTAATTGGAATCGTTGTCTTTATCATGTCCTCGGTGCGTGAGATAATAACGCCGAGGCGCGGCTGGAGAGTTTTTGGAGAGAGCTGTTCTGTTCGGAGTGGGTGGGGTGTGTTGGCGTGTGTGTGTGCGACCGTGTGCGGAGGACTTGTTTTCCTATCTTGTCAGGACTAGAATGTCTGAAAAGCAAGGAGATTGTTTATGTCCTACAAAGTAGTTTTCCCCAAATCATCCTGACAAGTAACAAAAACATGGCTGTGTATGTGTGTGCGTGTGTGAGTGCGTGAGAAGATGTTCATTTCAATGAAACATGATGAAGCCCCAAAATTGCCCTCGCTAGAAGCCTGTGTTTCAGACATAAGGAAGTGGATGGCTGCGAACTCTCTACTTTTAAACTCGGACAAAACAGAGATGCTTGTTCTAGGTCCCAAGAAACAAAGAGATCTTCTGTTGAATCTGACAATTAATCTTAATGGTTGTACAGTCGTCTCAAATAAAACTGTGAAGGACCTCGGCGTTACTCTGGACCCTGATCTCTCTTTTGACGTACATATCAAGACTGTTTCAAGGACAGCTTTTTTCCATCTACGTAACATTGCAAAAATCAGAAACTTTCTGACCAAAAATGATGCAAAAAAATTAATCCATGCTTTTGTTACTTCTATGTTAGACTACTGCAATGCTCTACTTTCCGGCTACCCGGATAAAGCACTAAATAAACTTCAGTTAGTACTAAATACGGCTGCTAGAATCCTGACTAGAACCAGAAAATGTGATCATATTACTCCAGTGCTAGCCTCCCTACACTGGCTTCCTGTCAAGGCAAGGGCTGATTTCAAGGATTTACTGCTAACCTACAAAGCATTACATGGGCTTGCTCCTACCTATCTCTCTGATTTGGTCCTGCCGTACATACCTACACGTACACTACGGTCACAAGACGCAGGCCTCCTAATTGTCCCTAGAATTTCTAAGCAAACAGCTGGAGGCAGGGCTTTGTCCTATAGAGCTCCATTTTTATGGAATGGTCTGCCTACCCATCTGAGAGACACAAACTCGGTCTCAACCTTTAAATCTTTACTGAAGACTCATCTCTTCAGTGGGTCATATGATTGAGTGTAGTCTGGCCCAGGAGTGTGAAGGTGAACGGAAAGGCTCTGGAGCAACGAACCGCCCTTGCTGTCTCTGGTGTGTCACTTGAGTGGGTTGAGTCACTGATGTGATCTTCCTGTCTGGGTTGGCGCCCCCCCTTGGGTTGTGCCGTGGTGGAGATCTTTGTGGGCTATACTCGGCCTTGTTTCAGGATGGTAAGTTGGTGATTGAAGATATCCCTCTAGTGGTGTGGGGGCTGTGCTTTGGCAAAGTGGGTGGGGTTATATCGTTCCTGTTTGGCCCTGTCCGGGGGTATCATCGGATGGGGCCACAGTGTCTCCTGACCCCTCCTGTCTCAGCCTCCAGTATTTATGCTGCAGTAGTTTATGTGTCAGAGGGCTAGGGTTAGTTTGTTATATCGGGAGTACTTCTCCTGTCTTATCCGGTGTCCTGTGTGAATTTAAGTATGCTCTCTCTAATTCTCTCTTTCTTTCTCTCTCTCGGAGGACCTGAGCCCTAGGACCATGCCTCAAGGCTACCTGGCATGATGACTTCTTGCTGTCCCCAGTCCACCTGGCCGTGCTGCTGCTCCAGTTTAAACTGTTCTGCCTGTGAATATTATTATTTGACCATGCTGGTCATTTATGAACATTTGAACATCTTGGCCATGTTCTGTTATAATCTCCACCCGGCACAGCCAGAAGAGGACTGGCCACCCCTCATAGCCTGGTTCCTCTCTAGGTTTCTTCCTAGGTTTTGGCCTTTCTAGGGAGTTTTTCCTAGCCACGGTGCTTCTACACCTGCATTGCTTGCTGTTTGGGCTTTTGGGCTGGGTTTCTGTACAGCACTTTGAGATATCAGCTGATGTACAAAGGGCTATATAAATACATTTGATTTGATTTGAGTAGATGTGTTATATATGTTCTTTATAATTCAGCCTAACAGGGTGGAAATGCATCAGTGGGACATACTGACTAACGACATGGAACATGGAGATACAACAGAGTGTTTATATATTATGTAGCTTTGCACCAAAGTTTTCCCACCAAAGAAATGATGACACTTCCTGAATGTGGTGTCTAGTTTAGCCAACTCACACACCCGGCTCAAACAGAGAGGGATGCTATGTTAACTAGCTGGAACACTGGAACTCTCCAAGGTTTTGCCTGTCTATCTATGGTTTTGCCTGTCCATCTATGGTTTTGCCTGTCCATCTATGGTTTTGCCTGTCTATCTATGGTTTTGCCTGTCTATCTATGGTTTTGCCTGTCCATCTATGGTTTTGCCTGTCTATCTATGGTTTTGCCTGTCTATCTATGGTTTTGCCTGTCCATCTATGGTTTTGCCTGTCTATCTATGGTTTTGCCTGTCTATCTATGGTTTTGCCTGTCTTTCTAACAGGGTTGACGTGTTATGCTCGACACACCCAATTTTACACCAGAAAACACTAGAAAAGGGCCACGAGTACTTTGTGATTTGACTATTAGATGTTGATTGTTTATTTTGTATATTTTTTATAAAGGAATAGCTTCACCCTATTAAATTGAGAGGTCAGTTCATGTAACAGGGGTGAAATAAACATTAAATAAATACTTTTTCAAATGAACTGTCAAATTAACTAAATAACTTTACAATGATGGTGAAAACCTGGAGAAAGTCGGTGTTAAGTGGGTTAAAATCTTCCAGGAACTCACGTAGGAAAGTAGAATATCTATTCATACTAAAAAACAGATTGATTGAATTCTCCATGTGGCCTACATTAAAGGGTACTTCATTTAACATACACTACATTGCCAAAAGTATGAGGACAATTGCTAGTCGAACATCTCATTCCAAAATCATGGGCATTAATATAGAGTTGGTCCCCCCTTTGCTGCTACAGTGTAACAGCCTCCACTCTTCTGGGAAGGCTTTCCACTAGATGTTGGAACATTGCTGTGGGGACTTCCATTCAGCCACAAGAGCATTAGTGAGGTCAGACACCAATGTTGGGTGGTTAGACCTGGCTCGCAGTTGGCGTTCCAATTCATCCTAAAGGTATTCGATGGGGTTAAGGTCAGGGCTCTGTGCAGACCAGTCGTTTTTACACACCGATCTCGATAAATAATTTCTGTATAGACCTCGCTTTGTTTTTAATAATATACAGTAGCAGGCTTTTAAAATGCCATATTGGTGCACAATTGCTACTTAAAATGGGAGGCAAAAGGCAGTCTTTCCACATACAATAGCATCAATACCATCCAAGTATATCCCACTTTCTTTCCCCTCTGCTTTCCTCGACAAGAGAGGCAGATCCCTGCTCCCTACAGCTAATCGCCCGTGGGATCTGGAGACGCAGCGACATCCAGGTGATAAAAAGCCTTCAAAGACGTAACGAGAGAGAGAGAGACACACAGTTCCGTTTGGCAGTTCACTTTCACAGCTTTCGATTCCCTGCCCGGCCTAGCTGAAAGAAGTCTGAAAGAGACCGGGCTAATCTCTCCCTGAGTGTCAGCTCCTCTCCCTCTGTTCTCCCTCTCTCTGAAAAGAACCTCTATTTATCTGACCAAAACCTCCTTCCCTCCCGGTGTCCATTTTGGATCTTATCAACCACAAGATAATTCAACTCCGCTCTCTCTCCCGCTCGCTCTCTCTCTTCCCTCTCTCTCACTCTCCCCTCTCTTTCTCTCCTCCCTCCCTCCCTCACTCTCTCTCTCTCTCTCTCTCTCTCTCTCTCTCTCTCTCTCTCTCTCTCTCTGCTCGGCTTCTGTTCATTAAAAGTTCCCTGTCTCTTCCTTCGTCAAGAGTGCATCCATCTGTCCGGGGAGCAGGAAGGGAGGAAGGAAAGGAAGAGGGGGGGTGCTGCTATCTCTTCATCTCTCCATCTTGAGTCTTTGTGTTGTTCTCTTTGATTTGTTTCTGTTCTGCCTTCGGTTCAACCCCCCTCTCGTTTTGGTCCCTGATGGATCGGCCCTCAGCCTTTAAGTTAGATTTGTTTTCCTCGCTGTTTGAGCTTCTGTTAATGTAGATCAAATAACACTGTGAGTGTTAAAGGTACACTCTTTAATCTATTCATCTCTGTTGTGTTCCACTTCCACTTGGGCTCTCATCTTTTGCTTTTCAAATGCAGTGGCAAGAAACAGTATGAGACCCTTCGGAATAACCTGGAATTCTGGTCATAAAACTTGACCTGATCTTTAATCTAAGTCACAACAATTTTTTCATTTGACCTTTATTTTTAACAAAGCAAGTGAGTTATGAACAAATTCTTATTTACAATGACGGCCTAGGAACAGTGGGTTAACTGCCTTTTTCAGGAACAGAACGACAGATTTTGACAATGTCAGCTCAGGGACTTGATCTAGCAACCTTTCAGTTACTGGCCCAACACTGTAACCACTAGGCTACCTGCCGCCCAAATAGACAATAGATAAACACAGTCTGCTTAAACTAATAACACACAAACAATTATATGTTTTCATGTCTTTATTGAACACACCGTGTAAACATTCACAGTGCAGGGTGGGAAAAGTATGTGAACCCTTGGATTTAATAACTGGTTGACCATCCTTTGGCAGCAATAACCTCAACCAAACGTTTTCTGTAGTTGCGGATCAGACCTGCACATTGGTTGGGAGGAATTTTGGACCATTCCTCTTTACAAAACTGTTTCAGTTCAGCAATATTCTTGGGATGTCTGGTGGGAACCGCTCTCAAGGTCTTGCCACAGCATCTCAATCGGGTTGAGGTCAGGACTCAGACTAGGCCACTCCAGAAGGTGTATTTTCTACTGTTGAAGCCAGTCTGTTGTTGATTTACTTCTGTGTTTTGGGTCGATGTCCTGTTGCATCACCCAACTTCTGTTGCGCTTCAATTGGCGGACAGATAGGCTAACATTCTCCTGCAAAATGTCTTGATAAACACGGGAATTTATTGTTCCGTCAATGATTGCAAGATGTCCAGGCCCTGAAGCAGCAAAGCAGCCCCGAACCATGATGCTCCCTCCACCATAGTTTACAGTTGGGATGAGGTTTTGATGTTGGTGTGCTGTGCCTTTTTTTCTCCACACATAGTGTTTAGTTTCATCTGTCCACAGAATATTTTGCCAGTAACGCCTGGAACATCCAGGTGCTCTTCAGACGTGCATGTCCTCAACTGGCAGCTTCATTAAATAGTACCTACAAAACACCATTCTCAACGTCAACAGTGAAGATGCGACTCCGAGGTTCTGGCCTTCGAGACAGAGTTGCAAAGAAAATCCACATCTCAGACTGGCCAATAGAAATAAAAGATTAAGATGGGCAAAATAACACAGACACTGGACAGAGGAACTCTGCCTAGAAGACCAGCATCCCGGAGTTGCCTCTTCACTGTTGACGTTGAGACATGTGTTTTGCGGGTACTATTTAATGAAGCTGCCAGTTGAGGGCTTGTGAGGCATCTGTTTCTCAAACTAGACACTCTAATGTACTTGTCCTCTTGCTCAGTTGTGCACCAGGGCCTCCCACTCCTCTTTCTATTCTGGTTAGAGCCCGTTTGCGCTGTTCTGTGAAGGGAGTAGTACACAGCGTTGTACAAGATCTTCAGTTTATTGGCAATTTGTCACATGCAATAGCCTTCATTTCTCAGAACAAGAATAGACTGACGAGTTTCAGAAGAAAGCACTTTGTTCCTGGCCATTTTGAGCCTGTAATCGAACACGCAAACTCTGATGCTCCAGATACTCAACTAATCTAAAGAAGGCCAATTTTATTGCTTCTTTAATTAGAACGACAGTTTTCAGCTGTGCTAACATAATTGCAAAAGGGTTTTCTAATGATCAATTAGCCTTTTCAAATGATAAACTTGGATTAGCTAACACAACGTGCCGTTGGAACACAGGAGTGCTGATAATGGGCCTCTGTACGTCAATGTAGACATTCCATAAATCTGATGTTTCCATCTACAATAGTCATTTACAACGTTAACAATGTCTACACTGTATTTCTGATCAATGTTATGTTATTTTAATGGACATAAAATGTGCTTTTCTTTCAAAAACAAGGACATTTCTAAGCGACCCCAAACGTTTGAACAGTAGTGTACATGTAGGTAGAGTTATTAAAGTGACTATGCATAGATGATAACAACAGAGAGTAGCGGCAATGTAAAGAGCTGGGGGGTGCAAATAGTCCGGGGAGTCATTTGATTAGACGTTCAGGAGTCTTATGGCTTGGGGGTAGAAGTTGTTAACTTGGACTTGGCGCTCCGGCACCGCTTGTCGTACGGTAGCAGAGAGGACAATCTATGCCTAGGGTGGCTGGAGTTAAAAAAAATTGTAGGTCCTTCTTCTGACACCGCCTGGTATAGAGATCCTGGATGGCTTGTTGTTTAGTTTAAGAGGTTGTTTAGTTAAAGAGGTTGTTTAGTGAAAGGGGTTGTTTAGTTAAAGAGGTTGTTTAGTGAAAGGGGTTGTTTAGTGAAAGGGGTTGTTTAGTTAAAGAGGTTGTTTAGTTTAAGAGGTTGTTTAGTTAAAGAGGTTGTTTAGTTTAAGAGGTTGTTTAGTTAAAGAGGTTGTTTAGTGAAAGGGGTTGTTTAGTTAAAGAGGTTGTTTAGTGAAAGGGGTTGTTTAGTGAAAGGGGTTGTTTAGTTAAAGAGGTTGTTTAGTTTAAGAGGTTGTTTAGTTTAAGAGGTTGTTTAGTTAAAGAGGTTGTTTAGTTAAAGAGGTTGTTTAGTTAAAGAGGTTGTTTAGTGAAAGGGGTTGTTTAGTGAAAGGGGTTGTTTAGTTAAAGAGGTTGTTTAGTTTAAGAGGTTGTTTAGTTTAAGAGGTTGTTTAGTTAAAGAGGTTGTTTAGTTTAAGAGGTTGTTTAGTTAAAGAGGTTGTTTAGTGAAAGGGGTTGTTTAGTGAAAGGGGTTGTTTAGTTAAAGAGGTTGTTTAGTTTGTTAAGAGGTTGTTTAGTTTAAGAGGTTGTTTAGTTTGTTAAGAGGTTGTTTAGTTTTGTAAGATGTTGTTTAGTTTAAGAGGTTGTTTAGTTTGGTAAGAGGTTGTTTAGTTTGTTAAGAGGTTATTTAGTTTGTTAAGAGGATGTTTAGTTTGGTAAGAGGTTGTTTAGTTTAAGATGTTGTTTAGTTTGGTAAGAGGTTGTTTAGTTTGTTAAGAGGTTATTTAGTTTGTTAAGAGGATGTTTAGTTTGTTAAGAGGTTGTTTAGTTTGGTAAGATGTTGTTTAGTTTAAGAGGTTGTTTAGTTTGGTAAGAGGTTGTTTAGTTTGGTAAGAGGTTGTTTAGTTTGTTAAGAGGTTGTTTAGTTTGTTAAGAGGTTGTTTAAGAGGTTGTTTAGTTTGTTAAGAGGTTGTTTAGTTTGTTAAGAGGTTATTTAGTTTGTTAAGAGGATGTTTAGTTTGTTAAGAGGTTGTTTAGTTTGTTAAGAGGTTGTTTAGTTTGTTAAGAGGATGTTTAGTTTGTTAAGAGGTTGTTTAGTTTGTTAAGAGGTTGTTTAGTTTGTTAAGAGGTTGTTTAGTTTGGTAAGATGTTATTTAGTTTAAGAGGTTGTTTAGTTTAAGAGGTAGTTTAGTTTGTTAAGAGGTTGTTTAGTGTAAGAGGTTGTTCAGTTTAAGAGGTTGTTTAGTTTGTTAAGATGTTGTTTAGTTTAAGAGGTTGTTTAGTTTGTTAAGATGTTGTTTAGTTTAAGAGGCTGTTTAGTTTGTTAAGAGGTAGTTTAGTTTAAGAGGTGGTTTAGTTTGTTAAGAGGTTGTTTAGCTTAAGAGGTTGTTTAGTTTGTTAAGATGTTTAGTTTGTAAATAAGTCCTTCAGCGCAAATGCAATCTGCACCCAACATACATTTTTTATAATTCAGGACATCGAAAGGGATCGTTTTTACTGCCTGGCCCACGCCAATCTTGGAATTCCAAAGCAATATTTGTAGCCAGCCAAAAAACAAACAACCAATCTGGCTGTTCTTGTTTTCTGACAAGGCCTCGAACCTACCATTCCGGATTAGCTCTGGGAGCCTGGAGAAGAGGGGGCAGAAAAGTAAGGCGAGTGAGAGATTGATGCCTTTCACGTGGTCATGCATTTCATTTATCAATAAAGCTGTCAGCTCTCCACTAACCTGGGCGGGTGTACTCCAGAATTAATCAGAACAAAGACATCAATCAACAAGCCCATAGCTGCTGCTCGGCACTCCATTACATTGACCTGAGCAAGGTTGTCGACTAGCCAAAGTTTGCAGAGTGATGCCACGTTTTGACACGGCACCTTATGAGTGACACGCTCAAGGTTCTCGCATCCACGGGCAAGGAGGAGAGGTGTGTGTGAACATCTAGGAGGACAGTTCCAGTGACACGCTCAAGGTTCTCGTATCCACGAGCAAGGAGGAGAGGTGTGTGTGAGCATCTAGGAGGACAGTTCCAGTGACACGCTCAAGGTTCTCGTATCCACGAGCAAGGAGGAGAGGTGTGTGTGAGCATCTAGGAGGACAGTTCCAGTGACAAGCTCAAGGTTCTCGTATCCACGAGCAAGGAGGAGAGGTGTGTGTGAGCATCTAGGAGGACAGTTCCAGTGACACGCTCAAGGTTCTCGTATCCACGAGCAAGGAGGAGAGGTGTGTGTGAGCATCTAGGAGGACAGTTCCAGTGACACGCTCAAGGTTCTCGTATCCACGAGCAAGGAGGAGAGGTGTCTGTGAGCATCGATCTCTCTCTGTGTGTGTAGGAGATTGAAGTGTATGTATGAGCCATGGGACTTCCTCCCTCAGTCCCTCATGTTCCCTTCCCCTGTTAACACGCAGGTCATTATGGGTAGTGGTTTGGGACATCCATCACAGGCGGGCAGCAGCAGATTGATACGCACTGCAGCCCTATCCTATTTTCATCCCGCTGTTTTTAAGATCCTCAAGATGTGATTTGGGAAATGGCGTCCTCCTGCCCACTCATCTATCAACTTCCTGTATCCTCCCTAGCCAGAGAGATGGCTGCATGGCCGGCGCTCCCCACGGAGAGGATGAACAGGACAGAGAGAGAGAGGAGACCTGGCTGCACGGCCGACGCTCCACACGGAGAGGATGAACAGGACAGAGAGAGAGAGGAGGCCTTGCTGCACGGCCGACGAGCCACACGGAGAGGATGAACAGGACAGAGAGAGAGAGGAGACCTTGGTGCACGGCCGGCCCTCCACACGGAGAGGATGAACAGGACAGAGAGAGAGAGAGAGGAGACCTGGCTGCACGGCCGGCGCTCCACACGGAGAGGATGAACAGGACAGAGAGAGAGAGGAGGCCTTGCTGCACGGCCGGCGCTCCACACGGAGAGGATGAACAGGACAGAGAGAGAGAGAGAGAGAGGAGGCCTTGCTGCACGGCCGGCGCTCCACACGGAGAGGATGAACAGGACAGAGAGAGAGAGAGAGGAGGCCTTGCTGCACGGCCGGCGCTCCACACGGAGAGGATGAACAGGACATAGAGAGAGAGGAGACCTGGCTGCACGGCCGGCCCTCCACACGGAGAGGATGAACAGGACAGAGAGAGAGAGGAGACCTGGCTGCACGGCCGGCCCTCCACACGGAGAGGATGAACAGGACAGAGAGAGAGAGGAGACCTGGCTGCACGGCCAGCGCTCCCCAGGGAGAGGATGAACAGGACAGAGAGAGAGAGAGAGAGAGAGAGAGAGAGAGGAGGCCTTGCTGCATGGCCGGCGCCCCCCAGTGAGAGGATGAACAGGACAGAGAGAGAGGATACCTTGAAGGCAGAGCAAAATGTGTCAGTTATAGTAGCAGTGAAGGCAGAGCAAAATGTGTCAGTTATAGTAGCAGTGAAGGCAGAGCAAAATTGGGACAGTTCCAGTGGACAGTGGTAGACGGTGGATTGGGCTTGGACGTTGTGGACAGAGAGGGGGACAGTTCCAGTGGACAGTGGTAGAGGGTGGGTTGGGCTTGGACGTTGAGGACAGAGAGGGGGACAGTTCCAGTGGACAGTGGTAGAGGGTGGATTGGGCTTGGACGTTGAGGACAGAGAGGGGGGCAGTTCCAGTGACAGGAGACAGGAGGAGGAGGGAGAAAGAGAGGGACTCAGTAGCATAATTAGAGGAAAATAACCTGGAACAAATTTGCTTTACCTAATTACCTAGTAGTAGAGTAAAAGGATAATAACCTCCTTATCCTAATTGAATCTGGCCCAATTTGATTGATCCCAATTTGGCAGTAATTGACATAACGTGCTGGGCATCTAGGCTGTGCCTCCAGAGTAGTCAGTAACACACCGTGTGTGTGTGTGTGTGTGTGTGTGTGTGTGTGTGTGTGTGTGTGTGTGTGTGTGTGTGTGTGTGTGTGTGTGTGTGTGTGTGTGTGTGTGTGTGTCTTTGTGCGGGTCGGTAGCATGGCATCGGCAAGGTGTTGTCTTTGTGAGGGGATAAGCAGACTTCCTACAGTTTTTATGTGATTTCCACTTTAGACACAATTAAGCCAAAGTGAATCAGACGAGCCAGTCAACACTTAATTTGTGTGCGGCTGTCAGTCACACAGCAAACCAACAAAAGCCTGTCTCTGTCTGATGATCAGTATTCCCCAAAAGGTACAGTTCTTTTTGGAAGCCCCGCTGTCTCCAAGACAACACGGCCGGTTGCCGTGGAGCTTCAAAGTTAGGAGGAGACAATAAGAAGATGTGGTTACTGGGTAGGGGGCAAATTGCAATTGAAAGCCCTCATCTGTTTTTGCAGAATTTTCTAATACATGTTCTGATTGATCAGTTTGGAATGTGTTGATTAAATTATTGTTTATTTCATTTGCACTTCCTATTTCATTATTGGGGCTCTCTTTGAATGTTAACTCTGAGTACACGTCGTCGTGGTTACCATGGGATACCAATGTTTACTGACAGGCCTCATTAACTGAATCAGAATTGTGTCATATTTTCTCAAAATTGTTTCATTGGGAGATTGTCAGTTTTGTCAGTGTCGGTGGATTAATGACCTAGACAATTCTAAAGCAGTCGCTCAACGGCCATCGCATGAAACATATCTGAGCACATGAAATCATCTCATTAATATTCACATTTCTGTCACTAAGTTAAAGCTGCTTTCCCACGATGAGCTGTGGGCGGATGATGTGTTTTGACGTAAACCTGTCATTTTTACAACATGTTTTTTATATCCAGTGATTTTTCTAATGTTTCTTTCACTCTGAGAGAGAGGGGGTGAGAGAGAGCGAGAGAGAGAGGGGGGGGGTGAAACAGAGAGCGAGAGAGAGGGGTGATACAGACAGAGAGAGAGAGGGGTGAAACAGACAGAGAGAGATAGGGGTGATACAGACAGAGAGAGAGAAGGGTGATACAGACAGAGAGAGAGGGGTGAAACAGACAGAGAGAGAGAGGGGTGAAACAGACAGAGAGACACAAAAATCACAGTCTACTTACAGTCTACTTAAACAGAGCAATACTCAATCATGAGGCATCAAAGCCAAAGGAACTGAGTAACATTAAGAAATGCTATAGATGGAAGGAATGCAGTTTGGAAACCTACCAAAAAACAATTAGGCAACAACAAATTCAATCCCTTTTAGACAATTTCCTGGGTAAAACGTTCCACTGTAATAGTGAAGGTGTAAATCTGTCAGTAGAAAATCTTAACAGTATATTTGACCTCTCAGCTTCCCTATCAAATCTAAAAATCTCAAATAGAAAACCGAAGAGAATTAACAATAATGACAAATGGTTTGATGAAGAATGCAAAAATCTAAGAAAGAAATTGAGAAACCTGTCCAACCAAAAACATAGAGACCCGGAAAACCTGAGTCTACGCCTTCACTATGGTGAATCACTAAAACAATACAGAAATACACTACGGAAAAAGAAGGAACAGCATGTCAGAAATCAGCTCAATGCAATTGAAGAATCCATAGACTCTAACCACTTCTGGGAAAATTGGAAAACACTAAACAAACAACAACACGAAGAATTATCTATCCAAAATGGAGATGTATGGGTAAACCACTTCTCCAATCTTTTTGGTTCTATAACAAAGAACAAAGAGCAAAAACATATACATGATCAAATACAGATCTTAGAATCAACTATTAAAGACTACCAGAACCCACTGGATTCTCCAATTACATTGAATGAGTTACAGGACAAAATAAAAACCCTTCAACCCAAAAAGACCTGTGGTGTCGATGGTATCCTCAATGAAATGATCAAATATACAGACAACAAATTCCAATTGGCTATACTAAAACTCTTTAACATCATACTTAGCTCTGGCATCTTCCCCAATATTTGGAACCAAGGACTGATCACCCCAATCCACAAAAGTGGAGACAAATTTGACCCCAACAACTACCGTGGAATATGTGTCAACAGTAACCTTGGGAAAATCCTCTGCATTATTATTAACAGCAGACTCGTACATTTCCTCAATGAAAACAATGTACTGAGCAAATGTCAAATTGGCTTTTTACCAAATTACCGTACAACAGACCATGTATTCACCCTGCACACCTAATTGACAACCAAACAAACCAAAACAAAGGCAAAGTCTTCTCATGCTTTGTTGATTTCAAAAAGCCTTCGACTCAATCTGGCATGAGGGTCTGCTATACAAACTGATGGAAAGTGGTGTTGGGGGTAAAACATACGACATTATAAAATCCATGTACACAAACAACAAGTGTGCGGTTAAAATTGGCAAAAAACACACACATTTCTTCACACAGGGTCGTGGGGTTAGACAGGGATGCAGCTTAAGCCCCACCCTCTTCAACATATATATCAACGAATTGGCGCGGGCACTAGAAAAGTCTGCAGCACCCGGCCTCCCCTGCTAGAATCCAAGTCAAATGTCTGCTGTTTGCTGATGATCTGGTGCTTCTGTCACCAACCAAGGAGGGCCTACAGCAGCACCTAGATCTTATGCACAGATTCTGTCAGACCTGGGCCCTGACAGTAAATCTCAGTAAGACCAAAATAATGGTGTTCCAAAAAGGTCCAGTCACCAGGACCACAAATACAAATTCCATCTAGACACTGTTGCCCTAGAGCACACAAAAAACTATACATACCTTGGCCTAAACATCAGCGCCACAGGTAACTTCCACAAAGCTGTGAACGATCTGAGAGACAAGGCAAGAAGGGCATTCTATGCCATCAAAAGAAACATAAATTTCAACATACCAATTAGGATTTGGCTAAAAATACTTGAATCAGTCATAGAGCCCATTGCCCTTTATGGTTGTGAGGTCTGGGGTCCGCTCACCAACCAAGACTTCACAAAATGGGACAAACACCAAATTGAGACTCTGCACGCAGAATTCTGCAAAAATATCCTCCGTGTACAACGTAAAACACCAAATAATGCATGCAGAGCAGAATTAGGCCGATACCCACTAATTATCAAAATCCAGAAAAGAGCCGTTAAATTCTACAACCACCTAAAAGGAAGCGATTCACAAACCTTCCACAACAAAGCCATCACCTACAGAGAGATGAACCTGGAGAAGAGTCCCCTAAGCAAGCTGGTCCTGGGGCTCAGTTCACAAACACAAACACACCGTACAGAGCCCCAGGACAACAGCACAATTAGACCCAACCAAATCATGAGAAAACAAAAAGATAATTACTTAACACATTGGAAAGAATTAACAAAAAAACAGAGCAAACTAGAATGCTATTTGGCCCTACACAGAGAGTACACAGCGGCAGAATACCTGACCACTGTGACTGACCCAAAATTAAGGAAATCTTTGACTATGTACAGACTCAGTGAGCATAGCCTTGCTATTGAGAAAGGCCGCCGTAGGCAGACATGGCTCTCAAGAGAAGACAGGCTATGTGCTCACTGCCCACAAAATGAGGTGGAAACTGAGCTGCACTTCCTAACCTCCTGCCCAATGTATGACCATATTAGAGAGACATATTTCCCCCAGATTACACAGATCCACAAAGAATTCGAAAACAAATCCAATTTTGAAAAACTCCCATATCTTTTGGGTGAAATTCCACAGTGTGCCATCACAGCAGCAAGATTTGTGACCTGTTGCCACGAGAAAAGGGCAACCAGTGAAGAACAAACACCATTGTAAATACAACCCATATTTATGCTTATTCATTTTATCTTGTGTCCTTTAACTATTTGTACATTGTATATATATATATAATATGACATTTGTAATGTCTTTACTGTTTTGAAACTTCTGTATGTGTAATGTTTACTGTTAATTTTTGTTGTTTTTCACTTTATATATTCACTTTGTATGTTGTCTACCTCACTTGCTTTGGCAATGTTAACACATGTTTCCCATGCCAAAAAAGCCCTTGAATTGAAATTGAATTGAAAATTGAGAGGGGTGACACACACAGAGAGAGAGAGAGAAAGAGAGAGAGAGAGAGAGAGAGAGATAGGGGTGATACAGACAGAGACAGAGACAGAGAGAGAGAGAGGGGTGATACAGACAGAGAGAGAGAGGGGTGAAACAGACACAGAGAGAGGGGTGATACAGACAGAGAGAGAGAGAGAGAGAGAGAGAGAGAGAGAGAGGGGTGAAACAGACAGAGAGAGAGGGGTGATACAGACAGAGAGAGAGAGAGAGAGAGAGAGAGAGAGATAGGGGTGATACAGACAGAGACAGAGAGAGAGAGAGAGAGAGAGAGAGAGGGGTGAAACAGACAGAAAGAGAGAGGGGTGATACAGACAGAGAGAGAGAGGGGTGAAACAGACAGAGAGAGAGAGGGGTGAAACAGACAGAGAGAAAGAGGGGTGAAACAGACACAGAGAGAGAGGGGTGATACAGACAGAGAGAGAGAGAGAGAGGGTGAAACAGACAGAGAGAGAGAGGGGTGATACAGACAGAGAGAGAGAGAGAGGGGGCGAAACAGAGAGAGAGAGAGGTGATACAGACACAGAAAGAGGGGTGAGACACAGAGAGAGAGAGAGAGAGAGAGAGGTGAGACAGACAGAGAGAGAGGGGGTGAGACAGACAGAGAGAGTGAGGGGGAGGTGAGACAGAGAGAGAGAGAGAGAGAGAGAGAGAGAGAGAGAGAGAGAGAGAGAGAGGGTGAGAGAGACAGAGAGAGAGATAGGTGGGAGGTGAGACAGACAGAGAGATAGGTGGGGGTTGAGACAGACAAAGAGAGAGAGGGGTGAGACAGACAGAGAGAGAAGGCTGGGGGCAGACAGAGAGAGAGAGGGGGAGGTGAGACAGAGAGAGAGAGAGAGAGAGAGAGAGAGAGAGAGAGAGGGGTGAGAGAGACAGAGAGAGAGATAGGTGGGAGGTGAGACAGACAGAGAGATAGGTGGGGGTTGAGACAGACAAAGAGAGAGAGAGAGGGGTGAGACAGACAGAGAGAGAAGGCTGTGGGCAGACAGAGAGAGAGATGGACTCTGCATATCCGGTTCATAAATCACGACTGACGAAATGACGAAGACTTAATGAATCGCCTTATCAGGAAGTTCATAAAGGAATATTGGATTTGCCATTTTGAAACAACAACTGGATCATCATAAGCCCGGCCCAGATCCTTGAAAAGAGGATCCTTGAAAAGCGGACACGAGCCAAAAACCTGCGGTTGTCGTGAAAGCCCCTGCTAGTCTCGTTAGCGTAGCACTCATCCTCTCTGTTCGTTCTGTCTGTGTGTCTCTTCCACTTGCCAAATCCAGGACCATTCGAGAGGCGAGAGGAGAGTGAGCTCCATGAACTTTACTAAGCTCAACAAGAAGCCTTGGCTAGGGCCCAGAGGAACCAGGCTCTTTGCCTGATGGATCTAACTCATCATGAGGGGGAAAAGACCATTGCTGTATTTCAGAGCAGTTCCTCATTGTTTCAACTGTTTAATCTACTCATTGTTTGCTGTGTGTATCCAATTCAGTACACCTTGATAGTTTACAGTACCAGTGTCCTAATGTAACCTTCCACCTCTTGTCAACGACATCCATCAAGCTCTCTCATTACCACACTATCAATATGAAGTACCCTCACAGGAACCTCTGCTATCCAACTGTTTGTCCATGGAAACTGCGGTTGAATCCATAAAGAGGTGAGCCGGCTCACCTGCCAATGAGATAAGTGGAACCGAGGGCCCCTTCGTGTTTTTTTATTTGATTATTGTAGATGCGGCACATTTCCCACTGGTGAGATTCCAAGCACCATAATCTGACATTCGGCCACTAATAAAATCTACATTTAGAGTGGACCTCAGGTATCTTTTCTGATGACAACTCAGCAATCACCTTTCCCACAACGCAGCAAGCCTTCCAAATAGCCCTGCAAATATTTCACAAGAGAACTTTCGGGTCTGGGGGTGACCGAGTGTACGGGGAGCTTTGAAGAGGACGCAAGTGTGTTGTGCAAGTGAGTTGTTTGTCAGAGTTATTTTATTTGTATTTATTGGTTGGGGGTTTTGGGTCTAAAACTAGAAAATCCCTCCTCCCCCCCAAAAACGTAACTTTAGCATTAGTGTCATCATCCCTCAGGGCTTGGTGATGATTGGAGCATTAGTGTCATCATCCCCCGGGGCTTGGTGATGATTGTAGCATTAGTGTCAGTGTCATCATCCCTTAGGGCTTGGTGATGATTGTAGCATTAGTGCAGTGTCATCATCCCTCAGGGCTTGATGATGATTGGAGCATTAGTGTCATCATCCCTCATGGCTTGGTGATGATTGGAGCATTAGTGTCAGTGTCATCATCCCTCAGGGCTTGGTGATTATTGTAGCATTAGTGTCAGTGTCATCATCCCTCAGGGCTTAGTGATGATTGGAGCATTAGTGTCATCATCCCTCAGGGCTTGATGATGATTGGAGCATTAGTACCATCATCCCTCAGGGCTTGGTGATGATTGGAGCATTAGTGTCATCATCCCTCAGGGCTTGGTGATGATTGGAGCATTAGTGTCATCATCCCTCAGGGCTTGGTGATGATTGGAGCATTAGCACAAATGACTGGTCAGATAACCACAGTCCCAGTCCCTCTTGCAAATCAGTACAAATTGCGGCCGAATTACGTTTCCCTCACTTGACGCCATTCACCGTGGGTGACTCACGTGTCACATGCTAGTCATGCTAATGTAGCGGGACAGGGCGCTGGAGCGATTCAGGTTATCGTTTTTTACCCTCCCGGGCCCTGACTGCTCTTGCAATGCTCCCCTGTGGTTTAGTCCATCTCACTACCCACAACCCCCCACTCCCACTTCACTGAGTGCATCACTCGGGTCATGTGACTAGTGCAACATGAGTTGGGAAAATAGAGGAACCGTTTAGTACACAGCACGGGTAGATTGAGGTCATGCCTTGTTTTGTGTGTTATATTGCACGTTATTATTATGACATAATAATGGAATGCCTGGCCTCAAGGAGTTTTACAATGTATGGCATTTATACATAATCATGACTGTGCAGCTCCTATTGGATGATGCATGGCAGCCATTTTGTGCCAGAACGCATAATAATGCCAACACAGTCTACAATGGCAATGACACAGCTGTGTGTGCGTGCGTGTGTGCATGTGCATGCGTGTGTGTATGTGTGTTTGTGTTTGCATGCCTGCCTACAGTACTTGCACCCGCTAGCTTGCGTGCATGTACTACGTATACAACAATTATCCCCAGAAATACAACCACA